>NC_049242.1:27458382-28058382 GCF_011100685.1 Canis lupus familiaris
ATCAGCAAAGAGGAGAGTTTGACTTCTTCTTTGCCAATTTGAATGCCTTTATGTCTTTTTGTTGTCTGATTGCTGAGGCTAGGACTTCCAGTACTCTGTGAATAGCAGTGGTGGTGGAGAGTGGACATCCCTGTCTTGTTCCTGATCTTAGGGGAAGGCTTCCAGTGCTTCCCATTGAGAATGATATTTGCTGTGGGCTTTTCGTAGATGGCTTTTAAGATGTCGAGGAAAGTTCCCTCTATCCCTACACTCTGAAGAGTTTTGAAGAGGAATGCATGCTGTATTTGTCAAAATGCTTTCGCTGCTAATGAGAGGATCATATGGTTCTTGGTTTTTCTCTTGCTGATATGATGAATCACATTGATTGTTTTACGGGTGTTGAACCAGCCTTGTGTCCTGGGGATAAATCCTACTTGGTCATGGTGAATAAACTTCTTAATGTACTGTTGGATCCTATTGGCTAGTATCCTGGTGGGAATGTTGCATCCGTGTTCATCAGGGATATTGGTCTGTAATTCTCCTTTTTGGTGGGGTCTTTGTCTGGTTTTGGAATTAAGGTGATGCTGGCCTCATAGAACGAGTTTGGAAGTACTCCATCTCTTTCTATCTTTCCAAACAGCTTTAGTAGAATAGGTATGATTTCTTCTTTAAACGTTTGATAGAATTCCTCTGGGAAGCCATCTGGCCCTGGTGTCTTGGGAGGTTTTTGATGACTGCTTCAATTTCCTCCCTGGTTATTGGCCTGTTAAGGTTTTCTATTTCTTCCTGTTCCAGTTTTGGTAGTGTGTGGCTTTCCAGGAATGCGTCCATTTCTTATAGATTGCCTGATTTATTGGCATATAGCTGTTCATAATATGTTTTTAAAATCGTTTGTATTTCCTTGGTGTTGGTGGTGATCTCTCCTTTCTCATTCATGATTTTATTAATTTGAGTCTTCTCTCTCTTCTTTTAATAAGGTTAGATAATGGTTTATCTATCTTATTAATTCTTTCAAAGAAGCAACACCTGGTTCTGTTGATCTGTTCCACAGTTCTTCTGGTCTCGGTTTCGTTGAGTTCAGCTCGAATTTTAATTAACTCTCTTCCTCTATTGGGTGTAGGATCTATCTGCTGTTTTTTTCTAGCTCCTTTATGTGTAAGGTTATTTTGTATTTGAGTTCTTCCAGTTTTTTGAATGGATGCTTGTATTGCGATGTATTTCCCCCTCAGGACTGCTTTTGCTGCATCCCAAAGATTTGAATGGTTGTATCTTCATTCTGATTAGTTTCCATGAATCCTCACTAAGGTTTTAATTTGCATTTTCTTTGCATTGTTTTGGATATCCTTTTAGGAAATGCCCTTCCAAGTTGTGTGTTTTTGTGAAGACAAGTTTAATTTTCTATAGGATATACTTGCAAACAATACAAATTTCACAATTAGAATGGTGAGAAAGCAAAGAGATAGGTGCTATTTGTAACTTATTCCCACAACAGAAAGCTCCTTGTTCTGTGGTTGCTGACCAAAGCCTGGCCTTCCCAAATATTTTGCCTATTTTCTACCCAGTGATATCTTTTACCTCCTCATTACTCATTCATGTTTTCATTTCCATATGGCTCTCCAGAGATCAAGCAGCAGTTAGTGGAGTAAGCATTCTTATGCCATCACCACGAAATCACTTTTAGTACGTCAGATGACTATGTTTGCTTTGAGGTTTTCTGTTGTGTCCTATTGTCCATTTTCCCCTCCTGTGCTGATACACTGTCTATAACATGCTTCGATGTCCAGTAGTATCAGTCCTTCAGTTTTATTTTGCAACAGTGCCTTGACATTCTAGATCCTTCACCTTTCCATGTAAATATTAGCATAATTTCCACAGGAACACCTCCTAGGAGTTTACTAGGATCGAATAAGATCTCTTGGCTCTTTTTGGAAGACTAAACCATAGAACCTTGTAATTCATGAACATGATAAATGCCTGTATTTGGATATTATCTTTAATTTCTTAATATCTCCAGCTGATATTTAATCATTTCCTATAGATACCTTTCACAAAGTTTTTGATGTAATCCAACTATGTGATTTCTGGTGGTATCTTATTATATATCATGTGAGCACTTTACTTTTTAATTAATAATTGTTGATATATAGAAACACAATTAGTATTTTAATAATGTTCTTATATCCAGTTATCTTGCTTTATAATACTAATCACTAATAATCACTTATGTCACTTATTTTATATAATACTGTGCTTGTTTGTTGTTTCTGATTATGTGAATACAAAATCATGTCCTCTGCAGATAATTTGTTTTGTTTCCTTCGCAGTGCTAAACAGTCTTTTACTTTTCTTGCCTTATTGTAGTTGTTAACATCTCTTTACTAAATCAAGTAAAATAGTGATGGTAGTTATCATCATATCATCATCATCATCCTGTGCCCAAACTCAGAGAGAATATTTTCAGTATGTTCACAATAATCGTGATTTTTGATGAGGAAATTTCTGTCCAGTTTACTAAGTTATCATGAATTACTATTGGAATTTATCATTTTTACAAATTTATTATGGAATCACATAGCTGTTTTCTCTCTATTCTGTTAATGGTTAAATATATTAAATGATTGTTCTGTATTCTTGCTAGGTTATTTTTAATAATATTTTATTTGGTATTTTTGTCTCTGTGTTCAGCAGAGATTTAATTTCATTTGTTCTTGTTTTATAATATCTTTCAAGGTTTTTGGCCTCACAAAATAAGTTAGGAAATGTTTTTCTTCTCCCCTACAGAACCATCACTTCAATCTCTGCCTTTGTATTCACATGTTCTCCACGTGTGTATGTCTCCATGTTCAAATTTATTTTTTTATAATAATTTTATTAGTCACATTGGGCTGGAGCACACTAAAATGACCTCATTTGAACTGGGGTACCTTTGTAGAAACCCTATCTGCAAATAAAGCCATATTCTGAGGTACTCCAAGATCGCAACATATTCCGCTCAACATGGAATAGTTTTGAAATGGAAGGCACCAGGGGCAGGCATGAGCAATGATGTTGGAGCCATTCTGGTGAAAACACAAAAGAAAGCAGAGCACTGAGATAGATATGCAGGGACAGAAGGACAGAAATGTGAGAGGCATGTATGCCAACTATCCTGAGCAGGGCTTCTCCACAGAGCAGCTACATGGCTTGCAGTGTCATAATATATGGTGTTGTAATGACAAATACATCAAATCCAACCACAAAGAAGACCACCAGAGACCATAGATATGGTCTGGTGTCAGCATTTGCCACTTTTAGCACAGCCATATGCTCACAGTATGTCTTTGGGGTGATCTGTTTGAGGCAGAAGGGCAACCAGGAGATCATGAAGAAAAGGGGGCTCACATACTGCACGCTTTGTGCTATCACAGTTTTCCCCCAGCTGTGCTTCCAGTTATTGGAAGAAAATGAACATGGTGGAGTAGAAAGGAGATTGGTACATCTAGTACCCAAAAGCACATGGCCACCCCTGAGTGACAGATGACAAAGTATGGACGAAGCCAACCAGCATTGTAGAGGCAGTTATCTTGGTTTATTTTATGGGCTTGCAACCAGTAAAATGGACAACTTCTTAGGTGAGGTAGATGTAAGAGGCCCTTTACCATGCAAGCTAGCAGGGCCAGGAAGAAATACATGGCTCATAGAAGTAGTCAGAGCTGGCCACATTGGAGAAGTGAGCTATTTTTCACAACAGCCACAGCATAGCTGATATAGAGCAGGACCCAGATCCAGAATTGTGACTCCTCATGCCTTGGAAAGACACAGGAAGTGGGTGGGAGGCAGTCCCTGGTGGTAGCAGCTGAGGATCACTGCTCCTGGGGAAAGAACCTACCTTCTGAAGGGTCTAATCAAGTCATAAATCTGTGCTGTTTTGAGAAGGCTGGGAACTATGAGAGCTGAGTGATCAGAACATTGTCTTAACAAGAACCCACTTATCATATGTTATAAATATACTTTTTTCTCCTAAAGTACGCTTAAAAAATGGGTTATATCCAGTTATTCCTGATGGCAGTGTTTATCCATCACAGGCCCAGATTTATAGAATGAGGAATATACATTTCAAGCATTAAATCTCTAAATGGGAATGAGTCACAGTAAATGCTGTGTTGATCTTCATCCTTTTCTACTCCCAAAAGTCAATTGCATCTAAAGAAAGAAATTACTCCTTCATAATGCCTATGGAGGTATCTGAACATTGATCTTTCACATAGGTTTAAATGAGGTAAATTTGAAAAATCAAGGGAATGGGGAGGAGGGAGGGAGGTGTGATGTGATTTAGAATCAGAAATATATATATTTGGTCTTTGTCCTCTTTTCTGGCACAGAGCTCCTAAAACTCTTGGAATATCCTAAGTGATAAGAACCATTAAGGTGTCCTTTGTTATGTTAATGAAGTAACTTTTGTATCCCACCCAAGGATGGTGGCTGGTTGTCAGAGGAACCAACCTTGTGACAAGAGAGTTGGAAGTTTTAGTTCAACCCAGACACCCAGGAAAGGGAGAGAGAGGTTGGAGGTTGAATCAACTTCCAGGTGGCCAATGATTTGATTAATTAATGCATGGGTATATAATAGAGCCTCCATAAAAATCCCAGGAGGACAAGGTTCCCAGAGATTCTGGGTTAGTGATCATATGGAGACTGGGGGGCCTAGCACAATGGAGAGAGCAAAAAAGCTCCATGCCCTTTCCCAATCCCTTGCCCTAGGCATTTCTTCCTTCTGACTGTTTCTGAGTTATATCCTTATAATAACCTGGTAGCTAGTAAGTAAAATGTTTATCTGAATTTTATGAGTTGTTCTAGCAAATTCATGGAGCACTAGGAGCAGGACATGGGAACCTCTGATTTATAGCCAGTAGTAAGGAACACAGGTAACAACAATTTGTTCTTGTGATTGGTATCTGAAGTGCGGTGGAGAGTGCATCTTGTAGATCTGAATCATTAAGTTGTGGAATCTTATGCCATCTCCTGAACTGAATTGTAGGAAACCCAGCTGGTGTCCTGAAAATTACTTGTTGATGTGGTGTACCCCATACACGCTGGAACTTGGCCATGGAATATCCCTTTAGGGAGAGAAAGAGAGAGAGAGAGAAAGAGAGAGACCTAACTATCAGTCTTGCCCATCCTTCTCCTTCTGTTGCCTGGTTGACTAGGGAGACCTTGAGGCCTGAGGCCTCTGCCTGGTTTGTCCTCAGGACCTTGTGTGAGTGGGGGAGGTCTTAGTCTTATTGAAAGAAAATAATTTAAGGATTGACCAGACACAGTGGTTGAGAGGTTCAAGTGAACAGTTTATGAAAGAAAGCACACTCTGCAGCTGTGAGAATAGGCATTCTCAAGGGACAGCTATGCAACTCAGGGTTTGGGTTTCTGTCTTTCATTGATAGTTGTTAACTAGGGGGTGGAATATTTATTTCTTGGGGAGGGGATTTCTTGGGAGCAGGGCTTAATGCCTTTTCTCCCAGCTTTGGTCAGGGTCTCTGGCCTTCTCTTTCTTGGGTCTGATTGATCTGGCTTCCTGTGGACTGCTACTAAGACAGCCTTCTGACTTTTCCAATAGCAGATTATGATTTCTTCTTTGCCTCTAGGTATCCTATTAAAGTTTAACTGCCTATTCTAACCTGGGGAAGGGTGGAGGCTTGCCCAGTCACCCTGAAGAAAGAGGCAAGAGCTGGGTCAAGATCCCAGGTCTACTGACTCTAGGTAGTGCTTCTCTCACTCCCATGTTATTTCAAGGGAAATCTAGGGCCTAATTTCTGGGAAACTCAGGGAAAGGGATGTTGCCTCAGGGCTAGTTTCTTCAGTAGCTTCTACTTGAAGCATTGTTATTGCCAGGAGCCAGTGTGCCTTATGAAAGTGAGAACTCCCAGAGAACCCATAAAACAGTTTATATGAAACAGTGTTTTAGAATCCAACATGAGGCTTTTCAGAATGCATATTCATCATTCCCTCTTTTGTCCATTTAACTAATATTTAAGTATTGTCTCTTTGGAGGAAACTGAGTGTTGGGCCTGCATCAGTAAGAATATTTGGTGTCTGCCCTCAAGAAATCTCAATCAGTTAAAAGTTGAAATAAAAAACCTAGCTGTGGAGGAGTAGTAAGATAGAAGACAGAGAAAAGTAACTATTGAAAAATTACTGAATAAATAAGGCCATGAATAAATGACTGTTCTCCCATGTGGATACAAGAGAATTGACTTCAACCATAAGGCCACTACCCCAACTGAGTCAGAATCTACATTGTCTCATGCTAGACTTCTCCATTCCTTTTTCAGACTCATGCTTTCTCTTCCCTCAAAGGTTTTAACTTCCTTTTTTTTTTAAAGATTTTATTTATTTATTCAAGAGAGACACAGAGAGAGAGACAGAGACAGAGAGGCAGAGACAAAGGCAGAGGGATAAGCAGGCTCCTTGCAGGGAGCCAGATGCAGAACTCAATACCTGACCACAGGATCAGGCCCTGAGCCAAAGGCAGATGCTCAACTGCTAAGCCACCCAGACATCCCAATGATCTTTCCTTCTTGATGTCTTGCCTACCCATTCCTGCCCCAGTCACTGTGCTTGTATCACTGCTGTTTCTTGTGGTAAGAGAACCACTGCTACAGATCTGGTTTAGGACACCCATGGAGCCTTTTATACTCCATTCAGGAAGCCAGTTGAAATGGGGAACTACTCCACAGCTTTCCTATCTCTATCCCCTCCCCTCCAGGCTGAGTCTTTTTTTAAATATGTGAGGTTTAAAATGAAGCTGCCACATTCAAGAAATGGAAATGGGCAAATTTCTTTTTAAATCTTTCTCTTAAGGTGTAGTTTTGTACAACTCCAAAGCTGTCAATAATATGGATTATCATGTAAATTCCTCTTTAGAGCTTTAATCCACAACCCTTTATTTGTCAGCCTAAGACCTATAGGTGATTTCTTAAAAAGGGTCAATTCCTACCTAGGAATCTGTTTTTTTTTTTTAATTTTAGCTTGTTTATTCCCTCCCATCCCCATTTCTTGGCTCTGTTATATTTTTTGGCTCCTAAATATACCCCAAGATGTTACTTAGATTCTTTGGTTTCTGTTTTTTCATACAAAATGTAACCGGATAATTATACCTACTTGTACATATGTACCTGCAGAGATGCAAAACCCTATAAGAAATATCCTGGCCAGTATTTACCGAGAATCCTGTATCTTTTCTGTGGTGGTCCTTTGGGAACCCAAAAACTGAGACTCCAGGTTTATCTGGAATGGAGATGAGGTGAAGGCTCTGCAAAGTAAGACAAAATACCTACTTGGGCCATTCTTCTTTCTCTGGGCATGGAGAGTTTTAGCCTCAAAAAGAAAAAAAAAAGAGTTGCATTAGTCAGTAACTTCAGGAGTAGCAGACTGAGAATCAATAAACACAATCTGATCATCAGGGATAAATTTATGATAATAGCAGATTGTAGCAGGTGCTGTGAGAGCTTGGAGAAGGGGTTTTTAGGATGATGAACTTGTTATGTACATAACTATAGCACCAAACACAGTGCTGGCACATACTAAGTGATGAAGTAATGCTTGCTGAATTTTGGTGTAAAATGCCATACTAATAACAAGGTGTTTGGCTCTGTGCAGAGTAGTCATACTGAAAATGCATGATTCTCCTTTTGAAGTTACTCTGGAACTGACTCCAGGCAGGCATAGTTGGACTCTGAGTACTATTTAAAATCCAGGAGAAGCTCACCTGATTTCGTTAAATATTTCCTGGCCTCTCCTAGTCAGTAGGTCACCTAGAGGTGTGTGCTCTCTGAAAGAAGAGACCACTGTGATGACTCTGACCAACTCACAAATGGGAAGTCCAGTCCCAACTCAAAGCACTCCCTTAAAAGGTTTTGGAGATGAATACAGACATGATGGAGTCAGTTACAGAATTTATGTCCTGGACCTAATGCCCTCTGGTTCTTCAGGTTTTAATGAAGGCAATCAACTGTTTTCACTGATTCAGTATACTTGAGGATACTTCTAATCATGACAGAGCTGCATGGCTTAAGTAATTAGTTTTCATATAGAGCTGGAATTGTAGCTGTCCAGTGACCTTCTTTTGGTCATTTGATACTAACTACGTTCTCTGTCAGTCTCTCTTGGTCACTATGCTCTCCCATACTTTTAGAGAATGTTTGGTGCAACAAAATTTTTCAATAGATATTTCTTGGATAGAAACTTAAAATGTTCCAAATATTTGATATTTGTTAATAAAAAGAAGTGAGTGAGGGAGAAATTGTTTTTTATATATCAAATTTACCTTCTTTGACAACAATATCCTTTCAGTTTCCATGAAATAATGAAAAAGTCTGGTATCCCACTTGGCATCCCACAATACCTGCACATGCCATCTTGTGGTCAGCAATGGAATTGTTGTGACAATGGTACCAGGCAACTGTAACCATTTAGTCATTCTTTCATGGAAGTAGGTTTTGTTTGTTTTGTTTTGTTTTGTGTTGTTGTTTTTTTTTCTAGTGAGCTAGGGGAGTATTGGATAGTGAACACCTGTGCTATGCTTTTATGGAAGTTATATTCAAGTCAGAGGAACAGATGGTGAATAAGTAACTTGAATAATTACGTATTGTGTTAAGAGAGGGAAGAAATGAAATATTTGCGTTGACAAAAATTACAGGAGCAAGAACTAGATGAGATGAGGAAATTAAGAAGCATCTCGCTGTAAAGGAGGGTACTAGATGAGACCTAAAGGATGTCAAGAGGAATATCATATGCTTTAGAAAATAACAGCTGGGAAAGAAGGATGATTAGACAAAGTTGTAGGCAGGTAAGAAGTGGATATGTTTGGAAGAAGGCCAGAAGGGCTGTAGCCAAGGAAAAAGGTAACAATTGGTATGGTAACAATACCTCAGTGAGTGTGTTGAAAACATTGACTAGACTACGCAGCAATAACAGGAAAGGACCTACTTCTCATACATGCAACAGCACAGCTGAATCTGAAAAACTGTATACTGAGTGGAAGACACCAGACTCAAAGAATGTACTACTTATTCTGTCATCTATCAAAGTGCTAGTGAGAGAAAAATTAATCTATAGTGAAAGACATCAGATCAGGGTTTGCCTGGTTGGGGTGCAGGGGGTGTTTGACTCCAGAGAGGCAAGAAAACGTTCATGAAGTGATGGCAATGTTCTATGTATTAATCGGGCTGGTAGCTACAGAGGCATGCTGTATGTATCAGAACTCTTCAAGGTGGGTGTTAAACTATTTATATTTTATTGTCACAGTTATGCAGCAACCAAAATGATTTGAAAAAGAAAAAGAGAGCCTCACAATCGGTAACAGATTTGCTGATGTCACAGTCATTACTGGTTTGCTGATAACAGGGTCATGGTCCCTTTAGATCTCTAATATTTGGGAATCATGAAAATGCTCCTTCAGAATACCCATTCATTTCTGGGGACACTTTTTGGCTTAATAGTGTTTCTCCTGGGAGAAGCAAACATGGTCCCTATTCCTCTTCAAGCATCATCTGATGTTGGTTTTACTAACATGAGAGCCTGAGGTCTAGAACCTTCTTCACTATTGGCTTTGACAGGAGAATGGTGAAAGAGGATAAAAGGACAAATGCAACAATTGTGATGGAAGGTTTTCACCTTGTGTGATGATGCTATCATGTGTGTATGCATATGTTCAAATTCATCAAAATGAATACATTAAGCATGTGCAACTTTTTGTGTAAGGACACCTGAATAGAGTTGAAAAAAATAAGAAAAAGTACAGTTTTCTAAAACAGCTTAAAATTTTAATTTAAATTATTTATTTATTTATTTTATTTATGATTTCACACACACACAGAGAGAGAGAGAGAGAGAGAGAGAGAGACAGAGACAGGCAGAGGGAGAAGCAGGCTCCATGCACCTGGAGCCCCACGTATGATTCGTTCCTGGGTCCCAGGATCGTGCCTGGGCCAAAGGCAGGCGCTAAACTGCTGCACCACCCAGGGATCCCTTAAATTTTTAATTTAAAAGGAAATTAAATATTAACAAATACTCAAATTTCTAGTGACTTTCTCACTACCCGTAACCATACAATATATCCTCAGAAGACAATCTCCTTTTTATTTCCTTTCCAAAACTTCTTCATTGTGAAGTTTTTGGCAACAGGCAATAGGCCATTTGTGGAAAGAGAGATCAACACTCAGCATCCCTAATCCTCACTGTCAGCAGTCTCAAGGAGTTGTGATTCTGTCAGGACTTAATCAAGATTTTCAAGCTTTTCTGAAATTTGCTGTATTCAGGAGTCCTTCATCTTCTCAGATTCCCCCTCCATTCCCCTGGGCCTTGGCACTGAGTTAACCTGTTCTGTACACTTTTGTTGTTGTGTCAGTTACTTTTTCCTCATACTAAAATTAAACTTCCTAAATCAAGGATAATTTTTTAAAAATCCATGAAAGTGCAAAAGGGAAATTGAAATACCACAAATCTCATTACTCTGAGTTGCTATTATACGATTCAGATGTATTCCCAGATCTTTTTCTATACAAATTGTTATCAGCATTATGGGCAAATGTTATGTGTCTTTTTTCTTTACCATTATATCTTGATCATCTTTCACATCTATAAATACTTTTTGCAAATACATTAGTTAAATGACACATGATACTCAATTGTCCATTCTTCATCTGGGTCTTACATATCAATATGTGGACGTTTCCATGTTTTTATAAATGAACAATCTATACATGAGATTGTACTTTTTCTTTTTGTACTTTGTACTTTTTCCCTCAATTCTATTTTTATAATGAGTTTACAAGATGTGAAAATATGTACACTTTTTAGGTGTCTTAGTGACAAGTTCTAATCTCCTGTTTAATTAGGTGTAGCAACTTATAATTCTCCTGGCGGCATAAAGATCATTTTCCCCTTAATAGTCTGTAGAAGATGGCATTCTGTCCTTCTCCGACTGACTTACTTCACTCAGCATAATACCCTCCAGTTCCATCCACGTTGAAGCAAATGGTGGTTATTTGTCATTTCTAATAGCTGAGTAACATTCCATTGTATACATAAACCACATCTTCTTTATCCATTCATCTTTCGTTGGACACCGAGGACAAACATTATATGTTCTCATTCATTTGGGGAATATAAATAATAGTGAAAGGGAATATAAGGGAAGGGAGAAGAAATGTGTGGGAAATATCAGAAAGGGAGACAGAACGTAAAGACTGCTAACTCTGGGAAACGAACTAGGGGTGGTGGAAGGAGAGGAGGGCGGGGGGTGGGAGTGAATGGGTGACGGGCACTGGGGGTTATTCTGTATGTTAGTAAATTGAACACCAATAAAAAATTTTTTAAAAAAAGACAGCAAAAAAAAAAAAAAAGAAGATGGCATTCTGTTGAAATCTTCAGTAATTTGATAGATGGACATGTTCTTATTGGGTTTTTGTGATGATGAACGTTTGTCCACTCAGCGTTATGATCAGTCACATGCCTCAGAGAGCTCTTGTTCTGGACATTCTGAAAATTGTTCCTTTTGCTCTGGGGGATTTCTCATCTCTGGGCCTTTTGTTCACAAAAATGTTGTGCTGAATGCGATGGCCTGGCAACCTTTTTGCGTTTAGGTTCCTAGATCAGTGGGGTGATGGGGTTGGTTGTGATGCGGTGACCCTTGGCTTAGGGATCTTTTCCACAACAACCTTGAATATCCCTGTCCCTGATCTGCTTGGTACTGACTCCATAGATGATGGGGTTGAGCATGGGAGGTACCAGGAGATAGAAATTGGTAAACATGATATGTACCACTTGAGGCACATGGTGTCCAAAGCGGTGAGTGAGGAATGTAAAGAGGGCTGGGATATAAAAAGCCAAGATGATACAGATAAGGGAAGCACATGTGCCAAAAGCCTTGAACCGGGCTTCATCAGAGGGCAACCCCAGAACAGTTCTCAGAATCATCACATGGGATGTACTGATGACAATTATATCAAAGCCAACCACCGAGAAAGCCGGAAAGAGCCCATAGGCACGGTTTACTCTAGTGTCTGCACACACCAGCTTTAACACAGCCATGTGCTCACAGTATGACTGGACAATGATGTGTTTGGGGCAGAAGGGCATCCTGGAGACCATAATGCAGAAGGGGCTCACCCATAGCAATCCTCTCATCATCACAGCTACTCCCAGTTTACCCACTCAGCTGGGGTCAGGAAAGTAGAGTGGTGGAGTGGGAAACAGATAGCCACATAATTGTCCAAGGCCATAGCCATGAACAACCTGGACTTCACAGAGGAAAAGGCATGGATGAAGAACACCTGGATGAGGCAGGCATGGTATTCAATCTCATGAGCACGAAACCAGAGTATAGCCAGCATTTTAGGTTGCGTGGAAGAGGATAGAGCCAGGTCAGTGATAGCCAGCATGGCTAGAAAAGGTACATGGGCTCAAGCAGGGTGTGGTCAGTTCAGATTATATGAAGGATAATGATATTGCCAACTATAGCTACGAAATACATGGCACATAGAGGAAAGGCAATCCAAAATTGGTAATTCTCCAGTCCTGGGATTCCAAGTAGGATCAAGAACACAGGATGTGAAGAGCTGTTCCCTGAAGCCAGTATCATACGATGGGTAAATTGTTCTCCATTGCAAAGGCAATCTACTCTCTGTCATTGATAATAAGCAAGTAATTATTATTTTTAATATTTGAAAGAATCAATTGAACAGTGAAGCATTTGACATTAATGGAATAATTTAATTTCAACTGTTTTAATTAATAATTTTTACAACAAAAGTTATGATACTTTTTTCCTCATTTATATTTATGTCATCAAAATAGGATCAGAACACACTAGCTGTGTGATTCTTGTGGAGCAATCAGTATGTTCCTTGAAAGTAGAATCTTCCCACAGAAAACTATTCTGACACTTAAGTCACTAATATTCATTCTTGCTCTTCTATTCTTCAGAACTAAGAGATTTGTTTAACCTTCCCATAGATTCTTTTCATCTCTCTGTTTAAGTCAGTTAGGCATTTTTTCAGGGTTGGAAGCCAATTGGAAAACACTTTGTCTTAAAGGCTCATAGTAATAATGTATATAGTGATGCCAAGTTTGCTCTGACTCTAGGAGTTACCAGGAGAATTTGGGCTGGAAGATAACTGACGATTGTACACCTCTAATTAAGCCTACTATCCTTAGTGTATGTCCTCCGAGATTAGAGGCCAGCAAACTTTGATCTTTTTGGTAAAAGAGCACTTGTCACTCCAATGGAAATAAAATCTAAGATGTTAAGCTCTCTTTGGTTTACGCATGTCTGCATTGGGGGATTCAGCATGGCGTACCACTGTGTGCTCTGCAAATGGATGCCGTATTCTCTCCTGACATGAGTTTTTCTTGACTCTCTGGTGGTAGCTTTGTGGGATTTCTGATGGGCAATATTTCACCCATGTAGTTCATTTTTGTTCTTGAATGTAACCTTCGAGTCGTGTGTAGTGTTTTATTTCCCTTAATAAAATGTTAGCACCAATGAATAGTGTGCATGTCTTTCTTTTGATTTTGTTTTGTAGGGTTTTGTTGTTGTTATTGTTGTTGTTGTTTTTGTTGTTGTTTTTCAGCATTTCTGAACCTCTCTATAGTTATTTCAATTCCTCCAGCTTTAATTACCTGAGAAGAGACAGCAGCATGTTATGACCGGGGGATTCTTAGACATCGAGGGTCTAGGGTACACCCAGCTCTCCTGCATGAAGAGCTATATAGGGAACATTGATCCCCATGCATCCTGTGTGGGTGCCATGTGCACTGGAAGGGGCCAGGGTCACACGTTGGTCTATAAGGGGATGAGTTGGTGGTTTCCCTCTATGCATATTCTGGAACCCACTTCAATGTTGGATGACTCCTTTCTGAGGCCTCGGCATGGAGATTTTTCACCCCCAAGATGCTTTAGGAAGCAATGTTTGACAACTGGGTCCGTGTTGGTCCAACTAGCATGAGATCCAGGCTACAGTTCTCTCTTTCTCTCTCTCTCTCTCTCTCTCTCTCAGAAATCTCTGATGAGAACCCATGGAAACAAAACCATACCACACCAAGCCAAAGCAAACAAAGCCATAGTGGTGTTGAGAGGATTCCTTTCTTAGGAAGAGCAACTGACTGGTCTTTCCTCACTCCAGAGCATCTATTGAAGGGTGCTCTCTCTTTCTCTGCAGATGCCTGTAGCTGAAGGGTGGAGGAGCTCCTCGATGAGCACACTAGATTTTTAAGAGGCAGAGGACAGTACAGAAGCAGGTTTGGGATCCCTCTCCTGCTCCCAAGCCCTCCGTAACTCCCATCCATGCAGTCGTTATGTGTCCAGGGTCAGAGTCTGGCCCCTTGAGCCTCAAGCCCCTGTCTCATCCCGTTAATGCTGCCCTATTGCTATCTCATGGCCTCTGAGGAAAACCCAGCTTTCTGGCTCTTGATTTCTGGCCACTTGATGTATAGGTGGGGAAACAAACATTCCCTACCTTCTGGAAGCCTATGAAGATCCCAGAGGTCCAAGGGTAGAAAGGCCTATCCTCACAGGGGAATCTCAGGATTGGAGCTAGTGAAGTAGCCTAAGGATTCTTGGACCTGCAGGTATACAGGGCACAGGGGTGAGGAGGCAGGCAGGCTTGAGCGAAGGGCCTTAATGCTGGGCTCTCCAGCAGATTTGGCACTTCATGGGCAGTTGAGAGGATTCCTTCCATGTGCCCAGGGAGATCAGTGAGAAAGGCTAGCTGAAGAAGTCCTGAGCAGGCCTGTTCTCCCCCTCTAGTCACCTCTCGTGTCTTTTGCTTCTCCACCAACAAAAATCCAAACCGAACCAAACCAAACCAAAGCTATCTTCCCAAAGGAAAATCCACTCTCATCCAGATATGGAAGAAGAGTTAAATTCTGGACAAACTGGTATAGGGTATGGATATACCAGGAGTGTTCCCTCACTTGGAATCAACCCAGGAGCAAATTCTGGAGCAGAGACAGTAGGAGTGCTTTGGCTTTGTTTAAAATTTTCAATCCATGCTGCCATTCTATGTCTATAGGTTGGGGAGTTTAATTCATTTATATTTAAAGTAATCTTCAAAAACAAAAACTTACAACCTTGACTTACTAAAGACTAATGTCAAGTATTAACTAGTATTTTATGTGTCTCTGGGCTTTAACTAATTTTACCTTTATGGATTGTGTACTATGATACTAGTGTATTAGTTTATTTAAATATATGTATTTAAATATAAATTATATATATATATATGAATATATAAACATTAGTGTGTATGTGTTTATATGCCATACGTGACTTTTTATAAAATTAGCATTGCTATACACTACTTGCTTATTTTTTAATCACATGAAAATTTGCCCTTTTTGTTTTCTTTCTCCTTTCCTGATTCTTTAGGCTTCCTGCACCTGGGATCACTATCATTTATCTGAAGATAATGCTTTTCTATACAAAACATAATGTTTGTTCTTAAATGAAAATGTATTAAATTCTGTTTTTAAAGGACTTCTCATTAACCTCAGAATTCTGACAGATAATTATCTTTTTTGAGCACCTTACTGATAATTCATTGACTTTTATTTTATTTCTTTGAGAAATTGGTATAATACTTATTTGTTCTTTACAGCACGTAATCTCTTCCTTTGCTTTCATTTGTAACTATATGCATTCCTAGGAAAGGATGAGAAAACACATTTGAATTGAGTCCTTCTTGGGTAGGAGGAAAATAAATTTCTCTCTCTTTTGAGAATATAATGCAAATAATATTTAAAAGTGGCCTGTGCATCCAGAATAGAAAAGAGTATTCCTTGATTTTCTTGGTGGATATTCTTTTAATAGGATTATTATCATTATCTAACGATTTGTTTATTTGAGAGAAAGCAAACACGGAGGGGCAGAAGGAGAGGGAGAGAGAATCTCCAGCAGACACCCCTCTGAGCACAGAGCTGATGTGGGACTTGATCCCAGGACCATAAGTCCATGACCTGAGCTGAAATCAAGAGTCAAGAATCTGATGCTTAACCGACTGAGTCAGCCAAGCAACCCTGTCTTGGTAGATATTCTACTACAAAATTTCCTTTTAGATAACAAGCATTTACTTATTCTTTTGGTCCTGGATATGTATTTATTCTGTTTCGTTGATATTTTTATTGTGAATATAATCTTTTATTAATACATTTCTGTGTATTTCTCTGTAATGTTTAAGGTATGTCTTAAACTATTAATTTCCATAGTGGTTTTCATATTTCATTATTGCAGTCTTGTTTATAAAATGTATCTAAGTATAACTGTTTACATACTACCTATTTGGATGTTGGAGTCCAGATTAAATGTTTCAGACATCCCCTTGTAGCTTCAACTATGGGACCAGGGCTGTTAATGTGTATAGCTTATTGGTCTTTTTTCTCTGCAAAGCAGTTCTTATTTTCATCATAAACCTTTTCTTATACTGTAAGATATATAATTTCTTATATTATACACTTATATTGTAAGTGTCTTGCCCCCCTCCTTTTTTTAGTACCAAGAACCCGATAATTTGTACTCTGAGTTGCCCATAACTGGTTGGTTCATTAAGAGAACATCTGACCCTACAGCTAGACCTCTGTAGTGTCTTGCTGTAGGGTCAAGAGATTGGCCTCTATTTCATCCTCAAGGGTCAACAGAGGCATCTCAGAAGCTGTCTGCCTCTGGTAAGAGATCTGAGTGTGATAAAGAATCTATGGAGGAAAGAGAAGGAAGATTTGTTATTCTTCTCTGCAGAATACACAAGTCAGAATGAGTATCCATACGTTCTTTGGCCTTTATAAGATCCAGAACTTGGTACAACTCCTTTGATGAACAGCAGCTTGGGAATCTCTTCCCAAGTAAATATAGGACAGGAGGGCAAGATTGATATTTGATTATTTTCCATGTAACTGATTATCTCAGGAGACCTACGTTTTTGGAGATCACCTCTCCTGGCCTCATCTTTTATTTCTGCACTCTTTGGTATTTTTACAGAGTCATGCATTTTTGAAAAGTAAATCTTTCTCCATTAGTTACCTCTGCCTAAAACAACTCCTATATGTAATATTTTTCCTATCAGAATATCATTTCCAAGTTCTTCCACAGGATTCCAGAAATGTGCATTTCTAGGAGAAAGATCTTTGTGTTCAAGCTCAGCATCTCCAGGGTAGAAGATCTCATTGTCAGGGAGGGAAGCAAAGAGGATATGAACCAAGTCTTGCAGGCACACACATCAAGTTTTGCTCTTAATGAGTTGTGTGATCCTGGGTCGATTATCCAACACCAGCTCTGCTGATGTACATTGGCCATTGGCCATATTCTAGGCTCCATAAGGAATAAACCATATCCTGAATTCAAGAACTTAAGATGTCATGTCTGAGAGAGACATGTATTTTTAATGTCACAAATCATGCCATCACTCATAACGGAAGCATCAGGAAAAGGCCTCTGAGTAGAAAAGTGGGAGACCTTGGTCCCAAGGAATAGACAGGAGACTGTTGAAGAGAAAGAAAAATGAGTATCTCCCAAAGGGATGTTTGCTGGGTGCAGTTGAGTGGAGCTGGAATTCCTCCACAGGAGGTGAAGCAGCGTGAGCAGGGGTTTTGAAAGCAACATTATATTATAAATATATGGAATATATATGCATTATATATATATACATATATATATGTATAATGGAATATTACTCAGATATCAAAATGGTGGAATCTTACAATTTGCCACAATGTTGTTGGAACTAGAAGTTATTATGCTAAGCAAAATAAGTCGATTAGAGAAAGATGATTATCACATGATTTTGCTCTTTGTTTTTTTTTGGGGGGGGGGAGAACAAAAACATCCAAAATTTATTCTCCAACAAGACCGACAGCATCAGCAGGTAAAAACTACAGGGGTTTCTCCACAGATCATACATTCACACGGGCATGATTTGCTTAACAGGGAAAAAAGCGCTGGTGTGTTCTCAGTAACAATATCCACTTCACAGTGTAAGGAGGTACTAGCATTGTGTTCTCAACTTACAATTCCAGAAGGAAAGGCACAACGTGGCCAAAAAAATTTGGATCCTAAAGTCAGGTGCCATAACACAGACCAACTTTTGTTAACAGTCTTGATCTACTTTTCCACAAAGAAGGTGATTTTCCACTCGGAAATTAAAGTCTTTCTTTCTCCCTCTTTGTTCAAACATCAGAGCATGTTTCATCATTACATATACAAAAAAGGGGGGGCGAGTAGAGTTAAAAAAAAAAAAGAACCATGAAAATATCCTCCACGTCCAGCTGCTCCCACCACACATCAACTCAGGTTTAAGACAGCGCATTAGAACACTTCAGCGGTCATAAAATAGGAAAATAGACATTATGGCTACAAAAATAAAAAATAAATGAGGTAGATAAATTAAAGCTTTCACACCCATGACTTGCCCATTCGAACATCGTAGCCTTCATGCAATACTCAAGAACAATCTTCATACTAACTTGGCATAAGCTGCACCAAGGACACTTTTTCTGTACAAAGTAGTATGTGAACCTGTAAGAAATATGCCCTTTCCGTGAGTTTCTTCAAGAAGGAAAACCCAGGTCTTTGATCGAGTAGGCACTGGGGAACCAAATTAAGTCACCTGAGGGTCCCTGCTTAGGTGCCTAGCCCTCCTGCTGGCTCACGAATGAGACACCTGGAAAGCATAGGGAGTACATTGCCACTCTTGGGGCTCTGAATGACTCTATTTAAATAAGCAGCAACACATATTGACCCCCTAAGGACTAAACCAGTCCATTTGAGGGTATCCTACCTAAGGACCAAGGTTGAAGGAATTTTGTAATTCTACAACCTTGGTTTAAAGAAAAAGAAAGTACATTCAGGAAAAAAAATGGAAAGATGGTGGGTGGGTGTCATACGAAACAGGGCCCTAAACAGATGCCAGATCTTGTCCACGTACCCACATAGAGTCACCAGGGAAGTATACAGTACCCCCTCCCCCAATAGGCTAACAGTTGTCTTGTCCATTTTAATTCAGTAAGTTCCAACTTGAAATAGGAGGATAGTCTTTGGAAATACTTATTCTTGGTTGTACAAGGCTTTTATGTATACAGCTTGTCGCAAGTAACAAAGCTACTTTGCAGGACCCGCTTCTTTCCAAAATGAAGAAAAAAAAAATTCTAGCCTGTATACGTTTCAGTATTTTTTGGTTTTTTTCTTTTTTCAATTTCTTTTCTCTTTTTTAATTTTTTTTTTTTTTTTTGCAAATCAGCATAACAACATCTGATTGTAGGACTTGCCTGAGGTTGTGATCACAACCGTAAACATCTGCACATCAGTAAGAAAAACAGGAGGAGATGGGTTCTTCTAACAAGGAAAAAAAAAAGTAGAGTTCTAGAGGTCATTCTGCCTGCATTTCTCCCTCGACAAAGAGCTTAGCTGACTGCAATCTTATTTTCTTCGAGGAAGTGAGGGAATTGGTGTTTGGGGACGCTGTCGGCAGCACCTGGTTTTTCCACTTCAGCACTGATGGCAGACTGGGAGCCATCCATCTCGGAGATAGGGGTGTTGTTCACAATGGAGCTGGCCCCAGGGAGACTGGGAGGGTAGGAATCCCCCCACTCTGGATCACAGAGATCTCATTGGTCTTCATGGCCAGACCTCCATTGAGCACTGGTGGTGTACTGGTTCCAAATGACAGGGTCCATATTCCCAAAGGGGCCAGGATTTCCTTTGGAAACATCTCAGGGACTCTCTCTCCCCACAGCAGGAACCTGGGGCTAGACGCCTGCAGCTCAGTCACTTAGCATCTGACTCTTGCTTGTGGCTCAGGTCATAGCCTCAACATCCTGAGATCGTGCCCCTGGCAGGCTCTGCGCTTAGGGCAGAGTGTGCTTGAGGAGCCCGTGTCTCCCTCTCCTACTCCTTGCTCCCTGCCTGCCTCTTAAACAAGCAAATTATCCAATAAAGAAATAATCTGAGAGGATAAATTTTCAAAAAAATTTGGATCAATACAAGGATCTAGTGGGAGAGGTTGGCATCCCAGGTCCAACTGCCAGCTGAGTTTTAACATCACTTCCCTGCGTTAATGGCTTTACCCCTTGAATTTGACCACACGTCTGTCTCTTGAGGTGCCAACAGGGAGACCTTTCCTTGGGTGGGAGGGCTCAGGGTGTGAGGGCTGCAGGATGTTGAGCGCCGTCCTGTAATTTGGCAACAGAAGGGAATCGCATCGAGCCCTGCATCAGTGAAGGGCTCAATGGCTGTGGGAACCGACTGGCCTTCTGACATGTTGTGCAGCACACGAGGCCCCTGTGCCTGACCCCGGGAGGGGGGTCAGGGATGTGCTCCTTCAAAACCTAACTGCGGAGCAATAGACACAGTACAGTGAGCCCCGTGTCCCTTTGGGAGAAAGTCTCCCAACTCACCAGGACCATGCTCAAGCCTTGCGGAAGGTGGGGAAGGACCTCAGGCCAATGGGGTCTCCGGGGAGCACCAGTTAGGAGAAAGCATAGGACAGTGCAACTACTGGAGAGTGAGTGCGATGAGACATGGTGTGTCTCTTTTTTAAAACATTTATTATTTATTCATGAGAGACACAGAGAGACAAAAGCAGAGAGGCAGACACACAGACAGAGGCAGAAGCAGCCCCCGTGCAGAGAGCCCGAGGCAGGACTGGATACCGGGACTCTTAGGGTCAGGGCCTGGGTGGAAGGCAGGCGCTAAACCACTGGGCGACCAGCCATCCCCTGAAGGCTCTATTCTGATATTCCTCCAAATCTGTGCACAGGAACTCTGCATCTGGCCAAGGCAGGGTCAGGGCCATGGGGGCAAGTTTGGGGAGGAGGGGAATCCAGCTCATGTGGGAGCAGGTGTCTAGGGGGGAGCCCAAGGGAGTTGCAGGCTGGCTTCTGGGACCCGGGGTCTTCCTGCCACATCAGAGCCCTGGGTGTCAGACAGCCCCAGCCCCTGCACTCACCTGGAGCCCGCGCTGGCCTCTGTTAGCTGTGCAGGGCAATTCCCAGTTCCTCAAGGCGGTGGGGCAGACCACCTCTTCCTCCCCCTCCTGCCCCATGTCCTGGGTGGATCTCCGTGTAAAGACAGTGCCCGGCAGCCCGGCAGGAGGCCTCAGCGCCCGGTCTGGCTGCCTTGGCTGGGCCGCACACCCAGCTGACTCCATTCCAGACACACCACAGTGCAGTCGGCACACACCTCCCCCAAGGAGAGCAAAGGGATGCAGCTGCCAGGCCTTGGGTTAACTCTGGGTTGGGTAAGAGGCACCTCAGGAATCCTGTTTCCACCCTGCCCACCGTGACATCAGGGTGACCCTGAAGGGATCACCGGGGAACCTGCTGCCCTGCAACCTCCTCCAGCCTGGATGTGACCTGCCCACAGATCCCTGTTTCCCTGAAACTGAAGAGGAGGGGATGGGGCTGCCCAGGATGGCTGGCAGAGGTGGCCTGGCCTGGGCTGGGCTGCTCTGTATTACCTTATGGTGCCTCTTGATAAGCGCCCTGAGGCGTTGGATTTTATGGTGGAGCCAAAGTCTACAGCCCCTTGTGAACTGTGTGTCGCCCTGACCCGGGTTCTTCCTCCGACTGGAAGCCCTTGTGAACAAGCGGCATCCCTGGGGTTCCTGGAAACCAGAGTCCCCAGAAGTGGGAAAGTAGCAAGAGAACATCTTTCAGTCGCGGATGTCTCCAGCCAAGTGAGCCTGAGGTGGAGCTGCCCTAGAATGCGGGTGCCTGGTTACAGGGGTTCCAAGTTCTGTTGGGCTCTGTGTCAAGGAAGTGACCTCACTGCCTGGAACCCCCTACCTGAGTCCACTCCTGGAGGAAGCTTCAGGAGCAGCGCTCGGGGCTGCCGACGGCTCCCCGCTCCCTGCAGGCAATGGCCTGTGTGCACACAGTGACACAACCGCACCCCTCTCCACAGGCCCCAGGGAAGGACTTTGTGCAGCCAGGGCCCCAGCCTGGAAACACACCTGGGTTCAGACACAACTTTCCATTCTTCCCTGGTTTTGACCCCTCAGAAGCCATTGTGCCTGTCGGGGATGGTCTGCGTCTTGCCTGTGGAACAGGGAGTATCCTAGCGGGTGCTTCCTCCAGATGTCCCCAGGCCACTGTGGCATCATATCTATGACATTGGAGGCGGGTGTCACATGCAGGAAATACCTTCCACCACATGTTCTTCCTTGGTGTGTTCCTGCGTCCAGGCCCACAAGGTCCTGTGTGCACACACGTGGGCACTTGTATTCTCATTCTGGAGGCCCAGAAGATGACAGTCCCTCCGGGGGAGGGATGGGTAATAGCTTCCCACGATCCTAGGCTCCTGAATCCAAGGCAAACCCTACCGAAGTTGTCGGAGTCTTGGCCCAGAAGGTGTGAGGCTGTCCTCATCCTGAAACCCTACCTGTCGTGTGTTACAGGCCATTCCTTCATTTCCACTGGGTGAGCTGTGGACAGCGGTGCACCCAGTGTGTCGCCCTGACCCGGGCTCTTCCTCAGACTGACATGTGCTGGAATGCCTCCCGTCTGGGCTGTCAGTGCCCACCCCCACCCCCGTCACATCTCCATGTCTGTAGCCAGTTCCATCCACACAACCTTTTCCCAGCCCCCTCAGGAAGGGAGGAGCAGCCTTGGCCCCCAACAGAGGACACAGAGCTGGCTTCATGCCCCCTTCTGCCTTCTTCACAGGCTGCGATCCTGGCAGGCAGTGGCTCTGCTTGGATCTGCACCTCCTCCCCTCAGTGGCTCCCTGGAACCCCAGCTGCTGCGTTTGTCAAAGCCCCACAGTTTGACGCAGCCTCACCTGTAGAGTTCAGGAGTCAGAGGTAGCACCAGGCTCTTTTTTTAGGGAGCAATTGTTCTTTTCATTCCTGATGATTTTCCGTATTTTGTCCATCTTTCCCCCTGGAGCATGAGCTCCGAGAAGGAGGACCTGGTCTGCTTCTCAGCTCTGGCACTATCTGTGCTGGGGCTCAGCGGCTGAAGGAGCAGGTGGGAAGTCCCATCCCACCATGGGCCAGCTCAGCGGTGGGAGCCTTATTGATTTGGGGCATTTTTAAACACTTGTGCTTTTCTTTTCTTTTTTTTTTTTTAAGGAAACTCTGTGCCCGATGTGGGACTCGAACTCACGACCCCAAGATCAATAACCACAAGCCCTTCAGACTGAGCCAGGCAGGCGTCCATTGGTCATTTTAAAACTAGTAGACTGATAACTATTTCAGTTAATTTGGTGATCCTCATTTGTAGGTCTATTCCATTGTTATTTGCTCTAAGTTGAGCAGAATCGTGATAAAATAAAAAAAAAATTCAGCAGAGATGAAGCCTCAGGTTAAAAACCACAGTAAAATCAACCAATATAGGACTATTTGTAGAAACTTTGGTACTGCTCTATCCCAAGGAGTTTGAATGGTTGTATCTTCATTCTCATTGTTTCTATGAATCTTTTTAATTCTTCCTTAATTTCCTGGTTGACCCTTTCATCTTTTAGCAGGATGGTCCTTAACCTCCACGTGTTTGAAATCCTTCCAAACTTCTTGTGATTGAGTTCTAATTTCAAAGCATTATGGTCTGAGAATATGCAGGGGACGATCCCAATCTTTTGGTATCAGTTCAGACCCGATTTGTGACCCAATATGTGGTCTATTCTGGAGAAAGTTCCATGTGCACTTGAGAAGAATATGTATTCAGTTGTGTTTGGATGTAAAGTTCTGTAGATATCTGTGAAATCCATCTGGTCCAATGTATCATTTAAAGCTCTTGTTCTTTGGAGATGTTATGCTTAGAAGACCTATCGAGTGTAGAAAGCGCTAGACTGAAGTCACCAAGTATAAGTGTATCATTATCTAAGTACGTCTTAACTTTGGTTATTAATTGATTGATATATTTGTCAGCTCCCAAATTTGGGGCATATATATTGAGGATTGTTAAGTCCTCTTGTTGGATAGATCCTTTAAGTATGACATAGTGTCCTTCTTTATCTCTTACTACCGTCTTCGGATAAATTTTAGTTTATCTGATGGCTACCCCTGCTTTCTTCTGAGGGCCATTCGAATGGTAAATGGTTCTCCAACCTTTTATTTTCAGGCTGTAGGTGTCCTACTGTCTAAAATGAGTCTCTTGTAGACAGCAAATAGATGGGTCCTGCTTTTTTCTCCAGTCTAAAACCCTGCACCATATTCCTCATGGACTTCCATCTCTATTCACAGAGACACACACACATGCACATGCTCATATGATTGAAATGGTCCTCATGAGGACATTCATTAGCATCCTCGCAGATCCCTGCATGATTGCTGCTGGCAGCTCCCACATGAATTTCTGCAGTGCACTCACACCTAAGGAAGTCCACCCTCTTGGCTTCAGGTTCTCCAGGGAGGTCACCACAGGGAGTCGTGTAAGGAGTCCTTGGACCAGCAGGGGGCGACGTCGGCAACCAGAATCCTTTCCTAAGCTTCCAGGAGGCTTTGACACTGTGCAGGTGCCCAGGGAGGGAGGTCTGCATCTCCATGGCTTGGGGTTGCAGTGTGAGCATTTCCTAGGGCCCTAAAGGGACAGTGGGTAATTACAGAATATCTGAGGACCCAGAAATCCCCCCTAGTGATGCTACTTTCAAAATTGCTGGACCCCGGGCTCTGAACTGAGGTGAAAGATTTGCAGGAAGCTCAGGCAATGGTATTACGTTCTCGAGGCTTTCCAGGAAATCTTCTTCCAAGATGTATATCCAACTCAGTCAAGGCTTCGGATAATAACAACGCAATGATTGGCAAAGTGACACTGATTATGGGAACACCAGAGGGTGCCCTCACTTGGACCAGTATTTGAGCAATTACTGATGCCAAGTCAGTGGATTTGGTCTTGCCCCATGGAGTCATCCTAAACATCCACATTTCTAAAGGAAATATTCACTCACAGAAATAACACTTCTTTTTATACAGAGCATTGATGAGCCTATTGTCAGAAATTTAATAACTCATTTAATATCGTGCACTAGAAAAGAAGCATTTAGGGAAGGCAAGTTATCTCCTTGTCCTTTCAGCTTCCATCAAACTCATGGAGTCATGTTTGGAAGGATTAAGGCTAAAATAGAACACTGTTCTTGCCGAAGTTTGTTAAGAGAAAATGATGCATTATCTGATGAGTGTTAATTTTGCTTCTCTGAAAAAAAAAAAAAAGATATACTAATGTGCCTCAACATTTCTCTTTCCTGAGTAATTCAGAGACACATCCAAGTAACTAAGCACTTGTCCTCTTCTTTAAATGTGTGTTAGATATGAGCTGTTTGCTCCAAAATGCAGAAATGCATTGAAGCAAAAAGTGATGGGGTAGGAAAATATCTGGAAAACCATTTGTCTTTCCAATTCAACAATACTATTTAATGTGTGTGTGTGTGTGTGTGTGTGTGTGTGTGTGTGTGTGTGTGTGTTTGACTGTGAGTGTTTTCCAGGAAGGAAGTTTGCATGGAAGAAGGTCGGAGTCAGAAGGTATACGTCTGGACTCCTGTTGTGATTCTGAGTCTGGGGTTGTGGATTTGCTCTTGAATGGAACCCTTGGTGCCCTGTAACCCTGAGTCAGGTGTTCAAAACTGCAGCTATTTCAGAAAACCGTCCTTTCTCTTCACACTTCGATTCATGAGTTACACATTCAAGAAGACTGACTCCACACAAATTATTCCAAATTAAATGATATCTATGTTGGACACGCACACTCACTAACTCATGTGCTATTTAGAAGAGTCCAGGAGGGGGCCGGTTATTTCCTATGTCTTCTGGAACACTTGCTTTCACAGAACTGAAGCTCCAGTGCAGCTAGTGTGTGCTGACTGTGTCACAGCGGTGGGGAAGGCTATAGGCCTGGGGGCAAGCGCTCAGGAGTATAAAGGATCAGGCTCTGGGCCAGGCCACGTGCAGACATGCTCATTACCAAGTTAATGGAGGACACTGTGGTGTTTGTGCAAACTGGGGCTCCTCTACTTTCTTTTTCTCTTCTCTTGGTCATGGAGTTATTCACCAGAAAGTAGCAGCATTGCAGGCAGGATGTTTAAGAGACATGGAAGTCAACATGCCTGTGCCAATGTCATTTTTAATGGACTTTTCACAAGCTAAGTCATTTTATTTTTTTTTATTTTTTTTTATTGGTGTTCAGTTTACTAACGTACAGAATAATACCCAGTGCCCGTCACCCATTCACTCCCACCCCCCGCCCTCCTCCCCTTCTACCACCCCTAGTTCGTTTCCCAGAGTTAGCAGTCTTTACGTTCTGTCTCCCTTTCTGATATTTCCCACACATTTCTTCTCCCTTCCCTTATTTTCCCTTTCACTATTATTTATATTCCCCAAATGAATGAGAACATATAATGTTTGTCCTTCTCCGACTGACTTACTTCACTCAGCATAATACCCTCCAGTTCCATCCACGTTGAAGCAAATGGTGGGTATTTGTCATTTCTAATAGCTGAGTAATATTCCATTGTATACATAAACCACATCTTCTTTATCCATTCATCTTTCGTTGGACACCGAGGCTCCTTCCACAGTTTGGCTATAGTGGCCATTGCTGCTAGAAACATCGGGGTGCAGGTGTCCCGGCGTTTCATTGCATTTGTATCTTTGGGGTAAATCCCCAACAGTGCAATTGCTGGGTCGTAGGGCAGGTCTATTTTTAACTCCTTTAGGAACCTCCACACCGTTTTCCAGAGTGGCTGCACCAGTTCACATTCCCACCAACAGTGTAAGAGGGTTCCCTTTTCTCCGCATCCTCTCCAACTTTTGTTGTTTCCTGCCTTGTTAATTTTCCCCATTCTCACTGGTGTGAGGTGGTATCTCATTGTAGTTTTGATTTGTATTTCCCTGATGGCAAGTGATGCAGAGCATTTTCTCATATGCATGTTGGCCATGTCTATGTCTTCCTCTGTGAGATTTCTGTTCATGTCTTTTGCCCATTTCATGATTGGATTGTTTGTTTCTTTGGTGTTGAGTTTAATAAGTTCTTTATAGATCTTGGAAACTAGCCCTTTATCTGATATGTCATTTGCAAATATCTTCTCCCATTCTGTAGGTTGTCTTTGAGTTTTGTTGACTGTATCCTTTGCTGTGCAAAAGCTTCTTATCTTGATGAAGTCCCAATAGTTCATTTTTGCTTTTGTTTCTTTTGCCTTTGTGGATGTATCTTGCAAGAAGTTACTATGGCCGAGTTCAAAAAGGGTGTTGCCTGTGTTCTTCTCTAGGATTTTGATGGAATCTTGTCTCACATTTAGATCTTTCATCCATTTTGAGTTTATCTTTGTGTGTGGTGAAAGAGAGTGGTCTAGTTTCATTCTTCTGCATGTGGATGTCCAATTTTCCCAGCACCATTTATTGAAGAGACTGTCTTTCTTCCAATGGATAGTCTTTCCTCCTTTATCAAATATTAGTTGCCCATAAAGTTCAGGGTCCACTTCTGGATTCTCTATTCTGTTCCACTGATCTATGTGTCTGTTTTTGTGCCAGTACCACACTGTCTTGATGACCACAGCTTTGTAGTACAACCTGAAATCTGGCATTGTGATGCCCCCAGATATGGTTTTCTTTTTTAAAATTCCCCTGGCTATTCGGGGTCTTTTCTGATTCCACACAAATCTTAAAATTATTTGTTCTAACTCTCTGAAGAAAGTCCATGGTATTTTGATAGGGATTGCATTAAACGTGTATATTGCCCTGGGTAACATTGACATTTTCACAATATTAATTCTGCCAATCCATGAGCATGGAATATTTTTCCATCTCTTTGTGTCTTCCTCAATTTCTTTCAGAAGTGTTCTATAGTTTTGAGGGTATAGATCCTTTACATCTTTGGTGAGGTTTATTCCTAGGTATCTTATGCTTTTGGGTGCAATTGTGAATGGGATTGACTCCTTAATTTCTCTTTCTTCAGTCTCATTGTTAGTGTATAGAAATGCCACTGACTTCTGGGCATTGATTTTGTATCCTGCCACGCTACCGAATTGCTGTATGAGTTCTAGCAATCTTGGGGTGGAGACTTTTGGGTTTTCTATGTAGAGTATCATGTCATCGGCGAAGAGAGAGAGTTTGACTTCTTCTTTGCCAATTTGAATGCCTTTAATGTCTTTTTGTTGTCTGATTGCTGAGGCTAGGACTTCCAGTACTATGTTGAATAGCAGTGGTGAGAGTGGACATCCCTGTCTTGTTCCTGATCTTAGGGGAAAGGCTCCCAGTGCTTCCCCATTGAGAATGATATTTGCTGTGGGCTTTTCATAGATGGCTTTTAAGATGTCGAGGAATGTTCCCTCTATCCCTACACTCTGAAGAGTTTTAATCAGGAATGGATGCTGTATTTTGTCAAATGCTTTCTCTGCATCCAATGAGAGGATCATATGGTTCTTGGTTTTTCTCTTGCTGATATGATGAATCACATTGATTGTTTTACGGGTGTTGAACCAGCCTTGTGTCCCAGGGATAAATCCTACTTGGTCATGGTGAATAATTTTCTTAATGTACTGTTGGATCCTATTGGCCAGTATCTTGTTGAGAATTTTTGCATCCATGTTCATCAGGGATATTGGTCTGTAATTCTCCTTTTTGGCGGGGTCTTTGTCTGGCTTTGGAATTAAGGTGATGCTGGCTTCATAGAACGAATTTGGAAGTACTCCATCTCTTTCTATCTTTCCAAACAGCTTTAGGAGAATAGGTATGATTTCTTCTTTAAACGTTTGATAAAATTCTCCTGGGAAGCCATCTGGCCCTGGACTCTTGTGTCTTGGGAGGTTTTTGATGACTGCTTCAATTTCCTCCCTGGTTATTGGCCTGTTCAGGTTTTCTATTTCTTCCTGTTCCAGTTTTGGTAGTTTGTGGCTTTCCAGGAATGCGTCCATTTCTTCTAGATTGCCTAATTTATTGGCGTATAGCTGTTCATAATATGTTTTTAAAATCGTTTGTATTTCCTTGGTGTTGGTAGTGATCTCTCCTTTCTCATTCATGATTTTATTAATTTGAGTCTTCTCTCTCTTCTTTTTAATAAGGCTGGCTAATGGTTTATCTATCTTATTAATTCTTTCAAAGAACCAACTCCTGGTTCTGTTGATCTGTTCCACAGTTCTTCTGGTCTCGATTTCGTTGAGTTCTGCTCGAATCTTTATTAACTCCCTTCTTCTCTTGGGTGTAGGATCTATTTGCTGTTTTTTCTCTAGCTCCTTTATGTGTAAGGTTAGCTTTTGTATTTGAGTTCTTTCCAGTTTTTGAATGGATGCTTGTATTGCGATGTATTTCCCCCTTAGGACTGCTTTTGCTGCATCCCAAAGATTTTGAACGGTTGTATCTTCATTCTCATTAGTTTCCATGAATCTTTTTAATTCTTCCTTAATTTCCTGGTTGACCCTTTCATCTTTTAGCAGGATGGTCCTTAACCTCCATGTGTTTGAGGTCCTTCCAAACTTCTTGTTGTGATTTAGTTCTAATTTCAAGGCATTATGGTCCGAGAATATGCAGGGGACAATCCCAATCTTTTGGTATCGGTTCAGACCCGATTTGTGACCCAATATGTGGTCTATTCTGGAGAAAGTTCCATGTGCGCTTGAGAAGAATGTGTATTCAGTTGAGTTTGGATGTAAAGTTCTGTAGATATCTGTGAAATCCATCTGGTCCAGTGTATCATTTAAAGCTCTCGTTTCTTTGGAGATGTTTTGCTTAGAAGACCTATCGAATATAGAAAGAGCTAGATTGAAGTCACCAAGTATAAGTGTATTATTATCTAAGTATTTCTTCACTTTGGTTAATAATTGATTTATATATTTGGCAGCTCCCACATTCGGAGCATATATATTGAGGATTGTTAAGTCCTCTTGTTGAATAGATCCTTTAAGTATGATATAGTGTCCCTCTTCATCTCTCACTACAGTCTTTGGGGTAAATTTTAGTTTATCTGATATAAGGATGGCTACCCCTGCTTTCTTTTGAGGACCATTCGAATGGTAAATGGTTCTCCAACCTTTTATTTTCAGGCTGTAGGTGTCCTTCTGTCTAAAATGAGTCTCTTGTAGACAGCAAATAGATGGGTCCTGCTTTTTTATCCAGTCTGAAACCCTGCGCCTTTTGATGGGGTCATTAAGCCCGTTCACATTCAGAGTTACTATTGAGAGATATGAGTTTAGTGTCATCATGATATCTATTCAGTCTTTGTTTTTGTGGACTGTTCCACTGAACTTCTTCTTAAAGGGGAATTTTAAGAGGCCCCCTTAAAATTTCTTGCAGAGCTGGTTTGGAGGTCACATATTCTTTTAGTTGCTGCCTGTCTTGGAAGCTCTTTATCTCTCCTTCCATTTTGAATGAGAGCCTTGCTGGATAAAGTATTCTTGGTTGCATGTTCTTCTCATTTAGGACCCTGAATATATCCTGCCAGCCCTTTCTGGCCTGCCAGGTCTCTGTGGAGAGGTCTGCTGTTACCCTAATACTCCTCCCCATAAAAGTCAGGGATTTCTTGTCTCTTGCTGCTTTAAGGATCTTCTCCTTATCTTTGGAATTTGCAAGCTTCACAATTAAATGTCGAGGTGTTGAACGGTTTTTATTGATTTTAGGGGGGGATCTCTCTATTTCCTGGATCTGAATGCCTGTTTCCCTTCTCAGATTAGGAAAGTTTTCAGCTAGAATTTGTTCAAATACATATTCTGGCCCTCTGGCCCTTTCGGCGCCCTCGGGAACCCCAATTAAACGTAGGTTTTTCTTCCTCAGGCTGTCGTTTATTTCCCTTAATCTATCTTCATGGTCTTTTAATTGTTTGTCTCTTTTTTCCTCAGTTTCCCTCTTTGCTATCAACTTGTCTTCTATGTCACTCACTCGTTCTTCCACCTCGTTAACCCTCGTCGTTAGGACTTCTAGTTTGGATTGCATCTCATTCAATTGATTTTTAATTTCTGCCTGATTAGCTCTAAATTCTGCAGTCATGAAGTCTCTTGAGTCCTTTATACTTTTTTCTAGAGCCACCAGTAGCTGTATAATAGTGCTTCTGAATTGGCTTTCTGACATTGAATTGTAATCCAGATTTTGTAACTCTGTGGGAGAGAGGACTGTTTCTGATTCTTTCTTTTGAGGTGAGGTTTTCCTTCTAGTCATTTTGCTCAGTGCAGAGTGGCCAAAAGCAAGTTGTATTGGGAAAAAGAGAAAAAGAGAGGAGAGAGAGAAGGAAAGAAAAGAGAAAGAGAAAAAAAAAGGGAAGAAAAAGAAAAAAAAACGAAAAAGAAAAAAAAAAGAAGAAAAAGAGAAAGAAAAAGAAAGGAGAAAAAAAAGGGGGTGGGGGAAGGAAACAAATCAAAAAGCAAAACAAAACAAAAACAAAAACAAAAACAAACAAACAAAAAAAGAACCACAGGGGAGTATCTTCTGATTCTGTGTTCTTTAAGTCCCTTGGCTTCTCCTGGAAGTTGTCCGTCTAGCTGGTGTTCTGGGGGAGGGGCCTGTTGTGCTGATTTTCAGGTGTTAGCAGTTGGGGGAGCTGCTGTGCCCCTGCCTGGTGCAGGGCTCGGTGGGGGTTGTTTACCCTGTGAGGCCGCAGGAGGAACAGCCCCAGTGGCGGGGCAGCTCTGGAAACCTGGATTCAGCTCCGGCAGGAGCTCCGTCTGCAGGGCCTGGAGGCTCCGGGGCGGGGCCGCTGATCTGCTCAGCTGGGGCAGGAGCGTCCTTGGGGTCCTGGTCCCTCCCGACCTCTGCCTTTCCCGAGGGAGGCGGGATCCTGGGCTGTGTCCCGGCGCCCTGTGCTCCGGTGCCTGCGCTGGTGGATTCGCGCTCCCGGGCCGCGCAGCCCCCTCCGCAGAGCCGCCGCCCAAGCCCCTCCGAGCTGCTCCTGGAACCGCGCAGCCGCCTCCGCACGGAGCATCTTCCTCCGCCCGAGCCCCTCCGAGCTGCTCCCGGGGCCGCGCAGCCCCCTCCGCGGAGCCGCCGCCCGAGCCCCCCGAGCTGCTCCGGGTCCCGCCGGGTCCCGCCTTGCGCGCTGCAGCCCTTAGGGAGCTCGGCGCACTCTCCTGGGCGCGCAGTTGCTGTTAGTGTCCCCGGGATCCCGAGGGCATCCCCGCCCTCCTGGGTCCTGCTCCAACTCCCTGCGAGCCCCTTTCCGCCCGGGAAGGTCGGTGCAGCTCCTGCGTCTCCGGGACGGGGCTCTCCTGTCCTGGGGACACTCGCCCCGGCCTCAGCCCGGCTCCTCGCGGGCCCCTCCCCCTTGGAGGCCTTTGTTTCTTTGCTTCTTTTTCCCCGTCTTCCTACCTTGATAGAAGCGCGAACTCTTCTCACTGTAGCATTCCAGCTGGTCTTTCTTTAAATCTCAGGCCGAATTCATAGATTTTCAGGATAATTTGAAGGTTTTCTAGGTAGTTTGGTGGAGACAGGTGATTTGGAGACCCTACTCTTCCGCCATCTTGCTCCTCCCCCAAGCTAAGTCATTTTAAAACACAAGACAGTTATGTTTAAAAACTACTATGTACTGGGCCAAGACAGTCCTGCCTTAGTAGTTTCTGTGAAATCAGGTGCACAGCAGCGGGAAAATCATCTCCTCTCCTATTATGTGAAAGTGAATATGTGGACTGTGATGAATGAGATATTTCTAGGTGTATGATGGAGAGATGATGGAGGAGACATGGATTACAGATAGGTTCTTCAGGGATAGGTGGACAAAACAGTAGATCGAAAAATAGATAGGGAGTAACATTGTTCTTGAGAGCGATTCCTCAGGCCTCCTTCCCTGCTTGGAAGGTCCTAGCCAGAGGTGAATCTTGAGGAGCAATTACTAGCAGGGCAATATTATCAGAAACTTCCTGGCTCCTACAGGGTCACAACCTATCTACTCTTTTCCAAACCAATATTTAACTCTCAGTAGGGCCTCCAGTCTTCCATTGAAAGCCACGATTTCCACAGATGCAGGGGCCGCACAGGGGATGAGCAAGGACTGTGGAGTACTGGAAGCACAGCACATGAAGGATTTTTTCACCTTTCCTCAGAATGCAGTGTCCAGCTGTGCCAACATTAGAGTTGCAAGGTGGGAATACCACGTTCCCAGACCTTCTGTAAATATTCATCGTGCCTCTGCAGCTCTAGCAATTGCACACGCTGCAGCCCAAAGTGTGGAGCTGCACACCTGCCAGCCTGAGCAACTGCACAAAGTGGGGTCCTCCTGGAAGCCTAGGAAAAACTTGTGCTGGCCAGCGTCGCCCCCTGCTGGTCTGAGATCACCGTGCAAGGCTCCTTCCTGTGACTTCCCCCATGGAATGCGAACCAGGTGGGTGGACTTCCTCAGGTGTGGGTAGCACAGGTGGGAGAAGGGCCTCCTGGAGGTGCTGGCCACACCGTGCAGGGAGCTGAATGGGTAATTATGGAGGTTTTCATGAGATAAGATCAAATAATGTGTGCGCTTGTGTGTGTGCGTATGAAAGCACATGTTAATCCAGCAGAAGTTTGGATACCAAAATCTACAGACTGACTTGTATATGTGGATTTTTCTGTGGCTTTTTCCTTCGTCATTCATGCGTGCTGCCCTATTTCCATGTCACTTAAGATTCTTGTCAATTTAGATCAAATCAACAATAAAAGTGACTTCATTGGATGTAGTCATTCAAAATCGAACTCCACTTTGTGAGTTTAAACCCTTTAATTCCAAAAATACTATATCAGTCTTCTTTGATCTGGAATTCCTGGATCCAGGGATGCAAAGGTTGGTAGGTTTTACAAAACGGCTCCAGCCAAAATGACAGACACAGGATTTCAGGGCACAGAGGGAACTATTTAGCCCAGTCTCAGAGTCACACCTGGACCCAGACATGACTGTTGTAGGATAGAGAAAATTGCAGGAAGAGTGACAGGTCATTCATCACTAGAGTTTTCAGGGCAGATGGGGCTTTGGAGGACAGCTTGTGGGGTGGGCAAGGTCTGGTCTTCCTCCAGGTAGACCCTCTTTCCTGAAACAAACCCCCAACACACACAGATACTCGAACAACACACACATCCACACATAAATGAACGATTCTAAATATTGTCTAAGTAAGACAAATGGTTTTCCACCTGTCTTCAGACCTCGTCACTTCTGGATCCAATGTATTTTAACTTTTTGAAGCAAGTGACACATATTTATTTTATATTCTAAAAGAAAGAGGATACTTTCTCTACATGTGGGTGGATTCCTCGGGATAGGAAAACAACGAGCTATGCCCGTGCATCCTCTATTAAATAAGCAAAGCTAGAGCCATCAGATACTGCACATCAGTTAACCAAGAAGAGTTTTCTACATCGAATTTGAAATTTCCCAAATAGGACTAAGTGCATTTGACAGAAATTAGGAGGACAGTGACCATTCTGGCTTCCCATCAATGCATCAGTATCTACTTTTGGATATGAACTAGTTAGAGGTGTTATCATCCTCTAACCCTGTTTCTATGCACATCATTAACTCCAAATAGCTTCATCACAATACTTGTATTTCTATGATAACTTACAAAAGATATTAGGCGTTGTATATGCACCAACTCCCCGAGGAGCCTGGCAAATTGATTATTGTTTTCTCAAGAATAAATATATTCTAAAAAATCATTGAGTTCAAGTCTGTAAATCAGTGGCAAAATTACAATTGAAATGAAAAATTATAGGGAAGGGGCAAGATGGTAGAAGAATTGGGGACCTCAGTTCATCTGGATCCTTGAAGCTAGGTAGATGCTACCAAATCATTGTGAACAGCCAGGAAGTCAACATGACGTTTAATAAAAGACTTGCTGGACCTCTGCAAGTAGAAAAGCAACCACCCTCGGCAAGGTGGGAGATGCGAGACGTGAATCCAAAGTGATACATCAGAAGGCAAATGGCAGGGCAGGCAGTTTACACATCCCAGGATTGGGAAAGGAAAGGGCCACGGAGCCCACAATTGCAAGCCTTAGCAATCTGATCTGGTGAGAGACAACCTTGCCTGAAAGGAGCTCAGTTGGTGAAATGGGCAGACACTAGTCCGGACACAGTGTCTCAGAATTCCCAGAATTCCAGAAAGAATGGGGATGCCCGAGGGGGTGGCCTTCCCAAATCCTGGGCTGTGGACACTGGTCATGGTCACCAAGAGTGCAAGGGGGCTCTCAGCTCAGTTGGCCGTAAAACTGGAGCCACTTTGCCTAGTCGGCTGACCACTCTCCACCTGGGAATTCTGCAAGGGACGGGGAAGTGGGGACCCTGCGCCTTGCCCTGGGAGAGACAGAGGGTGTAGGTGCACCACCGGGGGACAGCCCTCAGTGCAGAGACCCTGGAACAAACAGTAACAGGGCAACCCTCTCTCTCCTCCAGGCGGATTGGTCTGGGCATCCACTACAGGAGTCTGCAGCGTCTGGCACCCCCAGCAGTGACTCCTGCTTGTCCCTGAGAGCTGACTGAAGAGCAGGAGCCTGATCTCTCTGCTCTGAGACTGGAGATCAGATTCCAGCCATTTTGTGCTGGTCTCCTAAAGTGGCACAGGGAGCTTTCAGGGAACGAAGCCACACAGGAAAACCAGAAAGAGCTCACAATGAGCCAGACCCCGTGGCAAGGAGAGGTGTAAACCAGACGAGCAACAGACACTGTGCATCAGTGCAGCATGCCCCTCCCCCGGAAGATCAGCTCCGAAGATCCCATGAACACCATGTTTATGGACATCAAAGGACTGCGTATCCCGGGTGTGGGACAACACAGTATACAGAATTTGAGCATTTACCTAATGATTCCTATACCTGCGGTTTAAAATTATGCGATGCTTTTTTGTGTTTTTCCCCTTTTCACCTGGTTTCATATTTTCTCAACTCTGATTTTAAGGCTTTTGTTAACATCAATTTTTTTACATTTTTATTTTATAGATACATTCTTCATGTTTGGCTTTTTGTCACTGGAATGAATTTTATGGTTCTCCATCTATAATTTTGCTTCTTGACAATTTTGAGATTTAGTGTCTCACGCTCATGGTGTATCCATAACCTATGCCAGTTTGTCCAGATAACTCTGTCTTCCTCCATATCTGGATGGGAGTGGATTTTCCTTTGGGAAGACAGGTTTGGTCTGCTTTGCTTTGCTTTGCTTTGCTTTGCTTTGGTTAATGGATGGCGGGGAAGCAAAAGACACGTGAGGTGACTAGAGGGGAGAGCACGGGCCTGCTCAGGACTTCTTCAGCTAGCCTTTCTCCCTGGTCTCCCTGGTCACATGGAATGAATCCCCTCAACTGTACATGAAGTGCCAATTCTGATGGAGAACCCAGCCTTATGGCCCTTTGCTCACGCCTGCCTGTCTCCTCACCCCTGTACCCTATATATCTGCAGGTTCAAGACTCCTTAGGCTACTTCACTAGCTCGAATCCCAACATCCCCTGTGAGGATAGGCCTTTCTACCCTTGGACCTCTGGGATCTTCATAGGCTTCCAGAAAGTAGGGAACATTTCTATTACTGCACGCATCCCTTGAGTGCCCAAGAAGCCGCATTTTCGTCAGAAGCCGTGAGATAGCAATAGGAAGTGTTCATGGGATGAGACCGGGGCCCAAGGCTCAAGGGACCAGACTCTGACCTGGGTCACATAATGATTGCATGAATGGGAGTTACTTAGGCCTTGGGGGCAGGAGAAGGATCCCACACCATGGCTTCTCTACTGATCACTGACTTTTAAAAGCCCAGTGCACTCATCCAGGAGCTCCTCTACCCTCCACCTACAGGCATCTGCACAGAGAGAGGGAACACCCTTAAACATGTGCTCTGGAGTGAGGAAAGAGCAGTCAGTTGTTTTTCCTAAAAAAAGAAATTCTCTCAACACGACAATGGATGTGCTTTGGTTTGGTTTGGTTTGGTTTGGTTTGATTTGGTTTTGTTTCATTTAGTTTCATTTGGTTTGGTTTCACATGGTGTTGTATTGTTTTGTTTCCATGAGCCCACATCAGAGATATGCCTGAGGATGAGAGACAGAGAGAGAAAGAGAGAGAGAGAGTCAGAAGGAAGCAACCAGTCCTGGGTCTCGTGTTATTGGACCATTATGTGCCCAATTGTCAAACATTGCCTCCTTGGGAAATCATCTGGAGGGTGAAAAATCTCCATGCCCAGGCCTCAGGAAGGAGGCAGCATGAACCAACATTGAAGTGGGTTTTGGGATATGTATAGAGGACAACCGTCAACTCGTCCCATTACAGACCAACGTGCAACCGAGGCCCCGTGTGGTGCTAATGGCACCCACCCTGGATGCTCAGGGATCAATGTTCCCTATGCAGTACTTCACGCAGAACCCTGGGTGTGCAGGAGATCCTCAATGTCTACGTATTCCCTGAACCGATCAAGCTGCTGTCTCCCCTCAGGTAACTAAGGCTGGAGGAATTAATGGAATTAATGTAATTATAGAGAGGTTCAGAAATGCCGAGAAAAACCCCCCACAAAACAAGATCAAAAGCAAGACATGCACGCTATTCATCTGTGCTAATATTTTATTAAGGGACATAAAACACTACACACAATTCTAAATTAACACTAAAGAATAAACAAGCTGCATGGGTTAAATATTGACAATCACAGTTCCCGCAAAGCTACCAGCATTGACACAAGAAAAACCCATCTCAGGAGAAAACAATGTCCATTGGCAGAGCCCACAGCAGGTGGGCTCTATGTGTGTGTGCCTGTGTGTGTGTCTCTGAATGGACATGTAAGTCCATGCGGATTTGGTGGATACCAAAATTTCTGCAAGTGAAATCATAGTGGTACATTTTAGCGTGGGAATTAACCTCAGGACTCCTATTTCCTGACTATTGGTATTTTACCAACACTTCTGCTCGATTTAGAGCTAATGACAATGAAAATGGGGTCAAAGTTTGAGGATATTCATGATGTAACATTCATTTTGTCAATTAAAACTTCCAGTTAAAAACGGAGATATCATAAAGAGCATCCTACACAAAATTTTTTTGGACTCCGTGATTACAGAATAAATATCCTACAACATGGTGGTGTCAAAGATGACACTTTTATTCTCTTAGTGTCCAGTGATGACAAGTGAACGTCAAGAATTCAGCAGGGCCCCAGTGTTTCTGAAGCCCAGTCACTGACCAAGGCCTGGCAAAATGCTCCTGTTGTTCTTGGCCTCTGTTTAGTAAAGAAGACAAATGGACTTAGGTTTCCACCTTTCCTAAGACTTACCCAAATTCATAAACTGGAAAAGGTCATGGTCACAAGAAGGAATTAATTGTCTTGTCGACTCAAAATTTCCACAGACACTACTAATTCTGTAAGCAGAATAAACCATAATGGCATTTCCAAACCACGAGCCACCGCAGTGCCTTCCTCCCTGCATCTACAACTGCCAAAACCATAATGTGTAAAAAATGTGCAAGCCTACAACATACTCCAATTAAATCGAAAGTATATAATGGATATTGGTGTAGAATTACCTGAGGAACAGTTAAAATTAGGCATATAAAAACTGGATTTAAGATATAGACTTGCAGGAAAAGGAGTTTTAAAGGAATCTTTCCCAAAGCATAACACCAGCCAGAGAATTTCTCTTGTTGTAGACCCGAGACACACCTAAGCAGAAAATGATATTCATCTAAACCTTCATAATCTTTGTATATTGGAATCATAGTAGAGAGAGATGAAGGTGTAGAAGCAAAGCAATGGATGCCACGTTCCCAAATAATTGGTTACAGCTACAAACATTCTGGCTGGTGAGGAGAACGTGTTCCTATGTGATATCTCAGCTCCTTTGGGAAAGTGATCTTCCCTGTCCTACAGGACTGACATCTGACACTTCTTGGCTCCCTTGCGGTTAGTCAAAGGAAAAGGACTTTCAAAAAGATTTCCTTTGAACATAGAAACTCTGAACAAATTCTGTTCAGAAAGGTGCAGGGACACTTAAAGAGGTTGAGAAGAATCTGAAAGTGTTGCTTGTTTTGGGAGGCAAGATTAGGAGGTGGGCTGACCTGAATGTTCTCTATGAGAAAGGGACCACACCCAAATCCTGTAATCCAATCAAGCGATTCCAGTGGATTAGAGGATTTTGTGCCTTATCCCAGGGCCCAAAAGCCATAAAAGGTGGAGGTGAGGGTCACTATCTGCCATTTGGAAACTGGCTCAGTGAGAGAAGCATCCCTTTGTGACCTGAAGCTCCTGGTTGAATTTATCTTGTGGACACTGTTTCTGCCGACATGGAGGCTGCCTACCTCCACCGCTCAGAGGAGTCTCAGTTCAACGACTCTCCCAAACCCCAATCATGCTGGTCACAGAGAGGTGGTGCTGAAGTCCACGGAGGACCCTCTCTGCCTGAGAAGACATCCCCTGCATCAAAGACACTCTCCTCCCTGACTGATCCTTTGGCTCCCGCATCAGCAGGGCGGCCTCCCACCAAGACGCCTCTGAGTTGGGAGGATCTTTCCCAGGTGGGAGCTGGGCTTCAGAACATGGGGAACACTTGCTACGTGAATGCAACCCTACAGTGTCTGACCTACACAGAGCCCCTTGCCAGCTACGTGCTGTCCCAGAAGCACGGGACAGCCTGTAGGAAGCAGACATCCTGCATGCTGTGTACTCTGCAGGCTCACATGACCCGGGTTCTCTGCCATCCTGGACGTGTGCTCCGACCCCTTCCACTCCTGCTCGCCGCCTTCCACACACACAAGCAAGAAGATGCCCATGAGTATCTCATGTTCATTCTGGATGCAATGCAGCAAGCATGCTTGCCTGAAGACAAGCCCTCAGACTCTCAGCATGCTCAGGACAGCACCCTCATCCAGCATATCTTTGGGGGGTACTGGAGGTCACAAATCCAGTGTCTCCACTGCCAAGGCTTTTCCAGCACTCTGGAACCTTACCTGGACATCAGCCTGGACATCGGGGCTGCTCAGAGTGTCAGCCAAGCTTTGGAGCAGTTGGTGAAGCCCGAAATGCTTGAAGCTGAAAATGCCTACCATTGTAGTTAGTGTCTAGAGAAAATGCCTGCGTCCAAGGTGTTGACTTGGCACAGTTGTGCAAAAGTCCTCATCCTGGTCTTGAAACGATTCTCAGACTTCACAGTCAACAAAATGACTAAGGAGATGCAATATCCTGAGTGCCTTGACATGCAACACTCCCTGTCTGAGCAGAGGGCAGGACCCTTGGTTTATGTGCTCTATGCCGTGCTGGTGCATGCTGGGTGGAGTTGCCACAGTGGACGTTATTTCTGTTTCATAAAGGCAGGAAATGGCCAGTGGCATAAAATGGATGATGCTAAGATCAGCGCCTGCGTTGTGACTTGTGCCCTGCGCCAACTTGCCTATGTCCTCTTTTATATGCAGAAGACCGATATGGAAAGAGACCTTGTGAGTGGGTCAGTCGAGGGAGGAATCGCATCTCCCGAGGCAGACCCCGCGGAGGTGGGTGAGGCCTCAGGAGAGAGCACAAGGGATCCCACTGTGAACCTTGCTGAGTCGGAGGAGCACGGGGAAGAGACCTCAAGGCAACAAACCACATTAGACCAGGGGAGATGCCTCCAAGAACGCAACCGACCTAAGCCTGAACTTCATGTCAGGAGAAGAGAAATTGCTCTTCCTGACAATGCAGTCAACCTTCAGCACTCCAAATACAGACATGAGATGCCCAAGAATCATCCTCAGCAAACCATGGACCTGCTCCACACTGCAGCTGGGATGATCCCACCTCACGTGGCCGGGGACGTGGCCAAAGTCCCGCATGTGCCAGGGAGAGCCAGACCAACAAAGAGGACGAGCAAGAAGGGACAGAGGTCTGGGGAAGCAGTGCAGGGATGTGTCTACTAACTTTGTTGCACATGGGCGCGTGCGCACACACACACACACACACACACACGGTGTCACTCACTCACCAAACCCGAACACAGTCCCACACTGGAAATATTTGGTGTTGTGTGAAATGTGTGTTCTGTATGTATGGAAGAACCATCTATCTGGGTGTGTTCATGGGCTATGGCCTTCGACTGAAACTAGAGGACACTGGCTTTTAAAGCGGGTTCATTGTCATGATCTTATATTGGAATAGTGTGGATTCATATGGGGTCTATCCAGGAACTGGCCTCTCCTTCAGCCTTGGGGAGAGTAGGGGCAACTTGCAGGTGAGAGGCAGTGAGCAGTCAGGATTGAGAGTGGATATGATGCTGAGGACCTGGATTTGAAGTATATTCGACCCTCTCGTCATGCTCCGCACTTCCCATTGCTTATCTTCTATTTATATCAAAAGAATATTTGCCTGAACAGAAGCATGCGTGGGGCCTTGCCAGCGATGTGTTTTGGTCATTGCTTGGAAATGGTAAGAAAGGAATTAAATGCTTATTTTGGGGAGATAACTGCATCCAGCCTGATTGAATCTCATTGAATGTATTATGTTCCCTTCACTATCTCCTACATTAAGACGGCAGAGAAGGAAACTGACAGGGACTCTTATTCCAAGGGGAAATGCCCAGCCTCCCACTGAACAGAAGTTTCTATGAATATTTTGCTACCGTCTGCTATGTGGCACCTCCTGCCACAGAAGAAGTGGACTCTGGATTTCAGACCAGTTCAAATTCACGTTTGGACCTGGGTTGATACCTCAGAAAAACAGTGCCAAGTTCACAAATCTAGCAAAATGGTTTTTGAGGTCAGGTTATAGGTGCTCTGTGTTATCATTCTATTTCTTACAGAAGTAATTGACAAATTGATTGTAGAATGAAAATTATCGCATGATAACCAAAAGCTTCTGAGTGTGACCATAGATGTGCAGTTGTGACATCTCATCATAATGTATGTTCACTCTGTATTCAAACTTGGACATGCCACCCTTCCTGGAAAGTAAGGGACAATAGGAACTGTGCAGAAGAAATCACACTTTTTTGTAGATTTTCATGTAACAGAGGCAGATTAGAGATAGAAAGTGTCAAGGTTTCTTTCATGTCTGGGAATTTTTTTTTTTTTTTTACAAACACAGTTTATCGTGTCATAAAGAGTGAGGGAACCTCTGTGTATGTGTTTGCTAGAGTTTCCTAAGAAGACCTGTAGGTATCCTCGTCCTCTGAAGACTGTCATAGGGAATGAGACAGCTCATGGACTGGGAGACTTGTCTTTCACAGAAGAGGACCCTCAGGAGGAGTCTGTTGGAATAAGGAATGTCCCCCTCCTGGACTGATATGGTGAACCAGCAATTCCTCCGCTGAACTAGTTGGAAATGGTCAAGTCCACAATGTGCTACGTGGTATGCTTTTGGGCGCCTACACATATACTCCCCCCACTACACAGACACTGCAGTTTTTCGTTAGGTATATATATGGGAATCTCAAAGGGTGCTTACCAATCCAGAATGTCAAGTTTGTCTTACTGAAATACATTTTCTAAAAAATGTAGGTAAATCATCCTGGCAATTTGTACATTGGTTGTAAACAGAAGTAAACAAGTTAATCTGAAACTGTTTTACAAATGTCTGAATTTCTGATTTAGAAAAAGATCCCATCCAGAGATCTGCAAATTATACCATGTTTTCTCCTAGAAGACATTTTCTGTACTTGTTGATATTATTTTTCTGAAATTGTTATGGGGAATATTGCATCTGCTTTGTTCATTTTTGATCTAAAATGTTATTAGGCAGTTGTGTCTTTTTTTTTATTCTTAATAGAAGACTGCAACATATGATTTGGTGTGCCTGCTTTTACTCCCCAGTATTTCAGATATTTGAAATAATTATTTTATTTCCAGGCTGGCTCCTCACAGAGGCTTCTTTGCCTGTTTACCCTGAGTGGAATTCCCGCAGCCACATCTAGGTCACCAGCAACCTAAATTCATAGCCTCCCTCTATGGGAATGTCTCACTCCTACTCACTGGATTAATATAGGGGAAGCGCCAGGAGCCATTTAAGAGGACATGCAATGGGACATGGGCACATTATTCTTCAGGGTCTCTTCAGTTATGAGGGCTCTGACCAGGAAGAAGTGTGTGTGAAAAATTAGGTGGGGGGAGTAGATTTGAACCAGGAGCACACCATCTCTGGCCAAGGCTAGTAGAGACACCTGGGAGGGATGACCAGGAGATGGTTGGATAGCACATTGTGGGGACTGTGGAGGCTGGACAGTCAGCAGATGAATTCTCTGGGTAGGTGTCTGGAGGTCAATGCTCATCCTGTCCAGGTATCCATTAGTCACTTAAGGGGTTTCACTCTATATCAAGATCTATTAGTCAGGAGGACAGACCGAAGAATCTACATAGCCTCCCACAGAACAGATTCCCCAGTCCTTTCCAGGGAACCCGGAATTGCTAATCCTGGATGCAGTTCTAGGGAGACCTCCAACCTGTTTCCAGGTGACAATGAGTTGAGTCCTGGCTCCATCAACCTTTTGCAAGATGTCAGGCTGGAAATGTTTTCACAATAGGGATCTGGGCTGAAACTGGGATTTGGGGACAGCCCCAGGCTAGATTCCATGGCGGTGTGTGGAGGCTTAATCTGGGAGGCCACGTTGAATCAGTGGTCTGTGAGGTTGACAACGAGGGTAGGTTCCTGGCCATGGTGGGTGGATGTAAGCTGAAGGGATTACTTGACTTCCCTTCCTGAGCTTTTGTGTTGTCCAGCAGGAGAAAACAACGTCAGGGCTTTTCACAGGAGATATCCTAGGGGGCATGTGTGTGTCGTAACAGGTTTGAGCTCATGCAGGAGACTTGTGGAAACAGCTTCTAGGGAGATTGCCTCCTCACATGGGGAATGCATTATCCCATTACCAACTGCTCTAATAGAAGATACCACAGATGGACCACATCTTACCTCTGCCTCTCCACTGTTGGTAATCAACCACAGTAAAGGCATGGAGATAGGAACAATCCATTCCACAGTTATATTATTAAAAGTGCTCATTTTACTGGGACAAGAAACCCAACCGAGTGGTGATAAGGAGACATAAAATACATTAGCCTCCTGTTACCAGAGGGCGAGATGAGGAGGTTTCAATACAGTATTTTAGTTTCTTTAGCAGAAGCCATTGCATTCACTCTTCTGGCAGTGGACAGAGCTAATCCTGTCTTTAAAATTTTTAGTGATTGTGTGATACACAATTTGGAACCCTTATGGAAACAATACATTTTGTTGCATTCGGGATTGTTCCATTTGGAGACATCTAAGTAAACCAGTTCCATGTGGTGGCTCTAGCATGTTGGGTCTCACATGCCAGGGATCATACAGAAGCAAAGAATTGAAGGAAACATGGTACCTGAAGACTCCATAAACAAGGAAGGGAACTCAGGGAGAGAATGGAATTTTAAGAAATCCCACACAGAGTAAGAGCAAGGGAGTGAAGATACTCTGGTTCATAGACGTGAGACAGTAGTGGATAAGGAAAAGCCCCACTGTCAGGAAGGAATCCGATGCCAATTCCTTCCAATGTGGCTGCTTTGGCAGTTGAGGTGTTCTAGATAATGTCTGGTCAAGGGCCTTAGTGTCCTATGCTTCTTAACTGGAAATGAAAAATAATGTGAAACACGTTGGTCTCAGGAATGTGGGAGGCAGCACAGCACCCAGCAGCATGGCTGCTGGGTAATCTCCTTGAGAATCTCTCTCCCTCTATTTTTCAGCCCCCACTCTCCTGCTACTCTGTGGTTTCTCTCTGGTCTCTTCTTGTCTCAAATCTATCTATCATCTAACTATCTATCTATCTATCTATCTATCTATCTATCTATCATCTATCTATCTATCTATCTATCTATCTATCTATCTATCTATCATCTTAAACAAGAAACCAACAATGAAACATGTTTGCATCTTTGCATCAATGTTCCCACATCCAAGTCAATTAGATCTGTGGAGTCCAGTGTTACTCAGTAATGTGGAAAAAGGCACAAGCCTACAACGTACTCCAACTGAATCAAGAGAATATAAAGGATATTGGGGTGGAATTCCCTGAGGAACAGTTAAAATGAGGCATATAAACACTGCATTTAGGATATAGACTCTTGTAGGAAACGGAGTTCGAACGAATGTTTCCCAAAAGCATAAAACCAGCCAGAGGATTTCTCTTGTGGTGGACCCAGGCCACACCTAGGCAGATACTGGTATTCATCAAAACCTTCATAATCTTTGTAGATTGAGATCATAGTTGAGAGAGATGGAAGTGCAGCAGCAAAGCATGGACACCATATACCCCAAATAATTGGTTACAGCCTCAAAGCCTCTGACTGGTGAGGAGAAGGCGTTCCCCTGGGATACCTGAGCTCCTTTGGGAAAGAGATCTTCCCTGTTCTAGAGCACTAACGTCTAACTCTCCTTCGCTCACTTGAAGTTACTCAAGAAGAAAAAGGACATTCATAAAGGTATCCATTCAACATGGAAACTCGGATCAAATTCTGTTCAGAAAGGTGCCGGGGCTGCTGTTAGGGAGGTTGAGAAAGACCTGAAGGTGCTGTCTGTTGAGGGAGGCAAGATGAGGAGATGGGCTGGCCTGATAGGTCTCTATGAGAAAGGGACCACTCCCAAATCCCTTAATCCAATCAAGTGATTAGTGCCGATTGGAAGCTTTTGCTCTTTATGATATTTCAGTTTTTAACTGAAAGTTAATTGACAAAAGGATATTACATTATGAATAACCTCAAAGTGTGACCCCATTCTTATTGCTATTAGCTCTAAATTGAGCAGAAGTGCTGGCAAAATACAAATAGTTCAGGAACCATGAGTCCTGAGGTTAATTCCCACGCTGAAATATACCAATATAATTTCACTTGCAGAAATTTTGGTATCCACCAAATCCGCATGGACCTACATCTCCATTCACACCCAGACACACACACACACAGGCACACACACAGAGTCATAGAAATCTTTCTCATGAGGGCATCATTAGCTTCCTTGCAGCTGCTGATTGGCTCAAACCCTGCTGCAGCTAAGAGGATTAGATGGATGTCTTTCAAGTGGTTGAAACGTCACGTGACCTCGGAGCAGTATAAAAGTCAGGGAGCAACGGAAGTGGCCATTCCTCACCATCCCTCTCTCCCACGAGACACACCGTCTCCTGCAGTGGAGCCTGTCCAGGACCTTTCCCAGCATCTCCTGACAGGCGTGAGGACCACAGTTGCACTTCAGGTGAGTTTTCGGACCACTGGTCCTACCTTTCCTGAGCGAATAATGGGACAGTGAGGAAATGGTGGAGAGATTGGCCCTTCCTCCATGGGTTAAGGACTCTTTCTCGTCTAACATGTTCTAAGAGCAGGGACTGAGCCAAGGCATGGCTGTGAATGCCCAGGACACCCGGAGGTTCCAATGCCAATGGAATGGGGCCTCGAGTGTCACATTGGTGTGGGGTGGTAGACGAGCAGGGACAGAAGGCCTGTAAATGTCTCAGTGGGCACTGCAGACCTAGAGAAGACACAGGATCAGGGTGCCTGCGCAGCTCCATTGTTTCAGGGTCTGACTTGGGTCGGGTCATGATCTCAGGCTCTGGAGATGAATCCAGGCGCTCACTGGGTTTCCTGCCCAGGGAGTGTCTGCTTCTTCCTCTGTCCATACAACTCAGGTGATCACTCTCCCTTACACACACACACACACACACACACACACACTCTCTCTCCCATAAATAACTGACTTTTTTTCAATAGAAGAATTACCTGGTTCGCAAGGTGAAAAGAAATTCACTTCCCAAAGTTTCGATGGCAGTTAATTAGGGGCACTGCCACGAACACATGGAATGGAAGTGCTCAGATGGGCAGCTTCCCATGGAGTAGAGGGGAATGTGTTTTCCCAGTGTATCTGGACTTAACTATGGCTTCCTCTGGCGTCCCAAGGGGCATTCAGATATGAGAGAGGGAAGCCCACTTTCCCGATGCTTTTGCCTTTTGCGTGCTCCATGGTGGATCCCACTGGGCCTCAATCGGGAGAGGTCTCGTCCCTGGTTTTGTTTCCACAGGGGATTTGGAGAGACTTAATGATAGTGTCAACAAGAGTCCCTGAGCCTCCAGGGTGGGCTTCCTCAGAGCGGGGATGTGGCTTGGCCAGGAGGGTGTAGACAGGAAGGAGGAAAGAGAAGAGACAGTGGGAATTGTGTGTTTGGCACAAATGTCCTGACACTCGCTAATGCCTCCTTGTTAAGACGGTACAGGGAGGAGGCCGATGTCATGGTGAATAGGACTCACTTGTTTCTTTTGCCTCAGGCTACCCGAAACCCATCCCCGAAGCAGACTGACTTGTCCCTCCAGGACGTGGGACTGATGGCGGCGCGTCACAGCCAGCTTGGGCCCAACAGACCCTTGAGAGCCCAGAAGGGCAAGAGGCCACAGACAGCAGGACTGGCCCTCAGAGTTCTCAGACCAGAGGAGGAGGATCCCAGGGTAAGTGTGGAGGCTGGCATGGGTTTTGAAGCAGGAGCTCTGCCAGGAGTCTTGAGACAGGCTTGGCTCCCAGAAGATCATGGCCCAGACTCAGTTGTCCAATGTGACATGGGCAGGAAATGCCCCAGGCTACACATTGGGACACTCAGAGGCTCTGAGCATCAGCCCCAGGGCACCATAAGATCAGATTCAGCCTTCAGATTAAGATTCCCGAATCTTAATCTTAATGATGCTTCCACCTGTCTTCAACCTGACACCTCCAATGCCTTCTCCCCTCCCCTCCCCTTTCCATGGGCTGTGGAGGAAGCATCCTGAGGTCTTCACTATGCTGGCACCTCACTAGCCAGATAGGATGTCCCCTGTCCTCAACCCATGTGCCACACCCTGAGGATGGCCTCCCATTGGTGTGCTTGGCAGGTTCACTGGCATTTGAATGGATGCACTGACTCCTCCCCCTTCCTCCCCCAGGTAAAGTGCAGGGACTGTGGGGCCTTTGGACACAAGGCATCAAGCACCAGATGCCCCATAAAACACTGGGGCGCAACCCTCATTCCCGTGGCCTTGGGCTCCAGGAGGCTGAAGGAGAACGTGGAGCCGTGGAGTCAGCGGGACCAGCGGCACCAGGCTGGGCTGTTGAACCAGGCTGAGAGGGAGAAAGTAGAGAGACGAAGGTGAGTAATGGGGCTTGCTGACCCGAATGCCAGGGATGAGACCGACAGACACCGTGTCTGTGCGCATGCACACTGTGTGCCCTGCAGCGTGCGGGCAGAGTCAGGAGAGGCGAGGCAGGCAGAGGAGCTCCCAGGCTAACAGGGACCACATTTGGCTGATGGTGCTGTCCTTGCTGACTTGGTGTGGGGTTTTGTGGCTGGAGCAGTGTGCCTGCACCAGTGAATGTATGGAGCTTGGCACAATATAAGGCAAACTCTCTCATAGGCTCTGAATGAGAGAAACTGCCTGGACGACCTGGTGGGCTCACTTTAGTCAGGGTGAGGGGCAGGCGTGGGCGTCAAATGGCGGAGTAGGGAAAAGACCATGTTGGCCCAAGCCCGGACCTGGTGTCCAGCTGGAAGACAGGGAAGGGAGTTCCTTCTCCTTTCCATGCTTTGATTTCTTGTGCAGGCAAGAAGCCGAGCAGAGGAAGGCCCTGCTCCAGAGGTTCCCCAGGAGACCCCGAGAGGGGCAGAAGCGCACCTGGAAGGAAGGCACAGAATCTTGTGACTATGTGAGGGTGAGTGTGCGCTGCTTCCCGGCTGCTGTGCTCTGTGGGGCACTCGCTGGGCTCCATTGGCCTCCTGGGGGAGGGCGGGGCTCCACTTCCACTCTGACCAGGGGCAGTTGAGTGGCCCGGTCTTTGCACCCATTTTTCCCTTGGTGCCCATGATGTTGCCTTATGCCTTGAATGTGTGCGAACAGTGGGTTTGTTGACATGTGAAGGTCATTGTCGGACACTCCTGGAACACATGCCATCCTTAGAGAAGAACAAGCCGCTGTCCTTCCTGACACATTCCCCCACTGCCCATCCCTCCTCAGGAGCTGCCACTGTGACCCTCCAGCAGCAGGACTCCTATAGCCTCGTGAGCAGAGTGGATGGAAGAGCTGGTCCAATGGAGGAAGCATCGATGTGAGGCTAAAATTTGTGTGTTCCTCCCCGATGTCAAAAGTGCATCAGCAGCATCCAGTCATGCCTTTGTTCCGGACCAGCCCTGGAGCCGGATTCCCTACTTGTAGGTCAACAGATCCCATCTCTTTCTTTCCCTGTTCTGGGGGAGGGGGTGGTTCAGAAGGTCTTAGGCATTTGTTGGTTTCTTTCTTTCCTGAATGTTCCTTTTGCCTTGGTGCCGAGGCCACACTCATGGTGTCCCGTGTGTTCTCTTTTCCCACAGCGTCCACACATGCCGATGCCCGTCTACACCACCAGGAGGCCTTCTATCCCTGAGCCTTCCCTGCCGACGGAAGCACGTACTGAGAACCCTGACGTGCGTGTCCGGTCTCATTCCACATCTCCTCTCAGTAGCCCTAAAGTCAGCCTCAGCCCACCTAGTGGACCTCCTGGTGTCCAGGAAATGCCGGTTGCTGACACACCTCAGCCGGCACGCCAACCCTGTGTCAGGGCTGATAGCCTGGTTGTGCAGCAGAGAGCCAAGAGGCCCTGTCCAGTCTCCCTCAAAGATCCCCAGGCTGGCACCAAGGTCCATGGGCTGGGACACACCCAGGCACCACCCAAGTATCCTGAGGAGAACACCTGTCCCGCTGTCAGCAACGCATTGGCAGACAATTCCCAAATGGCCCTCCAGACTCCAGGCAAGAACTGTGCCCAGATGCCCCTAGACAGGACCCAGAACCCCCGAAAGAAAGCGCGATGGAGCCCCACCCAGCACACCCCCAGGAGCATCCAGGGAGCCCACCTGGGGATTTCGGGGAGTCTATGTCCTCCAGGAAGCATATGTGCACGTGGATGCACAGCCGTGCCCCCGCAGACCCGGAAGACACCTGCCCTCCTGCCAAGCAGGGGCACCCGGCCCACACCTGCCACACCTCACCTGGAAACGCTGCGGCCGTGCACCGTCCCCCCACGGCCGCCCTCTGTGCTGGCCCCCACTCAGCCCCTGAGAATGGTCTTCACCAGATTGGACAGAAGCTGCTGGAGCTCCAGGTTCCTAGCAGCTCCCTCATTCCTTCCTCCCGAGAAGCCAGGCCCTGCTCAGGGCCTTCCTGCCACCCAGATGTCGGATGGAGCCTGTGACTATGTCCCCTGGAGTATCCTCCACGATGACCTACAGGTGTCCTCATCCTCAGAAGACACTGAGAGCGAATGAGCCAGCTCCTGGCCTCGGACACTTGTCCTCCACCCCACTGCACCCTGACGGGGTGTCTGTGGACCTGAGGACGTGGTTCACTCCTGGACTGATGTGGGGATTCGGCGCTTGCTCAGCTGCATTGCATGGAATATTTCAGGCCCACAGGGTCCTGCCTCTCATGTTTCTGGGGGCCGTGCTCAGATGCCCACCCCTCAACAGACACACTGTACTGTTCTTTAGGGAAATCCATGGGCTGTGGCAAAGGCTAGTCTTCCCTGTGGAAAGTCAAGTTGTTCTTCTGGAAATACATTGTCTGTGAAATGGAGGGAGATTTGAGTGAGCACTTGTCACTCCAATGGAAATAAAATCTAAGATGTTAAGCTCTCTTTGGTTTACGCATGTCTGCATTTGGGGATTCAGCATGGCGTACCCACTGTGTGCTCTGCAAATGGATGCCGTATTCTCTCCTGACATGAGTTTTTCTTGACTCTCTGGTGGTAGCTTTGTGGGATTTCTGATGGGCAATATTTCACCCATGTAGTTCATTTTTGTTCTTGAATGTTACCTTCGAGTCGTGTGTAGTGTTTTATTTCCCTTAATAAAATGTTAGCACCAATGAATAGTGTGCATGTCTTTCTTTTGATTTTGTTTTGTGGGGTTTTGTTGTTGTTATTGTTGTTGTTGTTGTTGTTGTTGTTTTTCAGCATTTCTGAACCTCTCTATAGTTATTTTAATTCCTCCAGCCTTAATTACCTGAGAAGAGACAGCAGCATGTTATGACCGGGGGATTCTTAGACATCGAGGGTCTAGGGTACACCCAGCTCTCCTGCATGAAGAGCTGTATAGGGAACATTGATCCCCATGCATCCTGTGTGGGTGCCATGTGCACTGCAAGGGGCCACGGTCACACGTTGGTCTATAAGGGGATGAGTTGGTGGTTTCCCTCTATGCATATTCTGGAACCCACTTCAATGTTGGATCATGATGACTCCTTTCTGAGGCCTCGGCATGGAGATTTTTCACCCTCGAGATGCTTTAGGAAGCAATGTTTGACAACTGGGTCCTTGTTGGTCCAACTAGCATGAGATACAGGCTACAGTTCTCTCTCTCTCTCTCTCTCAGAAATCTCTGATGAGAACCCATGGAAACAAAACCATACCACACCAAGCCAAAGCAAACAAAGCCATAGTGGTGTTGAGAGGATTCCTTTCTTAGGAAGAGCAACTGACTGGTCTTTCCTCACTCCAGAGCACCTATTGAAGGGTGCTCTCTCTTTCTCTGCAGATGCCTGTAGCTGAAGGGTGGAGGAGCTCCTCGATGAGCACACTAGATTTTTAAGAGGCAGAGGACAGTACAGAAGCAGGTTTGGGATCCCTCTCCTGCTCCCAAGCCCTCCGTAACTCCCATCCATGCAGTCGTTATGTGACCAGGGTCAGAGTCTGGCCCCTTGAGCCTCAAGCCCCTGTCTCATCCCATTAATGCTGCCCTATTGCTATCTCATGGCCTCTGAGGAAAACCCAGCTTCCTGGCTCTTGATTTCTGGCCACTCGATGTATAGGTGGGGAAACAAACATTCCCTACCTTCTGGAAGCCTATGAAGATCCCAGAGGTCCAAGGGTAGAAAGGCCTATCCTCACAGGGGAATCTCAGGATTGGAGCTAGTGAAGTAGCCTAAGGATTCTTGGACCTGCAGGTATACAGGGCACAGGGGTGAGGAGGCAGGCAGGCTTGAGCGAAGGGCCTTAATGCTGGGCTCTCCAGCAGATTTGGCACTTCATGGGCAGTTGAGGGGTTCCTTCCATGTGCCCAGGGAGATCAGTGAGAAAGGCTAGCTGAAGAAGTCCTGAGCAGGCCTGTTCTCCCCCTCTAGTCACCTCTCGTGTCTTTTGCTTCTCCGCCAACAAAAATCCAAACCGAACCAAACCAAACCAAAGCTATCTTCCCAAAGGAAAATCCACTCTCATCCAGATATGGAAGAAGAGTTAAATTCTGGACAAAATGGTATAGGGTATGGATATACCAGGAGTGTTCCCTCACTTGGAATCAACCCAGGAGCAAATTCTGGAGCAGAGACAGTAGGAGTGCTTTGGCTTTGTTTAAAATTTTCAATCCATGCTGCCATTCTATGTCTATAGGTTGGGGAGTTTAATTCATTTATATTTAAAGTAATCTTCAAAAACAAAAACTTACAACCTTGACTTACTACAGACAAATGTCAAGTATGAACTAGTATTTTATGTGTCTCTGGGCTTTAACTAATTTTACCTTTATGGATTGTGTACTATGATACTAGTGTATTAGTTTATTTAAATATATGTATTTAAATATAAATTATATATATATATATATGAATATATAAACATTAGTGTGTATGTGTTTATATGCCATACATGACTTTTTATAAAATTAGCATTGCTATACACTACTTGCTTATTTTTTAATCACATGAAAATTTGCCCTTTTTGTTTTCTTTCTCCTTTCCTGATTCTTTAGGCTTCCTGCACCTGGGATCACTATCATTTATCTGAAGATAATGCTTTTCTATACAAAACATAATGTTTGTTCTTAAATGAAAATGTATTTAATTCTGTTTTTAAAGGACTTTTCATTAACCTCAGAATTCTGACAGATAATTATCTTTTTTGAGCACCTTACTGATAATTCATTGACTTTTATTTTATTTCTTTGAGAAATTGGTATAATACTTATTTGTTCTTTACAGCACGTAATCTCTTCCTTTGCTTTCATTTGTAACTATATGCATTCCTAGGAAAGGATGAGAAAACACATTTGAATTGAGTCCTTCTTGGGTAGGAGGAAAATCAATTTCTCTCTCTTTTGAGAATATAATGCAAATAATATTTAAAAGTGGCCTGTGCATCCAGAATAGAAAAGAGTATTCCTTGATTTTCTTGGTGGATATTCTTTTAATAGGATTATTATCATTATCTAAAGATTTGTTTATTTGAGAGAAAGCAAACACGGAGGGGCAGAAGGAGAGGGAGAGAGAATCTCCAGCAGACACCCCTCTGAGCACAGAGCTGATGTGGGACTTGATCCCAGGACCATAAGTCCATGACCTGAGCTGAAATCAAGAGTCAAGAATCTGATGCTTAACCGACTGAGTCAGCCAAGCAACCCTGTCTTGGTAGATATTCTACTACAAAATTTCCTTTTAGATAACAAGCATTTACTTATTCTTTTGGTCCTGGATATGTATTTATTCTGTTTCGTTGATATTTTTATTGTGAATATAGTCTTTTATTAATACATTTCTGTGTATTTCTCTTTAATGTTTAAGGTATGTCTTAAACTATTAATTTCCATAGTGGTTTTCATATTTCATTATTGCAGTCTTGTTTATAAAATGTATCTAAGTATAACTGTTTACATACTACCTATTTGGATGTTGGAGTCCAGATTAAATGTTTCAGACATCCCCTTGTGGCTTCAACTATGGGACCAGGGCTGTTAATGTGTATAGCTTATTGGTCTTTTTTCTCTGCAAGGCAGTTCTTATTTTCATCATAAACCTTTTCTTATACTGTAAGATATATAATTTCTTATATTATACACTTATATTGTAAGTGTCTTGCCCCCCTCCTTTTTTTAGTACCAAGTTCCCGATAATTTGTACTCTGAGTTGCCCATAACTGGTTGGTTCATTAAGAGAACATCTGACCCTACAGCTAGACCTCTGTAGTGTCTTGCTGTAGGGTCAAGAGATTGGCCTCTATTTCATCCTCAAGGGTCAACAGAGGCATCTCAGAAGCTGTCTGCCTCTGGTAAGAGATCTGAGTGTGATAAAGAATCTATGGAGGAAAGAGAAGGAAGATTTGTTATTCTTCTCTGCAGAATACACAAGTCAGAATGAGTATCCATACGTTCTTTGGCCTTTATAAGATCCAGAACTTGGTACAACTCCTTTGATGAACAGCAGCTTGGGAATCTCTTCCCAAGTAAATATAGGACAGGAGGGCAAGATTGATATTTGATTATTTTCCATGTAACTGATTATCTCAGGAGACCTACGTTTTTGGAGATCACCTCTCCTGGCCTCATCTTTTATTTCTGCACTCTTTGGTATTTTTACAGTGTCATGCATTTTTGAAAAGTAAATCTTTCTCCATTAGTTACCTCTGCCTAAAACAACTCCTATATGTAATATTTTTCCTATCAGAATATCATTTCCAAGTTCTTCCACAGGATTCCAGAAATGTGCATTTCTAGGAGAAAGATCTTTGTGTTCAAGCTCAGCATCTCCAGGGTAGAAGATCTCATTGTCAGGGAGGGAAGCAAAGAGGATATGAACCAAGTCTTGCAGGCACACACATCAAGTTTTGCTCTTAATGAGTTGTGTGATCCTGGGTCGATTATCCAACACCAGCTCTGCTGATGTACATTGGCCATTGGCCATATTCTAGGCTCCATAAGGAATAAACCATATCCTGAATTCAAGAACTTAAGATGTCATGTCTGAGAGAGACATGTATTTTTAATGTCACAAATCATGCCATCACTCATAACGGAAGCATCAGGAAAAGGCCTCTGAGTAGAAAAGTGGGAGACCTTGGTCCCAAGGAATAGACAGGAGACTGTTGAAGAGAAAGAAAAATGAGTATCTCCCAAACGGATGTTTGCTGGGTGCAGGTGAGTGGAGCTGGAATTCCTCCACAGGAGGTGAAGCAGCGTGAGCAGGGGTTTTGAAAGCAACATTATATTATAAATATATGGAATATATATGCATTATATATATATATTCATATATATATGTATAATGGAATATTACTCAGATATCAAAATGGTGGAATCTTACAATTTGCCACAATGTCGTTGGAACTAGAAGTTATTATGCTAAGCAAAATAAGTCGATTAGAGAAAGATGATTATCACATGATTTTGCTCTTTGTTTTTTTTTTTGGGGGGGGGGAGAACAAAAACATCCAAAATTTATTCTCCAACAAGACCGACAGCATCAGCAGGTAAAAACTACAGGGGTTTCTCCACAGATCATACATTCACACGGGCATGATTTGCTTAACAGGGAAAAAAGCGCTGGTGTGTTCTCAGTAACAATATCCACTTCACAGTGTAAGGAGGTACTAGCATTGTGTTCTCAACTTACAATTCCAGAAGGAAAGGCACAACGTGGCCAAAAAAATTTGGATCCTAAAGTCAGGTGCCATAACACAGACCAACTTTTGTTAACAGTCTTGATCTACTTTTCCACAAAGAAGGTGATTCTCCACTCGGAAATTAAAGTCTTTCTTTCTCCCTCTTTGTTCAACCATCAGAGCATGTTTCATCATTACATATACAAAAAAGGGGGGGCGAGTAGAGTTAAAAAAAAAAAGAACCATGAAAATATCTTCCACGTCCAGCTGCTCCCACCACACATCAACTCAGGTTTAAGAAAGCGCATTAGAACACTTCAGCGGTCATAAAATAGGAAAATAGACATTATGGCTACAAAAATAAAAAATAAATGAGGTAGATAAATTAAAGCTTTCACACCCATGACTTGCCCATTCGAACATCGTAGCCTTCATGCAATACTCAAGAACAATCTTCATACTAACTTGGCATAAGCTGCACCAAGGACACTTTTTCTGTACAAAGTAGTATGTGAACCTGTAAGAAATATGCCCTTTCCGTGAGTTTCTTCAAGAAGGAAAACCCAGGTCTTTGATCGAGTAGGCACTGGGGAACCAAATTAAGTCACCTGAGGGTCCCTGCTTAGGTGCCTAGCCCTCCTGCTGGCTCACGAATGAGACACCTGGAAAGCATAGGGAGTATATTGCCCTGTATAGGGCTCTGAATGACTCTATTTAAATAAGCAGCAACACATATTGACCCCCTAAGGACTAAACCAGTCCATTTGAGGGTATCCTACCTAAGGACCAAGGTTGAAGGAATTTTGTAATTCTACAACCTTGGTTTAAAGAAAAAGAAAGTACATTCAGGAAAAAAAATGGAAAGATGGTGGGTGGGTGTCATACGAAACAGGGCCCTAAACAGATGCCAGATCTTGTCCACGTACCCACATAGAGTCACCAGGGAAGTATACAGTACCCCCTCCCCCAATAGGCTAACAGTTGTCTTGTCCATTTTAATTCAGTAAGTTCCAACTTGAAATAGGAGGATAGTCTTTGGAAATACTTATTCTTGGTTGTACAAGGGTTTTATGTATACAGCTTGTCGCAAGTAACAAAGCTACTTTGCAGGACCCGCTTCTTTCCAAAATGAAGAAAAAAAAATTCTAGCCTGTATACGTTTCAGTATTTTTTGGTGTTTTTCTTTTTTCAATTTCTTTTCTCTTTTTTAATTTTTTTTTTTTTTTTTTTTTTGCAAAGCAGCATAACAACATCTGATTGTAGGACTTGCCTGAGGTTGTGATCACAAGTGTAAATATCTGCACATCAGTAAGAAAAACAGGAGGAGATGGGTTCTTCTAACAAGGAAAAAAAAAAGTAGAGTTCTAGAGGTCATTCTGCCTGCATTTCTCCCTCGACAAGAGCTTAGCTGACTGCAATCTTATTTTCTTCGAGGAAGTGAGGGAATTGGTGTTTGGGGACGCTGTCGGCAGCACCTGGTTTTTCCACTTCAGCCCTGATGGCAGACTGGGAGCCATCCATCTCGGAGATAGGGGTGTTGTTCACAATGGAGCTGGCCCCAGGGAGACTGGGAGGGTAGGAATCCCCCCACTCTGGATCACAGAGATCTCATTGGTCTTCATGGCCAGACCTCCATTGAGCATTGGTGGTGTACTGGTTCCAAATGACAGGGTCCATGTTCCCAAAGGGGCCAGGATTTCCTTTGGAAACATCTCAGGGACTCTCTCTCCCCACAGCAGGAACCTGGGGCTAGACGCCTGCAGCTCAGTCACTTAGCATCTGACTCTTGCTTGTGGCTCAGGTCATAGCCTCAACATCCTGAGATCGTGCCCCTGGCAGGCTCTGCGCTTAGGGCAGAGTGTGCTTGAGGAGCCCGTGTCTCCCTCTCCTACTCCTTGCTCCCTGCCTGCCTCTTAAACAAGCAAATTATCCAATAAAGAAATAATCTGAGAGGATAAATTTTCAAACAAATTTGGATCAATACAAGGATCTAGTGGGAGAGGTTGGCATCCCAGGTCCAACTGCCAGCTGAGGTTTAAAATCACTTCCCTGCGTTAATGGCTTTACCCCTTGAATTTGACCACACGTCTGTCTCTTGAGGTGCCAACAGGGAGACCTTTCCTTGGGTGGGAGGGCTCAGGGTGTGAGGGCTGCAGGATGTTGAGCTCCGTCCTGTAATTTGGCAACAGAAGGGAATCGCATCGAGCCCAGCATCAGTGAAGGGCTCAATGGCTGTGGGAACCGACTGGCCTTCTGACATGTTGTGCAGCACACGAGGCCCCTGTGCCTGACCCCGGGAAGGGGGTCAGGGATGTGCTCCTTCAAAACCTAACTGCGGAGCAATAGACACAGTACAGTGAGCCCCGTGTCCCTTTGGGAGAAAGTCTCCCAACTCACCAGGACCATGCTCAAGCCTTGGGGAAGGTGGGGAAGGACCTCAGGCCAATGGGGTCTCCGGGGAGCACCAGTTAGGAGAAAGCATAGGACAGTGCAAACTACTGGAGAGTGAGTGCGATGAGACATGGTGTGTCTCTTTTTTAAAACATTTATTATTTATTCATGAGAGACACAGAGACACAAAAGCAGAGAGGCAGACACACTGACAGAGGCAGAAGCAGCCGCCGTGCAGAGAGCCCGAGGCAGGACTGGATACCGGGACTCTTAGGGTCAGGGCCTGGGTGGAAGGCAGGCGCTAAACCACTGGGCAACCAGCCATCCCCTGAAGGCTCTATTCTGATATTCCTCCAAATCTGTGCACAGGGACTCTGCATCTGGCCCAGGCAGGGTCAGGGCCATGGGGGCAAGTCTGGGGAGGAGGGGAATCCAGCTCATGTGGGAGCAGGTGTCTAGGGGGGAGCCCAGGGGAGTTGCAGGCTGGCTTCTGGGACCCGGGGTCTTCCTGCCACATCAGAGCCCTGGGTGTCAGATAGCCCCAGCCCCTGCACTCACCTGGAGCCCGCGCTGGCCTCTGTTAGCTGTGCAGGGCAATTCCCAGTTCCCCAAGGCGGTGGGGCAGACCACCTCTTCCTCCCCCTCCTGCCCCATGTCCTGGGTGGATCTCCGTGTAAAGACAGTGCCCGGCAGCCCGGCAGGAGGCCTCAGCGCCCGGTCTGGCTGCCTTGGCTGGGCCGCACACCCAGCTGACTCCATTCCAGACACACCACAGTGCAGTCGGCACACACCTCCCCCAAGGAGAGCAAAGGGATGCAGCTGCCAGGCCTTGGGTTAACTCTGGGTTGGGTAAGAGGCACCTCAGGAATCCTGTTTCCACCCTGCCCACCGTGACATCAGGGTGACCCTGAAGGGATCACCGGGGACCTGCTGCCCTGCAACGTCCTCCAGCCTGGATGTGACCTGCCCACAGATCCCTGTTTCCCTGAAACTGAAGAGGAGGGGATGGGGCTGCCCAGGATGGCTGGCAGAGGTGGCCTGGCCTGGGCTGGGCTGCTCTGTATTACCTTATGGTGCCTCTTGATAAACGCCCTGAGGCGTTGGATTTTATGGTGGAGCCAAAGTCTACAGCCCCTTGTGAACTGTGTGTCGCCCTGACCCGGGTTCTTCCTCTGACTGGATGCCCTTGTGAACAAGCGGCATCCCTGGGGTTCCTGGAAACCAGAGTCCCCAGAAGTGGGAAAGTAGCAAGAGAACATCTTTCAGTCGCGGATGTCTCCAGCCAAGTGACCCTGAGGTGGGGCTGCCCTAGAATGCGGGTGCCTGGTTACAGGGGTTCCAAGTTCTGTTGGGCTCTGTGTCAAGGAAGTCACCTCACTGCCTGGAACCCCCTGCCTGAGTCCACACCTGGAGGAAGCTTCAGGAGCAGTGCTCGGGGCTGCCGACGGCTCCCTGCAGGCAATGGCATGTGTGCACACAATGACACAACCGCATCCCTCTCCGCAGGCCCCATGGAAGGACTGTGTGCAGCCAGGGCCCCAGCCTGGAAACACACCTGGGTTCAGACACAACTTTCCATTCTTCCCTGGTTTTGACCCCTCAGAAGCCATTGTGCCTGTCGGGGATGGTCTGCGTCTTGCCTGTGGAACAGGGAGTATCCTAGCGGGTGCTTCCTCCAGATGTCCCCAGGCCACTGTGGCATCATATCTATGACATTGGAGACGGGTGTCACATGCAGGAAATACCTCCCACCACATGTTCTTCCTTGGTGTGTACCTGTGTCCAGGCCCACAAGGTCCTGTGTGCACACACGTGGGCACCTGTTTTCTCATTCTGGAGGCCCAGAAGATGACAGTCCCTCCGGGGGAGGGATGGGTAATAGCTTCCCACGATCCTAGTCTCCTGAATCCAAGGCAAACCCTACAGAAGTTGTCGGAGTCTTGGCCCAGAAGGTGTGAGGCTGTCCTCATCCTGAAACCCTACCTGTCGTGTGTTACAGGCCATTCCTTAATTTCCACTGGGTGAGCTGTGGACAGCGGTGCACCCAGTGTGTCGCCCTGACCCGGGCTCTTCCTCAGACTGGAATGTGCTGGAATGCCTCCTGTCTGGGCTGTCAGTGCCCACCCCCACCCCCGTCACATCTCCATGTCTGTAGCCAGTTCCATCCACACAACTTTCCCCAGCCCCCTCAGGAAGGGAGGAGCAGCCTTGACCCCAAAAGAAGGCACAGAGCTGGCTCCATGCTCCCTTCTGCCTTCTTCACAGGCTGTGATCCTGGCAGGCAGTGGCTCTGCTTGGATCTGCACCTCCTCCCCTCAGTGGCTCCCTGGAACCCCAGCTGCTGCGTTTGTCAAAGCCCCACAGTTTGACACAGCCTCACCTGTAGAGTTCAGGAGTCAGAGGTAGCATCAGGCTCTTTTTTTAGGGAGCAATTGCTCTTTTCATTCCTGATGATTTTCCGTATTTTGTCCATCTTTCCCCCTGGAGCATGAGCTCCGAGAAGGAGGACCTGGTCGGCTTCTCAGCTCTGGCACTATCTGTGCTCAGGGCTCAGCGGCTGAAGGAGCAGGTGGGAAGTCCCATCCCACCATGGGCCAGCTCATCGGTGGGAGCCTTATTGATTTGGGGCATTTTTAAACACTTGTGCTTTTCTTTTCTTTTTTTTTTTTAAGGAAACTCTGTGCCCGATGTGGGACTCGAAGTCACGACCCCAAGATCAATAACCACACGCCCTTCAGACTGAGCCAGGCAGGCGTCCATTGGTCATTTTAAAACTAGTAGACTGATAACTATTTCAGTTAATTTGGTGATCCACATTTGTAGGTCTATTCCATTGTTATTTGCTCTAAGTTGAGCAGAATCGTGATAAAATAAAAAAAAATTCAGCAGAGATAAAGCCTCAGGTTAAAACCCACAGTAAAATCAACCAATATAGGACTATTTGTAGAAACTTTGGTACTGCTCTATCCCAAGGAGTTTGAATGGTTGTATCTTCATTCTCATTTGTTTCTATGAATCTTTTTAATTCTTCCTTAATTTCCTGGTTGACCCTTTCATCTTTAGCAGGATGGTCCTTAACCTCCACGTGTTTGAAATCCTTCCAAACTTCTTGTGATTGAGTTCTAATTTCAAAGCATTATGGTCTGAGAATATGCAGGGGACGATCCCAATCTTTTGGTATCAGTTCAGACCCGATTTGTGACCCAATATGTGGTCCATTCTGGAGAAAGTTCCATGTGCACTTGAGAAGAATATGTATTCAGTTGTGCGTATCCCGGGTTTGGGACAACACAGTATACAGAATTTGAGCTCAGAATTTGAGCATTTACCTAATGATTCCTATATCTGCGGTTTAAAATTATACGATGCTTTTTTGTGTTTTTCCCCTTTTCACCTGGTTTCATATTTTCTCAACTCTGATTTTAAGGCTTTTGTTAACATCAATTTTTTTACATTTTTATTTTATAGATACATTCTTCATGTTTGGCTTTTTGTCACTGGAATGAATTTTATGGTTCTCCATCTATAAGTTTTGCTTCTTGACAATTTTGAGATTTAGTGTCTCACGCTCATGGTGTATCCATAACCTATGCCAGTTTGTCCAGATAACTCTGTCTTCCTCCATATCTGGATGGGAGTGGATTTTCCTTTGGGAAGACAGGTTTGGTCTGCTTTGCTTTGCTTTGCTTTGCTTTGCTTTGCTTTGGTTAATGGATGGCGGGGAAGCAAAAGACACGTGAGGTGACTAGAGGGGAGAGCACGGGCCTGCTCAGGACTTCTTCAGCTAGCCTTTCTCCCTGGTCTCCCTGGTCACATGGAATGAATCCCCTCAACTGTACATGAAGTGCCAATTCTGATGGAGAACCCAGCCTTATGGCCCTTTGCTCACGCCTGCCTGTCTCCTCACCCCTGTACCCTATATATCTGCAGGTTCAAGACTCCTTAGGCTACTTCACTAGCTCCAATCCCAACATCCCCTGTGAGGATAGGCCTTTGTACCCTTGGACCTCTGGGATCTTCATAGGCTTCCAGAAAGTAGGGAACATTTCTATTACTGCACGCATCCCTTGAGTGCCCAAGAAGCCGCATTTTCGTCAGAAGCCGTGAGATAGCAATAGGGAAGTGTTCATGGGATGAGACCGGGGCCCAAGGCTCAAGGGACCAGACTCTGACCTGGGTCACATAATGATTGCATGAATGGGAGTTACTTAGGCCTTGGGGGCAGGAGAAGGATCCCACACCATGGCTTCTCTACTGACCTCTGACTTTTAAAAGCCCAGTGCGCTCATCCAGGAGCTCCTCTACCCTCCACCTACAGGCATCTGCACAGAGAGAGGGAACACCCTTAAACATGTGCTCTGGAGTGAGGAAAGAGCAGTCAGTTGTTTTTCCTAAAAAAAGAAATTCTCTCAACACGACAATGGATGTGCTTTGGTTTGGTTTGGTTTGGTTTGGATTGATTTGGTTTTGTTTCATTTAGTTTCATTTGGTTTGGTTTCACATGGTGTTATATTGTTTTGTTTCCATGAGCCCACATCAGAGATATGCCTGAGGATGAGAGACAGAGAGAGAAAGAGAGAGAGAGTCAGAAGAAAGCAACCAGTCCTGGGTCTCGTGTTATTGGACCATTATGTGCCCACTTGTCAAACATTGCCTCCTTGGGAAATCATCTGGAGGGTGAAAAATCTCCATGCCCAGGCCTCAGGAAGGAGGCAGCATGAACCAACATTGAAGTGGGTTTTGGGATATGTATAGAGGACAACCGTCAACTCGTCCCATTACAGACCAACGTGCAACCGAGGCCCCGTGTGGTGCTAATGGCACCCACCCTGGATGCTCAGGGATCAATGTTCCCTATGCAGTACTTCACGCAGAACCCTGGGTGTGCAGGAGATCCTCAATGTCTACGTATTCCCTGAACCGATCAAGCTGCTGTCTCCCCTCAGGTAACTAAGGCTGGAGGAATTAATGGACTTAATATAATTATAGAGAGGTTCAGAAATGCCGAGAAAACCCCCCCACAAAACAAGATCAAAAGCAAGACATGCACGCTATTCATCTGTGCTAATATTTTATTAAGGGACATAAAACACTACACACAATTCTAAATTAACACTAAAGAATAAACAAGCTGCATGGGTTAAATATTGACAATCACAGTTCCCGCAAAGCTACCAGCATTGACACAAGAAAAACCCGTCTCAGGAGAAAACAATGTCCATTGGCAGAGCCCACAGCGGGTGGGCTCTATGTGTGTGTGCCTGTGTGTGTGTCTCTGAATGGACATGTAAGTCCATGCGGATTTGGTGGATACCAAAATTTCTGCAAGTGAAATCATAGTGGTACATTTTAGCGTGGGAATTAACCTCAGGACTCCTGTTTCCTGACTATTGGTATTTTACCAACACTTCTGCTCGATTGAGAGCTAATGGCAATGAAAATGGGGTCAAAGTTTGAGGATATTCATGATGTAACATTCATTTTGTCAATTAAAACTTCCAGTTAAAAACGGAGATATCATAAAGAGCATCCTACACAAAATTTTTTTGGACTCCGTGATTACAGAATAAATATCCTAAAACATGGTGGTGTCAAAGATGACACTTTTATTCTCTTAGTGTCCAGTGATGACAAGTGAACGTCAAGAATTCAGCAGGGCCCCAGTGTTTCTGAAGCCCAGTCACTGACCAAGGCCTGGCAAAATGCTCCTGTTGTTCTTGGCCTCTGTTTAGTAACGAAGACAAATGGACTTAGGTTTCCACCTTTCCTAAGACTTACCCAAATTCATAAACTGGAAAAGGTCATGGTCACAAGAAGGAATTAATTGTCTTGTCGACTCAAAATTTCCACAGACACTACTAATTCTGTAAGCAGAATAAACCATAATGGCATTTCCAAACCACGAGCCACCGCAGTGCCTTCCTCCCTGCATCTACAACTGCCAAAACCATAATGTGTAAAAAATGTGCAAGCCGGGATCCCTGGGTGGCGCAGCGGTTTGGCGCCTGCCTTTGGCCCAGGGCGCGATCCTGGAGACCCAGGATCGAATCCCACATCAGGCTCCCGGTGCATGGAGCCTGCTTCTCCCTCTGCCTGTGTCTCTGCCTCTCTCTCTCTCTCTCTGTGACTATCATAAATAAATAAAAATTAAAAAAAAAAAAAAAAAAAATGTGCAAGCCTACAACATACTCCAATTAAATCAAAAGTATATAATGGATATTGGTGTAGAATTACCTGAGGAACAGTTAAAATTAGGCATATAAAAACTGGATTTAAGATATAGACTTGCAGGAAAAGGAGTTTTAAAGGAATCTTTCCCAAAGCATAGAACCAGCCATTGAATTTCTCTTGTTGTAGACCCGAGACACACCTAAGCAGAAAATGATATTCATCTAAACCTTCATAATCTTTGTATATTGGAATCATAGTAGAGAGAGATGAAGGTGTAGAAGCAAAGCAATGGATGCCACGTTCCCAAATAATTGGTTACAGCTACAAACACTCTGGCTGGTGAGGAGAACGTGTTCCTATGTGATATCTCAGCTCCTTTGGGAAAGTGAGCTTCCCTGTCCTACAGGACTGACATCTGACACTCCTTGGCTCCCTTGCGGTTAGTCAAAGGAAAAGGACTTTCAAAAAGATTTCCTTTGAACATAGAAACTCTGAACAAATTCTGTTCAGAAAGGTGCAGGGACACTTAAAGAGGTTGAGAAGAATCTGAATGTGTTGGCTGTTTTCAGAGGCAAGATTAGGAGGTGGGCTGACCTGAATGTTCTCTATGAGAAAGGGACCACACCCAAATCCTGTAATCCAATCAAGCGATTCCAGTGGATTAGAGGATTTTGTGCCTTATCCCAGGGCCCAAAAGCCATAAAAGGTGGAGGTGAGGGTCACTATCTGCCATTTGGAAACTGGCTCAGTGAGAGAAGCATCCCTTTGTGACCTGAAGCTCCTGGTTGAATTTATCTTGTGGACACTGTTTCTGCCGACATGGAGGCTGCCTACCTCCACCGCTCAGAGGCATCTCAGTTCAACGACTCTCCCAAACCCCAATCATGCTGGTCAAAGAGAGGTGGTGCTGAAGTCCACGGAGGACCCTCTCTGCCTGAGAAGACATCCCCTGCATCAAAGACACTCTCCTCCCTGACTGATCCTTTGGCTCCCGCATCAGCAGGGCGGCCTCCCACCAAGACGCCTCTGAGTTGGGAGGATCTTTCCCAGGTGGGAGCTGGGCTTCAGAACACGGGGAACACTTGCTACGTGAATGCAACCCTACAGTGTCTGACCTACACAGAGCCCCTTGCCAGCTACGTGCTGTCCCAGAAGCACGGGACAGCCTGTAGGAAGCAGACATCCTGCACGCTGTGTACTCTGCAGGCTCACATGACCCGGGTTCTCTGCCATCCTGGACGTGTGCTCCGACCCCTTCCACTCCTGCTCGCCGCCTTCCACACACACAAGCAAGAAGATGCCCATGAGTATCTCATGTTCATTCTGGATGCAATGCAGCAAGCATGCTTGCCTGAAGACAAGCCCTCAGACTCTCAGCATGCTCAGGACAGCACCCTCATCCAGCATAGCTTTGGGGGGTACTGGAGGTCACAAATCCAGTGTCTCCACTGCCAAAGCATTTCCAGCACTCTGGAACCTTACCTGGACATCAGCCTGGACATCGGGGCTGCTCAGAGTGTCAGCCAAGCTTTGGAGCAGTTGGTGAAGCCCGAAATGCTTGAAGGTGAAAATGCCTACCATTGTAGTAAGTGTCTAGAGAAAGTGCCTGCGTCCAAGGTGTTGACTTTGCACAGTTGTGCAAAAGTCCTCATCCTGGTCTTGAAACGATTCTCAGACTTCACAGGCAACAAAATGACTAAGGAGATGCAATATCCTGAGTGCCTTGACATGCAACACTCCCTGTCTGAGCAGAGGGCAGGACCCTTGGTTTATGTGCTCTATGCCGTGCTGGTGCATGCTGGGTGGAGTTGCCACAGTGGACGTTATTTCTGTTTCGTAAAGGCAGGAAATGGCCAGTGGCATAAAATGGATGATGCTAAGGTCAGCGCCTGCGTTGTGACTTGTGCCCTGCGCCAACTTGCCTATGTCCTCTTTTATATGCAGAAGACCGATATGGAAAGAGACCTTGTGAGTGGGTCAGTCGAGGGAGGAATCGCATCTCCCGAGGCAGACCCCGCAGAGGTGGGTGAGGCCTCAGGAGAGAGCACAAGGGATCCCACTGTGAACCTTGCTGAGTCAGAGGAGCACGGGGAAGAGACCTCAAGGCAACAAACCACATTAGACCAGGGGAGATGCCTCCAAGAACGCAACCGACCTAAGCCTGAACTTCATGTCAGGAGAAGAGAAATTGCTCTTCCTGAGAATGCAGTCATCCTTCAGCACTCCAAATACAGACATGAGATGCCCAAGAATCATCCTCAGCAAACCATGGACCTGCTCCACACTGCAGCTGGGATGATCCCACCTCAGGTGGCCGGGGATGTGGCCAAAGTCCCGCATGTGCCAGGGAGAGCCAGACCAACCAAAAGGACGAGCAAGAAGGGACAGAGGTCTGGGGAAGCAGTGCAGGGATGTGTCTACTAACTTTATTGCACATGGGCACGCACGCGCGCAGACACACACACACACACACGGTGTCACTCACTCACCAAACCCGAACACAGTCCCACACTGGAAATATTTGGTGTTGTGTGAAATGTGTGTTCTGTATGTATGGAAGAACCATCTATCTGGGTGTGTTCCTGGGCTATGGCCTTCGACTGAAACTAGAGGACACTGACATTTAAAGCGGGTTCATTGTCATGATCTTATATTGGAATAGTGTGGATTCATATGGGGTCTATCCTGGAACCGGCCTCTCCTTCAGCCTTGGGGAGAGTAGGGGCAACTTGCAGGTGAGAGGTAGTGAGCAGTCAGGATTGAGAGTGGATATGATGCTGAGGACCTGGATTTGAAGTATATTCGACCCTCTCGTCATGCTCCGCACTTCCCATTGCTTATCTTCTATTTATATCAAAAGAATATTTGCCTGAACAGAAGCATGCGTGGGGCCTTGCCAGCGATGTGTTTTGGTCATTGCTTGGAAATGGTAAGAAAGGAATTAAATGCTTATTTTGGGGAGATAACTGCATCCAGCCTGATTGAATCTCATTGAATGTATTATGTTCCCTTCACTATCTCCTACATTAAGACGGCACAGAAGGAAACTGACAGGGACTCTTATTCCAAGGGGAAATGCCCAGCCTCCCACTGAACATAAGTTCCTATGAATATTTTGCTACCGTCTGCTATGTGGCACCTCCTGCCACAGAAGAAGTGGACTCTGGATTTCAGACCAGTTCAAATTCACGTTTGGACCTGGGTTGATACCTCAGAAAAACAGTGCCAAGTTCACGAATCTAGCAAAATGGTTTTTGAGGTCAGGTTATAGGTGCTCTGTGTTATCATTCTATTTCTTAGAGAAGTAATTGACAAATTGATTGTAGAATGAAAATTATCGCATGATAACCAAAAGCTTCTGAGTGTGACCATAGATGTGCAGTTGTGACATCTCATCATAATGTATGTTCACTCTGTATTCAAACTTGGACATGCCACCCTTACTGGAAAGTAAGGGACAATAGGAACTGTGCAGAAGAAATCACACTTTTTTGTAGATTTTCATGTAACAGAGGCAGATTAGAGATAGAAAGTGTCAAGGTTTCTTTCATGTCTGGGAATTTTTTTTTTTTTTTTTACAAACACAGTTTATCGTGTCATAAAGAGTGAGGGAACCTCTGTGTATGTGTTTGCTAGAGTTTCCTAAGAAGACCTGTAGGTATCCTCGTCCTCTGAAGACTGTCATAGGGAATGAGATAGCTCATGGACTGGGAGACTTGTCTTTCACAGAAGAGGTCCCTCAGGAGGAGTCTGTTGGAATAAGGATATGTCCCCCTCCTGGACTGATATGGTGAACCAGCAATTCCTCTGCTGAACTAGTTGGAAATGGTCAAGTCCACAATGTGCTACATGGTATGCTTTTGGGCGCCTACACATATAATCCCCCCACTACACAGACACTGCAGTTTTTCGTTAGGTATATATATGGGAATCTCAAAGGGTGCTTACCAATCCAGAATGTCAAGTTTGTCTTACTGAAATACATTTTCTAAAAAATGTAGGTAAATCATCCTGGCAATTTGTACATTGGTTGTAAACAGAAGTAAACAAGTTAATCTGAAACTGTTTTACAAATGTCTGAATTTCTGATTTAGAAAAAGATCCCATCCAGAGATCTGCAAATTATACCATGTTTTCTCCTAGAAGACATTTTCTGTACTTGTTGATATTATTTTTCTGAAATTGTTATGGGGAATATTGCATCTGCTTTGTTCATTTTTGATCTAAAATGTTATTAGGCAGTTGTGTGTTTTTTTTATTCTTAATAGAAGACTGCAACATATGATTTGGTGTGCATGCTTTTACTCCCCAGTATTTCAGATATTTGAAATAATTATTTTATTTCCAGGCTGGCTCCTCACAGAGGCTTCTTTGCCTGTTTACCCTGAGTGGAATTCCCGCAGCCACATCTAGGTCACCAGCAACCTAAATTCATAGCCTCCCTCTATGGGAATGTCTCACTCCTACTCACTGGATTAATATAGGGGAAGCGCCAGGAGCCATTTAAGAGGAAATGCAATGGGACATGGGCACATTATTCTTCAGGGTCTCTTCAGTTATGAGGGCTCTGACCAGGAAGAAGTGTGTGTGAAAAATTAGGTGGGGGGAGTAGATTTGAACCAGGAGCACACCATCTCTGGCCAAGGCTAGTAGAGACACCTGGGAGGGATGACCAGGAGATGGTTGGGTAGCACATTGTGGGGACTGTGGAGGCTGGACAGTCAGCAGATGAATTCTCTGGGTAGGTGTCTGGAGGTCAATGCTCATCCTGTCCAGGTATCCATTAGTTACTTAAGGGGTTTCACTCTATATCAAGATCTATTAGTCAGGAGGACAGACCGAAGAATCTGCATAGCCTCCCACAGAACAGATTCCCCAGTCCTTTCCAGGGAACCCGGAATTGCCAATCCTGGATGCAGTTCTAGGGAGACCTCCAACCTGTTTCCAGGTGACAATGAGTTGAGTCCTGGCTCCATCAACCTTTTGCAAGATGTCAGGCTGGAAATGTTTTCACAATAGGGATCTGGGCTGAAACTGGGATTTGGGGACAGCCCCAGGCTAGATTCCATGGCGGTATGTGGAGGCTTAATCTGGGAGGCCACATTGAATCAGTGGTCTGTGAGGTTGACAACGAGGGTAGGTTCCTGGCCATGGTGGGTGGATGTAAGCTGAAGGGATTACTTGACTTCCCTTCCTGAGCTTTTGTGTTGTCCAGCAGGAGAAAACAACGTCAGGGCTTTTCACAGGAGATATCCTAGGGGGCATGTGTGTGTCGTAACAGGTTTGAGCTCATGCAGGAGACTTGTGGAAACAGCTTCTAGGGAGATTGCCTCCTCACATGGGGAATGCATTATCCCATTACCAACTGCTCTAATAGAAGATACCACAGATGGACCACATCTTACCTCTGCCTCTCCACTGTTGGTAATCAACCACAGTAAAGGCATGGAGATAGGAACAATCCATTCCACAGTTATATTATTAAAAGTGCTCATTTTACTGGGACAAGAAACCCAACCGAGTGGTGATAAGGAGACATAAAATACATTAGCCTCCTGTTACCAGAGGGCGAGATGAGGAGGTTTCAATACAGTATTTTAGTTTCTTTAGCAGAAGCCATTGCATTCACTCTTCTGGCAGTGGACAGAGCTAATCCTGTCTTTAAAATTTTTAGTGATTGTGTGATACACAATTTGGAACCCTTATGGAAACAATACATTTTGTTGCATTCGGGATTGTTCCATTTGGAGACATCTAAGTAAACCAGTTCCATGTGGTGGCTCTAGCATGTTGGGTCTCACATGCCAGGGATCATACAGAAGCAAAGAATTGAAGGAAACATGGTACCTGAAGACTCCATAAACAAGGAAGGGAACTCAGGGAGAGAATGGAATTTTAAGAAATCCCACACAGAGTAAGAGCAAGGGAGTGAAGATACTCTGGTTCATAGACGTGAGACAGTAGTGGATAAGGAAAAGCCCCACTGTCAGGAAGGAATCCGATGCCAATTCCTTCCAATGTGGCTGCTTTGGCAGTTGAGGTGTTCTAGATAATGTCTGGTCAAGGGCCTTAGTGTCCTATGCTTCTTAACTGGAAATGAAAAATAATGTGAAACACGTTGGTCTCAGCAATGTGGGAGGCAGCTCAGCACCCAGCAGCATGGCTGCTGGGTAATCTCCTTGAGAATCTCTCTCCCTCTATTTTTCAGCCCCCACTCTCCTGCTACTCTGTGGTTTCTCTCTGGTCTCTTCTTGTCTCAAATCTATCTATCATCTAACTATCTATCTATCTGTCTATCTATCTATCTATCTATCTATCATCTATCTATCTATCATCTATCTATCTATCTATCTATCTATCATCTTAAACAAGAAACCAACAATGAAACATGTTTGCATCTTTGCATCAATGTTCCCCCATCCAAGTCAATTAGATCTGTGGAGTCCAGTGTTACTCAGTAATGTGGAAAAAGGCACAAGCCTACAACGTACTCCAACTGAATCAAGAGAATATAAAGGATATTGGGGTGGAATTCCCTGAGGAACAGTTAAAATGAGGCATATAAACACTGCATTTAGGATATAGACTCTTGTAGGAAACAGAGTTCGAAGGAATGTTTCCCAAAATCATAAAACCAGCCAGAGGATTTCTCTTGTGGTGGACCCAGGCCACACCTAGGCAGATACTGGTATTCATCAAAACCTTCATAATCTTTGTAGATTGAGATCATAGTTGAGAGAGATGGAAGTGCAGAAGCAAAGCATGGACACCATATACCCCAAATAATTGGTTACAGCCTCAAAGCCTCTGACTGGTGAGGAGAAGGCGTTCCCCTGGGATACCTGAGCTCCTTTGGGAAAGAGATCTTCCCTGTTCTAGAGCACTAACGTCTAACTCTCCTTCGCTCACTTGAAGTTACTCAAGAAGAAAAAGGACATTCATAAAGGTATCCATTCAACATGGAAACTCGGATCAAATTCTGTTCAGAAAGGTGCAGGGGCTGCTGTTAGGGAGGTTGAGAAAGACCTGAAGGTGCTGTCTGTTGAGGGAGGCAAGATGAGGAGGTGGGCTGGCCTGATAGGTCTCTATGAGAAAGGGACCACTCCCAAATCCCTTAATCCAATCAAGTGATTAGTGCCGATTGGAAGCTTTTGCTCTTTATGATATTTCAGTTTTTAACTGAAAGTTAATTGACAAAAAGGATATTACATTATGAATAACCTCAAAGTGTGACCCCATTCTTATTGCTATTAGCTCTAAATTGAGCAGAAGTGCTGGCAAAATACAAATAGTTCAGGAACCGTGAGTCCTGAGGTTAATTCCCACGCTGAAATATACCAATATAATTTCACCTGCAGAAATTTTGGTATCCACCAAATCCGCATGGACCTACATCTCCATTCACACCCAGACACACACACACACAGGCACACACACAGAGTCATAGAAATCTTTCTCATGAGGGCATCATTAGCTTCCTTGCAGCTGCTGATTGGCTCAAACCCTGCTGCAGCTAAGAGGATTAGATGGATGTCTTTCAAGTGGTTGAAACGTCACGTGACCTCGGAGCAGTATAAAAGTCAGGGAGCAACGGAAGTGGCCATTCCTCACCATCCCTCTCTCCCACGAGACACACCGTCTCCTGCAGTGGAGCCTGTCCAGGACCTTTCCCAGCATCTCCTGACAGGCGTGAGGACCACAGTTGCACTTCAAGTGAGTTTTCGGACCACTGGTCCTACCTTTCCTGAGCGAATAATGGGACAGTGAGGAAATGGTGGAGGGATTGGCCCTTCCTCCATGGGTTAAGGACTCTTTCTGGTCTAACATGTTCTAAGAGCAGGGACTGAGCCAAGGCATGGCTGTGAATGCCCAGGACACCCGGAGGTTCCAATGCCAATGGAATGGGGCCTCGAGTGTCACATTGGTGTGGAGTGGTAGACGAGCAGGGACAGAAGGCCTGTAAATGTCTCAGTGGGCACTGCAGACCTAGAGAAGACACAGGATCAGGGCGCCTGCGCAGCTCCATTGTTTCAGGGTCTGACTTGGGTCGGGTCATGATCTCAGGCTCTGGAGATGAGTCCAGGCGCTCACTGGGTTTCCTGCCCAGGGAGTGTCTGCTTCTCCCTCTGTCCATACAGCTCAGGTGATCACTCTCCCTTACACACACACACACACACACACTCTCTCTCTCTCTCTCTCTCTCTCTCTTCTCCCATAAATAACTGACTTTTTTTTCAATAGAAGAATTACCTGGTTCGCAAGGTGAAAAGAAATTCACTTCCCAAAGTTTCGATGGCAGTTAATTAGGGGCACTGCCACGAACACATGGAATGGAAGTGCTCAGATGGGCAGCTTCCCATGGAGTAGAGGGGAATGTGTTTTCCCAGTGTATCTGGACTTAACTATGGCTTCCTCTGGTGTCCCAAGGGGCATTCAGATATGAGAGAGGGAAGCCCACTTTCCCGATGCTTTTGCCTTTTGCGTGCTCCATGGTGGATCCCACTGGGCCTCAATCGGGAGAGGTCTCGTCCCTGGTTTTGTTTCCACAGGGGATTTGGAGAGACTTAATGATAGTGTCAACAAGAGTCCCTGAGCCTCCAGGGTGGGCTTCCTCAGAGCGGGGATGTGGCTTGGCCAGGAGGGTGTAGACAGGAAGGAGGAAAGAGAAGAGACAGTGGGAATTGTGTGTTTGGCACAAATGTCCTGACACTCGCTAGTGCCTCCTTGGTAAGACGGTACAGGGAGGAGGCCGATGTCATGGTGAATAGGACTCACTTGTTTCTTTTGCCTCAGGCTACCCGAAACCCATCCCCGAAGCAGACTGACTTGTCCCTCCAGGACGTGGGACTGATGGCGGCGCGTCACAGCCAGCTTGGGCCCAACAGACCCTTGAGAGCCCAGAAGGGCAAGAGGCCACAGACAGCAGGACTGGCCCTCAGAGTTCCCAGACCAGAGGAGGAGGATCCCAGGGTAAGTGTGGAGGCTGGCATGGGTTTTGAAGCAGGAGCTCTGCCAGGAGTCTTGAGACAGGCTAGGCTCCCAGAAGATCATGGCCCAGACTCAGTTGTCCAATGTGACATGGGCAGGAAATGCCCCAGGCTACACATTGGGACACTCAGAGGCTCTGAGCATCAGCCCCAGGGCACCATAAGATCAGATTCAGCCTTCAGATTAAGATTCCCGAATCTTAATCTTAATGATGCTTCCACCTGTCTTCAACCTGACACCTCCAATGCCTTCTCCCCTCCCCTCCCCTCCCTCCCTCCCCTCCCTCCCCTCCCCTTTCCATGGGCTGTGGAGGAAGCATCCTGAGGTCTTCACTATGCTGGCACCTCACTAGCCAGATAGGATGTCCCCTGTCCTCAACCCATGTGCCACACCCTGAGGATGGCCTCCCATTGGTGTGCTTGGCAGGTTCACTGGCATTTGAATGGATGCACTGACTCCTCCCCCTTCCTCCCCCAGGTAAAGTGCAGGGACTGTGGGGCCTTTGGACACAAGGCATCAAGCACCAGATGCCCCATAAAACACTGGGGCGCAACCCTCATTCCCGTGGCCTTGGGCTCCAGGAGGCTGAAGGAGAACGTGGAGCCGTGGAGTCAGCGGGACCAGCGGCACCAGGCTGGGCTGTTGAACCAGGCTGAGAGGGAGAAAGTAGAGAGACGAAGGTGAGTAATGGGGCTTGCTGACCCGAATGCCAGGGATGAGACCGACAGACACCGTGTCTGTGCGCATGCACACTGTGTGCCCTGCAGCGTGCGGGCAGAGTCAGGAGAGGCGAGGCAGGCAGAGGAGCTCCCAGGCTAACAGGGACCACATTTGGCTGATGGTGCTGTCCTTGCTGACTTGGCGTGGGGTTTTGTGGCTGGAGCAGTGTGCCTGCACCAGTGAATGTATGGAGCTTGGCACAATATAAGGCAAACTCTCTCATAGGCTCTGAATGAGAGAAACTGCTTGGACGACCTGGTGGGCTCACTTTAGTCAGGGTGAGGGGCAGGCGTGGGCGTCAAATGGCGGAGTAGGGAAAAGACCATGTTAGCCCAAGCCCGGAGCTGGTGTCCAGCTGGAAGACAGGGAAGGGAGTTCCTTCTCCTTTCCATGCTTTGATTTCTTGTGCAGGCAAGAAGCCGAGCAGAGGAAGGCCCTGCTCCAGAGGTTCCCCAGGAGACCCCGAGAGGGGCAGAAGCGCACCTGGAAGGAAGGCACAGAATCTTGTGACTATGTGAGGGTGAGTGTGCGCTGCTTCCCGGCTGCTGTGCTCTGTGGGGCACTCGCTGGGCTCCATTGGCCTCCTGGGGGAGGGAGGGGCTCCACTTCCACTCTGACCAGGGGCAGTTGAGTGGCCCGGTCTTTGCACCCATTTTTCCCTTGGTGCCCATGATGTTGCCTTATGCCTTGAATGTGTGCGAACAGTGGGTTTGTTGACATGTGAAGGTCATTGGCGGACACTCCTGGAACACATGCCATCCTTAGAGAAGTCAAGCCGCTGTCCTTCCTGACACATTCCCCCACTGCCCATCCCTCCTCAGGAGCTGCCACTGTGACCCTCCAGCAGCAGGACTCCTATAGCCTCGTGAGCAGAGTGGATGGAAGAGCTGGTCCAATGGAGGAAGCATCGATGTGAGGCTAAAATTTGTGTGTTCCTCCCCGATGTCAAAAGTGCATCAGCAGCATCCAGTCATGCCTTTGTTCCGGACCAGCCCTGGAGCCGGATTCCCTACTTGTAGGTCAACAGATCCCATCTCTTTCTTTCCCTGTTCTGAGGGAGGGGGTGGTTCAGAAGGTCTTAGGCATTTGTTGGTTTCTTTCTTTCCTGAATGTTCCTTTTGCCTTGGTGCCGAGGCCACACTCATGGTGTCCCGTGTGTTCTCTTTTCCCACAGCGTCCACACATGCCGATGCCCGTCTACACCACCAGGAGGCCTTCTATCCCTGAGCCTTCCCTGCTGACGGAGGCACGTACTGAGAACCCTGACGTGCGTGTCCGGTCTCATTCCACATCTCCTCTCAGTAGCCCTAAAGTCAGCCTCAGTCCCACCTAGTGGACATCCTGGTGTCCAGGAAATGACGGTTGCTGACACACCTCAGCCGGCACGCCAACCCTGTGTCAGGGCTGATAGCCTGGTTGTGCAGCAGAGAGCCAAGAGGCCCTGTCCCAGTCTCCCTCGAAGATCCCCAGGCTGGCACCAAGGTCCATGGGCTGGGACACACCCAGGCACCACCCAAGTATCCTGAGGAGAACACCTGTCCCGCTGTCAGCAACGCATTGGCAGACAATTCCCAAATGGCCCTCCAGACTCCAGGCAAGAACTGTGCCCAGATGCCCCTAGACAGGACCCAGAACCCCCGAAAGAAAGCGCGATGGAGCCCCACCCAGCACATCCCCAGGAGCATCCAGGGAGCCCACCTGGGGATTTCGGGGAGTCTATGTCCTCCAGGAAGCATATGTGCACGTGGATGCACAGCCGTGCCCCCGCAGACCCGGAAGACACCTGCCCTCCTGCCAAGCAGGGGCACCCGGCCCACACCTGCCACACCTCACCTGGAAACGCTGCGGCCGTGCACCGTCCCCCCACAGCCGCCCTCTGTGCTGGCCCCCACTCAGCCCCTGAGAATGGTCTTCACCAGATTGGACAGAAGCTGCTGGAGCTCCAGGTTCCTAGCAGCTCCCTCATTCCTTCCTCCCGAGAAGCCAGGCCCTGCTCAGGGCCTTCCTGCCACACAGATGTCGGATGGAGCCTGTGACTCTGTCCCCTGGAGTATCCTCCACGATGACCTACAGGTGTCCTCATCCTCAGAAGACACTGAGAGCGAATGAGCCAGCTCCTGGCCTCGGACACTTGTCCTCCACCCCACTGCACCCTGACGGGGTGTCTGTGGACCTGAGGACGTGGTCCACTCCTGGACTGATGTGGGGATTCGGCGCTTGCTCAGCTGCATTGCATGGAATATTTCAGGCCCACAGGGTCCTGCCTCTCATGTTTCTGGGGGCCGTGCTCAGATGCCCACCCCTCAACAGACACACTGTACTGTTCTTTAGGGAAATCCATGGGCTGTGGCAAAGGCTAGTCTTCCCTGTGGAATGTCAAGTTGTTCTTCTGGAAATACATTATCTGTGAAATGGAGGCAGATTTGAGTGAGCACTTGTCACTCCAATGGAAATAAAATCTAAGATGTTAAGCTCTCTTTGGTTTACGCATGTCTGCATTGGGGGATTCAGCATGGCGTACCCACTGTGTGCTCTGCAAATGGATGCCGTATTCTCTCCTGACATGAGTTTTTCTTGACTCTCTGGTGGTAGCTTTGTGGGATTTCTGATGGGCAATATTTCACCCATGTAGTTCATTTTTGTTCTTGAATGTTACCTTCGAGTCGTGTGTAGTGTTTTATTTCCCTTAATAAAATGTTAGCACCAATGAATAGTGTGCATGTCTTTCTTTTGATTTTGTTTTGTAGGGTTTTGTTGTTGTTATTGTTGTTGTTGTTTTGTTGTTGTTTTTCAGCATTTCTGAACCTCTCTATAGTTATTTCAATTCCTCCAGCTTTAATTACCTGAGAAGAGACAGCAGCATGTTATGACCGGGGGATTCTTAGACATCGAGGGTCTAGGGTACACCCAGCTCTCCTGCATGAAGAGCTATATAGGGAACATTGATCCCCATGCATCCTGTGTGGGTGCCATGTGCACTGCAAGGGGCCAGGGTCACACGTTGGTCTATAAGGGGATGAGTTGGTGGTTTCCCTCTATGCATATTCTGGAACCCACTTCAATGTTGGATCATGATGACTCCTTTCTGAGGCCTCGGCATGGAGATTTTTCACCCCCAAATGCTTTAGGAAGCAATGTTTGACAACTGGGTCCGTGTTGGTCCAACTAGCATGAGATCCAGGCTACAGTTCTCTCTTTCTCTCTCTCTCTCTCTCTCTCTCTCTCTCAGAAATCTCTGATGAGAACCCATGGAAACAAAACCATACCACACCAAGCCAAAGCAAACAAAGCCATAGTGGTGTTGAGAGGATTCCTTTCTTAGGAAGAGCAACTGACTGGTCTTTCCTCACTCCAGAGCACCTATTGAAGGGTGCTCTCTCTTTCTCTGCAGATGCCTGTAGCTGAAGGGTGGAGGAGCTCCTCGATGAGCACACTAGATTTTTAAGAGGCAGAGGACAGTACAGAAGCAGGTTTGGGATCCCTCTCCTGCTCCCAAGCCCTCCGTAACTCCCATCCATGCAGTCGTTATGTGTCCAGGGTCAGAGTCTGGCCCCTTGAGCCTCAAGCCCCTGTCTCATCCCGTTAATGCTGCCCTATTGCTATCTCATGGCCTCTGAGGAAAACCCAGCTTTCTGGCTCTTGATTTCTGGCCACTTGATGTATAGGTGGGGAAACAAACATTCCCTACCTTCTGGAAGCCTATGAAGATCCCAGAGGTCCAAGGGTAGAAAGGCCTATCCTCACAGGGGAATCTCAGGATTGGAGCTAGTGAAGTAGCCTAAGGATTCTTGGACCTGCAGGTATACAGGGCACAGGGGTGAGGAGGCAGGCAGGCTTGAGCGAAGGGCCTTAATGCTGGGCTCTCCAGCAGATTTGGCACTTCATGGGCAGTTGAGAGGATTCCTTCCATGTGCCCAGGGAGATCAGTGAGAAAGGCTAGCTGAAGAAGTCCTGAGCAGGCCTGTTCTCCCCCTCTAGTCACCTCTCGTGTCTTTTGCTTCTCCACCAACAAAAATCCAAACCGAACCAACCAACCAAACCAAAGCTATCTTCCCAAAGGAAAATCCACTCTCATCCAGATATGGAAGAAGAGTTAAATTCTGGACAAACTGGTATAGGGTATGGATATACCAGGAGTGTTCCCTCACTTGGAATCAACCCAGGAGCAAATTCTGGAGCAGAGACAGTAGGAGTGCTTTGGCTTTGTTTAAAATTTTCAATCCATGCTGCCATTCTATGTCTATAGGTTGGGGAGTTTAATTCATTTATATTTAAAGTAATCTTCAAAAACAAAAACTTACAACCTTGACTTACTAAAGACTAATGTCAAGTATTAACTAGTATTTTATGTGTCTCTGGGCTTTAACTAATTTTACCTTTATGGATTGTGTACTATGATACTAGTGTATTAGTTTATTTAAATATATGTATTTAAATATAAATTATATATATATATATGAATATATAAACATTAGTGTGTATGTGTTTATATGCCATACGTGACTTTTTATAAAATTAGCATTGCTATACACTACTTGCTTATTTTTTAATCACATGAAAATTTGCCCTTTTTGTTTTCTTTCTCCTTTCCTGATTCTTTAGGCTTCCTGCACCTGGGATCACTATCATTTATCTGAAGATAATGCTTTTCTATACAAAACATAATGTTTGTTCTTAAATGAAAATGTATTAATTCTGTTTTTAAAGGACTTCTCATTAACCTCAGAATTCTGACAGATAATTATCTTTTTTGAGCACCTTACTGATAATTCATTGACTTTTATTTTATTTCTTTGAGAAATTGGTATAATACTTATTTGTTCTTTACAGCACGTAATCTCTTCCTTTGCTTTCATTTGTAACTATATGCATTCCTAGGAAAGGATGAGAAAACACATTTGAATTGAGTCCTTCTTGGGTAGGAGGAAAATAAATTTCTCTCTCTTTTGAGAATATAATGCAAATAATATTTAAAAGTGGCCTGTGCATCCAGAATAGAAAAGAGTATTCCTTGATTTTCTTGGTGGATATTCTTTTAATAGGATTATTATCATTATCTAAAGATTTGTTTATTTGAGAGAAAGCAAACACGGAGGGGCAGAAGGAGAGGGAGAGAGAATCTCCAGCAGACACCCCTCTGAGCACAGAGCTGATGTGGGACTTGATCCCAGGACCATAAGTCCATGACCTGAGCTGAAATCAAGAGTCAAGAATCTGATGCTTAACCGACTGAGTCAGCCAAGCAACCCTGTCTTGGTAGATATTCTACTACAAAATTTCCTTTTAGATAACAAGCATTTACTTATTCTTTTGGTCCTGGATATGTATTTATTCTGTTTCGTTGATATTTTTATTGTGAATATAGTCTTTTATTAATACATTTCTGTGTATTTCTCTTTAATGTTTAAGGTATGTCTTAAACTATTAATTTCCATAGTGGTTTTCATATTTCATTATTGCAGTCTTGTTTATAAAATGTATCTAAGTATAACTGTTTACATACTACCTATTTGGATGTTGGAGTCCAGATTAAATGTTTCAGACATCCCCTTGTGGCTTCAACTATGGGACCAGGGCTGTTAATGTGTATAGCTTATTGGTCTTTTTTCTCTGCAAGGCAGTTCTTATTTTCATCATAAACCTTTTCTTATACTGTAAGATATATAATTTCTTATATTATACACTTATATTGTAAGTGTCTTGCCCCCCTCCTTTTTTTAGTACCAAGTTCCCGATAATTTGTACTCTGAGTTGCCCATAACTGGTTGGTTCATTAAGAGAACATCTGACCCTACAGCTAGACCTCTGTAGTGTCTTGCTGTAGGGTCAAGAGATTGGCCTCTATTTCATCCTCAAGGGTCAACAGAGGCATCTCAGAAGCTGTCTGCCTCTGGTAAGAGATCTGAGTGTGATAAAGAATCTATGGAGGAAAGAGAAGGAAGATTTGTTATTCTTCTCTGCAGAATACACAAGTCAGAATGAGTATCCATACGTTCTTTGGCCTTTATAAGATCCAGAACTTGGTACAACTCCTTTGATGAACAGCAGCTTGGGAATCTCTTCCCAAGTAAATATAGGACAGGAGGGCAAGATTGATATTTGATTATTTTCCATGTAACTGATTATCTCAGGAGACCTACGTTTTTGGAGATCACCTCTCCTGGCCTCATCTTTTATTTCTGCACTCTTTGGTATTTTTACAGAGTCATGCATTTTTGAAAAGTAAATCTTTCTCCATTAGTTACCTCTGCCTAAAACAACTCCTATATGTAATATTTTTCCTATCAGAATATCATTTCCAAGTTCTTCCACAGGATTCCAGAAATGTGCATTTCTAGGAGAAAGATCTTTGTGTTCAAGCTCAGCATCTCCAGGGTAGAAGATCTCATTGTCAGGGAGGGAAGCAAAGAGGATATGAACCAAGTCTTGCAGGCACACACATCAAGTTTTGCTCTTAATGAGTTGTGTGATCCTGGGTCGATTATCCAACACCAGCTCTGCTGATGTACATTGGCCATTGGCCATATTCTAGGCTCCATAAGGAATAAACCATATCCTGAATTCAAGAACTTAAGATGTCATGTCTGAGAGAGACATGTATTTTTAATGTCACAAATCATGCCATCACTCATAACGGAAGCATCAGGAAAAGGCCTCTGAGTAGAAAAGTGGGAGACCTTGGTCCCAAGGAATAGACAGGAGACTGTTGAAGAGAAAGAAAAATGAGTATCTCCCAAAGGGATGTTTGCTGGGTGCAGTTGAGTGGAGCTGGAATTCCTACACAGGAGGTGAAGCAGCGTGAGCAGTTTTTTGAAAGCAACATTATATTATAAATATATGGAATATATATGCATTATATATATATATTCATATATATATGTATAATGGAATATTACTCAGATATCAAAATGGTGGAATCTTACAATTTGCCACAATGTTGTTGGAACTAGAAGTTATTATGCTAAGCAAAATAAGTCGATTAGAGAAAGATGATTATCACATGATTTTGCTCTTTGTTTTTTTTTTGGGGGGGGGGAGAACAAAAACATCCAAAATTTATTCTCCAACAAGACCGACAGCATCAGCAGGTAAAAACTACAGGGGTTTCTCCACAGATCATACATTCACACGGGCATGATTTGCTTAACAGGGAAAAAAGCGCTGGTGTGTTCTCAGTAACAATATCCACTTCACAGTGTAAGGAGGTACTAGCATTGTGTTCTCAACTTACAATTCCAGAAGGAAAGGCACAACGTGGCCAAAAAAATTTGGATCCTAAAGTCAGGTGCCATAACACAGACCAACTTTTGTTAACAGTCTTGATCTACTTTTCCACAAAGAAGGTGATTCTCCACTCGGAAATTAAAGTCTTTCTTTCTCCCTCTTTGTTCAACCATCAGAGCATGTTTCATCATTACATATACAAAAAAGGGGGCGCGAGTAGAGTTAAAAAAAAAAAGAACCATGAAAATATCTTCCACGTCCAGCTGCTCCCACCACACATCAACTCAGGTTTAAGACAGCGCATTAGAACACTTCAGCGGTCATAAAATAGGAAAATAGACATTATGGCTACAAAAATAAAAAATAAATGAGGTAGATAAATTAAAGCTTTCACACCCATGACTTGCCCATTCGAACATCGTAGCCTTCATGCAATACTCAAGAACAATCTTCATACTAACTTGGCATAAGCTGCACCAAGGACACTTTTTCTGTACAAAGTAGTATGTGAACCTGTAAGAAATATGCCCTTCCCGTGAGTTTCTTCAAGAAGGAAAACCCAGGTCTTTGATCGAGTAGGCACTGGGGAACCAAATTAAGTCACCTGAGGGTCCCTGCTTAGGTGCCTAGCCCTCCTGCTGGCTCACGAATGAGACACCTGGAAAGCATAGGGAGTACATTGCCACTCTTGGGGCTCTGAATGACTCTATTTAAATAAGCAGCAACACATATTGACCCCCTAAGGACTAAACCAGTCCATTTGAGGGTATCCTACCTAAGGACCAAGGTTGAAGGAATTTTGTAATTCTACAACCTTGGTTTAAAGAAAAAGAAAGTACATTCAGGAAAAAAAATGGAAAGATGGTGGGTGGGTGTCATACGAAACAGGGCCCTAAACAGATGCCAGATCTTGTCCACGTACCCACATAGAGTCACCAGGGAAGTATACAGTACCCCCTCCCCCAATGGGCTAACAGTTGTCTTGTCCATTTTAATTCAGTAAGTTCCAACTTGAAATAGGAGGATAGTCTTTGGAAATATTTATTCTTGGTTGTACAAGGCTTTTATGTATACAGCTTGTCGCAAGTAACAAAGCTACTTTGCAGGACCCGCTTCTTTCCAAAATGAAGAAAAAAAAATTCTAGCCTGTATACGTTTCAGTATTTTTTGGTTTTTTTCTTTTTTCAATTTCTTTTCTCTTTTTTAATTTTTTTTTTTTTTTTTTTTTGCAAAGCAGCATAACAACATCTGATTGTAGGACTTGCCTGAGGTTGTGATCACAACCCTAAACATCTGCACATCAGTAAGAAAAACAGGAGGAGATGGGTTCTTCTAACAAGGAAAAAAAAAAAAAGTAGAGTTCTAGAGGTCATTCTGCCTGCATTTCTCCCTCGACAAAGAGCTTAGCTGACTGCAATCTTATTTTCTTCGAGGAAGTGAGGGAATTGGTGTTTGGGGACGCTGTCGGCAGCACCTGGTTTTTCCACTTCAGCACTGATGGCAGACTGGGAGCCATCCATCTCGGAGATAGGGGTGTTGTTCACAATGGAGCTGGCCCCAGGGAGACTGGGAAGGTAGGAATCCCCCCACTCTGGATCACAGAGATCTCATTGGTCTTCATGGCCAGACCTCCATTGAGCATTGGTGGTGTACTGGTTCCAAATGACAGGGTCCATGTTCCCAAAGGGGCCAGGATTTCCTTTGGAAACATCTCAGGGACTCTCTCTCCCCACAGCAGGAACCTGGGGCTAGACGCCTGCAGCTCAGTCACTTAGCATCTGACTCTTGCTTGTGGCTCAGGTCATAGCCTCAACATCCTGAGATCGTGCCCCTGGCAGGCTCTGCGCTTAGGGCAGAGTGTGCTTGAGGAGCCCGTGTCTCCCTCTCCTACTCCTTGCTCCCTGCCTGCCTCTTAAACAAGCAAATTATCCAATAAAGAAATAATCTGAGAGGATAAATTTTCAAACAAATTTGGATCAATACAAGGATCTAGTGGGAGAGGTTGGCATCCCAGGTCCAACTGCCAGCTGAGTTTTAACATCACTTCCCTGCGTTAATGGCTTTACCCCTTGAATTTGACCACACGTCTGTCTCTTGAGGTGCCAACAGGTAGACCTTTCCTTGGGTGGGAGGGCTCAGGGTGTGAGGGCTGCAGGATGTTGAGCTCCGTCCTGTAATTTGGCAACAGAAGGGAATCGCATCGAGCCCTGCAGCAGTGAAAGGCTCAATGGCTGTGGGAACCGACTGGCCTTCTGACATGTTGTGCAGCACACGAGGCCCCTGTGCCTGACCCCGGGAGGGGGGTCATGGATGTGCTCCTTCAAAACCTAACTGCGGAGCAATAGACACAGTACAGTGAGCCCCGTGTCCCTTTGGGAGAAAGTCTCCCAACTCACCAGGACCATGCCCAAGCCGTGGGGAAGGTGGGGAAGGACCTCAGGCCAATGGGGTCTCCGGGGAGCACCAGTTAGGAGAAAGCATAGGACAGTGCAAACTACTGGAGAGTGAGTGCGATGAGACATGGTGTGTCTCTTTTTTAAAACATTTATTATTTATTCATGAGAGACACAGAGAGACAAAAGCAGAGAGGCAGACACACAGACAGAGGCAGAAGCAGCCCCCGTGCAGAGAGCCCGAGGCAGGACTGGATACCGGGACTCTTAGGGTCAGGGCCTGGGTGGAAGGCAGGCGCTAAACCACTGGGCGACCAGCCATCCCCTGAAGGCTCTATTCTGATAATCCTCCAAATCTGTGCACAGGGACTCTGCATCTGGCCAAGGCAGGGTCAGGGCCATGGGGGCAAGTTTGGGGAGGAGGGGAATCCAGCTCATGTGGGAGCAGGTGTCTAGGGGGGAGCCCAGGGGAGTTGCAGGCTGGCTTCTGGGACCCGGGGTCTTCCTGCCACATCAGAGCCCTGGGTGTCAGATAGCCCCAGCCCCTGCACTCACCTGGAGCCCGCGCTGGCCTCTGTTAGCTGTGCAGGGCAATTCCCAGTTCCTCAAGGCGGTGGGGCAGACCACCTCTTCCTCCCCCTCCTGCCCCATGTCCTGGGTGGATCTCCGTGTAAAGACAGTGCCCGGCAGCCCGGCAGGAGGCCTCAGCGCCCGGTCTGGCTGCCTTGGCTGGGCCGCACACCCAGCTGACTCCATTCCAGACACACCACAGTGCAGTCGGCACACACCTCCCCCAAGGAGAGCAAAGGGATGCAGCTGCCAGGCCTTGGGTTAACTCTGGGTTGGGTAAGAGGCACCTCAGGAATCCTGTTTCCACCCTGCCCACCGTGACATCAGGGTGACCCTGAAGGGATCACCGGGGAACCTGCTGCCCTGCAACCTCCTCCAGCCTGGATGTGACCTGCCCACAGATCCCTGTTTCCCTGAAACTGAAGAGGAGGGGATGGGGCTGCCCAGGATGGCTGGCAGAGGTGGCCTGGCCTGGGCTGGGCTGCTCTGTATTACCTTATGGTGCCTCTTGATAAACGCCCTGAGGCGTTGGATTTTATGGTGGAGCCAAAGTCTACAGCCCCTTGTGAACTGTGTGTCGCCCTGACCCGGGTTCTTCCTCCGACTGGATGCCCTTGTGAACAAGCGGCATCCCTGGGGTTCCTGGAAACCAGAGTCCCCAGAAGTGGGAAAGTAGCAAGAGAACATCTTTCAGTCGCGGATGTCTCCAGCCAAGTGAGCCTGAGGTGGGGCTGCCCTAGAATGCGGGTGCCTGGTTACAGGGGTTCCAAGTTCTGTTGGAAGCTCTGTTGGAAGCTCTGTGTCAAGGAAGTGACCTCACTGCCTGGAACCCCCTACCTGAGTCCACTCCTGGAGGAAGCTTCAGGAGCAGCGCTCGGGGCTGCCGACGGCTCCCCGCTCCCTGCAGGCAATGGCCTGTGTGCACACAGTGACACAACCGCACCCCTCCCACAGGCCCCAGGGAAGGACTGTGTGCAGCCAGGGCCCCAGCCTGGAAACACACCTGGGTTCAGACACAACTTTCCATTCTTCCCTGGTTTTGACCCCTCAGAAGCCATTGTGCCTGTCGGGGATGGTCTGCGTCTTGCCTGTGGAACAGGGAGTATCCTAGCGGGTGCTTCCTCCAGATGTCCCCAGGCCACTGTGGCATCATATCTATGACATTGGAGGCGGGTGTCACATGCAGGAAATACCTTCCACCACATGTTCTTCCTTGGTGTGTACCTGCGTCCAGGCCCACAAGGTCCTGTGTGCACACACGTGGGCACCTGTATTCTCATTCTGGAGGCCCAGAAGATGACAGTCCCTCCGGGGGAGGGATGGGTAATAGCTTCCCACGATCCTAGGCTCCTGAATCCAAGGCAAACCCTACAGAAGTTGTCGGAGTCTTGGCCCAGAAGGTGTGAGGCTGTCCTCATCCTGAAACCCTACCTGTCGTGTGTTACAGGCCATTCCTTCATTTCCACTGGGTGAGCTGTGGACAGCGGTGCACCCAGTGTGTCGCCCTGACCCGGGCTCTTCCTCAGACTGACATGTGCTGGAATGCCTCCCGTCTGGGCTGTCAGTGCCCACCCCCACCCCCGTCACATCTCCATGTCTGTAGCCAGTTCCATCCACACAACCTTTTCCCAGCCCCCTCAGGAAGGGAGGAGCAGCCTTGGCCCCCAACAGAGGACACAGAGCTGGCTTCATGCCCCCTTCTGCCTTCTTCACAGGCTGTGATCCTGGCAGGCAGTGGCTCTGCTTGGATCTGCACCTCCTCCCCTCAGTGGCTCCCTGGAACCCCAGCTGCTGCGTTTGTCAAAGCCCCACAGTTTGACACAGCCTCACCTGTAGAGTTCGGGAGTCAGAGGTAGCACCAGGCTCTTTTTTTAGGGAGCAATTGCTCTTTTCATTCCTGATGATTTTCCGTATTTTGTCCATCTTTCCCCCTGGAGCATGAGCTCCGAGAAGGAGGACCTGGTCTGCTTCTCAGCTCTGGCACTATCTGTGCTGGGGCTCAGCGGCTGAAGGAGCAGGTGGGAAGTCCCATCCCACCATGGGCCAGCTCAGCGGTGGGAGCCTTATTGATTTGGGGCATTTTTAAACACTTGTGCTTTTCTTTTCTTTTTTTTTTTTTAAGGAAACTCTGTGCCCGATGTGGGACTCGAACTCACGACCCCAAGATCAATAACCACAAGCCCTTCAGACTGAGCCAGGCAGGCGTCCATTGGTCATTTTAAAACTAGTAGACTGATAACTATTTCAGTTAATTTGGTGATCCACATTTGTAGGTCTATTCCATTGTTATTTGCTCTAAGTTGAGCAGAATCGTGATAAAATAAAAAAAAAAATTCAGCAGAGATGAAGCCTCAGGTCAAAACCCACAGTAAAATCAACCAATATAGGACTATTTGTAGAAACTTTGGTACTGCTCTATCCCAAGGAGTTTGAATGGTTGTATCTTCATTCTCATTTGTTTCTATGAATCTTTTTAATTCTTCCTTAATTTCCTGGTTGACCCTTTCATCTTTTAGCAGGATGGTCCTTAACCTCCACGTGTTTGAAATCCTTCCAAACTTCTTGTGATTGAGTTCTAATTTCAAAGCATTATGGTCTGAGAATATGCAGGGGACGATCCCAATCTTTTGGTATCAGTTCAGACCCGATTTGTGACCCAATATGTGGTCTATTCTGGAGAAAGTTCCATGTGCACTTGAGAAGAATATGTATTCAGTTGTGTTTGGATGTAAAGTTCTGTAGATATCTGTGAAATCCATCTGGTCCAATGTATCATTTAAAGCTCTTGTTCTTTGGAGATGTTGTGCTTAGAAGACCTATCGAGTGTAGAAAGCGCTAGACTGAAGTCACCAAGTATAAGTGTATCATTATCTAAGTACGTCTTAACTTTGGTTATTAATTGATTGATATATTTGGCAGCTCCCACATTCGGGGCATATATATTGAGGATTGTTAAGTCCTCTTGTTGGATAGATCCTTTAAGTATGACATAGTGTCCCTCTTTATCTCTCACTACAGTCTTCGGATAAATTTTAGTTTATCTGATGGCTACCCCTGCTTTCTTCTGAGGGCCATTTGAATGGTAAATGGTTCTCCAACCTTTTATTTTCAGGCTGTAGGTGTCCTTCTGTCTAAAATGAGTCTCTTGTAGACAGCAAATAGATGGGTCCTGCTTTTTTCTCCAGTCTAAAACCCTGCACCATATTCCTCATGGACTTCCATCTCTATTCACAGAGACACACACACATGCACATGCTCATAGTGATTGAAATGGTCCTCATGAGGACATTCATTAGCATCCTCGCAGCTCCCTGCATGATTGCTGCTGGCAGCTCCCACATGAATTTCTGCAGTGCACTCACACCTAAGGAAGTCCACCCTCTTGGCTTCAGGTTCTCCAGGGAGGTCACCACAGGGAGTCGTGTAAGGAGTCCTTGGACCAGCAGGGGGCGACGTCGGCAACCAGAATCCTTTCCTAAGCTTCCAGGAGGCTTTGACACTGTGCAGGTGCCCAGGGAGGGAGGTCTGCATCTCCATGGCTTGGGGTTGCAGTGTGAGCATTTCCTAGGGCCCTAAAGGGACAGTGGGTAATTACAGAATATCTGAGGACCCAGAAATCCCCCCTAGTGATGCTACTTTCAAAATTGCTGGACCCCGGGCTCTGAACTGAGGTGAAAGATTTGCAGGAAGCTCAGGCAATGGTATTACGTTCTCGAGGCTTTCCAGGAAATCTTCTTCCAAGATGTATATCCAACTCAGTCAAGGCTTCGGATAATAACAACGCAATGATTGGCAAAGTGACACTGATTATGGGAACACCAGAGGGTGCCCTCACTTGGACCAGTATTTGAGCAATTACTGATGCCAAGTCAGTGGATTTGGTCTTGCCCCATGGAGTCATCCTAAACATCCACATTTCTAAAGGAAATATTCACTCACAGAAATAACACTTCTTTTTATACAGAGCATTGATGAGCCTATTGTCAGAAATTTAATAACTCATTTAATATCGTGCACTAGAAAAGAAGCATTTAGGGAAGGCAAGTTATCTCCTTGTCCTTTCAGCTTCCATCAAACTCATGGAGTCATGTTTGGAAGGATTAAGGCTAAAATAGAACACTGTTCTTGCCGAAGTTTGTTAAGAGAAAATGATGCGTTATCTGATGAGTGTTAATTTTGCTTCTCTGAAAAAAAAAATATACTAATGTGCCTCAACATTTCTCTTTCCTGAGTAATTCAGAGACACATCCAAGTAACTAAGCACTTGTCCTCTTCTTTAAATGTGTGTTAGATATGAGCTGTTTGCTCCAAAATGCAGAAATGCATTGAAGCAAAAAGTGATGGGGTAGGAAAATATCTGGAAAACCATTTGTCTTTCCAATTCAACAATACTATTTAACGTGTGTGTGTGTGTGTGTGTGTGTGTGTGTGTGTGTGTTTGACTGTGAGTGTTTTCCAGGAAGGAAGTTTGCATGGAAGAAGGTCGGAGGCAGAAGGTATACGTCTGGACTCCTGTTGTGATTCTGAGTCTGGGGTTGTGGATTTGCTCCTGAATGGAACGCTTGGTGCCCTGTAACCCTGGGTCAGGTGTTCAAAACTGCAGCTATTTCAGAAAACCGTCCTTTCTCTTCACACTTCGATTCATGAGTTACACATTCAAGAAGACTGACTCCACACAAATTATTCCAAATTAAATGATATCTATGTTGGACACGCACACTCACTAACTCATGTGCTATTTAGAAGAGTCCAGGAGGGGGCCGGTTATTTCCTATGTCTTCTGGAACACTTGCTTTCACAGAACTGAAGCTCCAGTGCAGCTAGTGTGTGCTGACTGTGTCACAGCGGTGGGGAAGGCTATAGGCCTGGGGGCAAGCGCTCAGGAGTATAAAGGATCAGGCTCTGGGCCAGGCCACGTGCAGACATGCTCATTACCAAGTTAATGGAGGACACTGTGGTGTTTGTGCAAACTGGGGCTCCTCTACTTTCTTTTTCTCTTCTCTTGGTCATGGAGTTATTCACCAGAAAGTAGCAGCATTGCAGGCAGGATGTTTAAGAGACATGGAAGTCAACATGCCTGTGCCAATGTCATTTTTAATGGATTTTTCACAAGCTAAGTCATTTTAAAACACAAGACAGTTATGTTTAAAAACTACTATGTACTGGGCCAAGACAGTCCTGCCTTAGTAGTTTCTGTGAAATCAGGTGCACAGCAGTGGGAAAATCATCTCCTCTCCTATTATGTGAAAGTGAATATGTGGACTGTGATGAATGAGATATTTCTAGGTGTATGATGGAGAGATGATGGAGGAGACATGGATTACAGATAGGTTCTTCAGGGATAGGTGGACAAAACAGTAGATCGGAAAATAGATAGGGAGTAACATTGTTCTTGAGAGCGATTCCTCAGGCCTCCTTCCCTGCTTGGAAGGTCCTAGCCAGAGGTGAATCTTGAGGAGCAATTACTAGCAGGGCAATATTATCAGAAACTTCCTGGCTCCTACAGGGTCACAACCTATCCACTCTTTTCCAAACCAATATTTAACTCTCAGTAGGGCCTCCAATCTTCCATTGAAAGCCACGATTTCCACAGATGCAGGGGCTGCACAGGGGATGAGCAAGGACTGTGGAGTACTGGAAGCACAGCACATGAAGGATTTTTTCACCTTTCCTCAGAATGCAGTGTCCAGCTGTGCCAACATTAGAGTTGCAAGGTGGGAATACCACGTTCCCAGACCTTCTGTAAATATTCATCGTGCCTCTGCAGCTCTAGCAATTGCACACGCTGCAGCCCAAAGTGTGGAGCTGCACACCTGCCAGCCTGAGCAACTGCACAAAGTGGGGTCCTCCTGGAAGCCTAGGAAAAACTTGTGCTGGCCAGCGTCGCCCCCTGCTGGTCTGAGATCACCGTGCAAGGCTCCTTCCTGTGACTTCCCCCATGGAATGCGAACCAGGTGGGTGGACTTCCTCAGGTGTGGGTAGCACAGGTGGGAGAAGGGCCTCCTGGAGGTGCTGGCCACACCGTGCAGGGAGCTGAATGGGTAATTATGGAGGTTTTCATGAGATAAGATCAAATAATGTGTGCGCTTGTGTGTGTGCGTATGAAAGCACATGTTAATCCAGCAGAAGTTTGGATACCAAAATCTACAGACTGACTTGTATATGTGGATTTTTCTGTGGCTTTTTCCTTCGTCATTCATGCGTGCTGCCCTATTTCCATGTCCCTTAAGATTCTTGTCAATTTAGATCAAATCAACAATAAAAGTGACTTCATTGGATGTAGTCATTCAAAATCGAACTCCACTTTGTGAGTTTAAACCCTTTAATTCCAAAAATACTATATCAGTCTTCTTTGATCTGGAATTCCTGGATCCAGGGATGCAAAGGTTGGTAGGTTTTACAAAACAGCTCCAGCCAAAATGACAGACACAGGATTTCAGGGCACAGAGGGAACTATTTAGCCCAGTCTCAGAGTCACACCTGGACCCAGACATGACTGTTGTAGGATAGAGAAAATTGCAGGAAGAGTGACAGGTCATTCATCACTAGAGTTTTCAGGGCAGATGGGGCTTTGGAGGACAGCTTGTGGGGTGGGCAAGGTCTGGTCTTCCTCCAGGTAGACCCTCTTTCCTGAAACAAACCCCCAACACACACAGATACTCAAACAACACACACATCCACACATAAGTGAACGACTCTAAATATTGTCTAAGTAAGACAAATGGTTTTCCACCTGTCTTCAGACCTCATCACTTCTGGATCCAATGTATCTTAACTTTTTGAAGCAAGTGACACATATTTATTTTATATTCTAAAAGAAAGAGGATACTTTCTCTACATGTGGGTGGATTCCTCGGGATAGGAAAACAACGAGCTATGCCCGTGCATCCTCTATTAAATAAGCAAAGCTAGAGCCATCAGATACTGCACATCAGTTAAACAAGAAGAGTTTTCTACATCGAATTTGAAATTTCCCAAATAGGACTAAGTGCATTTGACAGAAATTAGGAGGACAGTGACCATTCTGGCTTCCCATCAATGCATCAGTATCTACTTTTGGATATGAACTAGTTAGAGGTGTTATCATCCTCTAACCCTGTTTCTATGCACATCATTAACTCCAAATAGCTTCATCACAATACTTGTATTTCTATGATAACTTACAAAAGATATTAGGCGTTGTATATGCACCAACTCCCCGAGGAGCCTGGCAAATTGATTATTGTTTTCTCAAGAATAAATATATTTTAAAAAATCATTGAGTTCAAGTCTGTAAATCAGTGGCAAAATTACAATTGAAATGAAAAATTATAGGGAAGGGGCAAGATGGTAGAAGAATTGGGGACCTCAGTTCATCTGGATCCTTGAAGCTAGGTAGTTGCTACCAAATCATTGTGAACAGCCAGGAAGTCAACATGACGTTTAATAAAAGACTTGCTGGACCTCTGCAAGTAGAAAAGCAACCACCCTCGGCAAGGTGGGAGATGCGAGACGTGAATCCAAAGTGATACATCAGAAGGCAAATGGCAGGGCAGGCAGTTTACACATCCCAGGATTGGGAAAGGAAAGGGCCACGGAGCCCACAATTGCAAGCCTTAGCAATCTGATCTGGTGAGAGACAACCTTGCCTGAAAGGAGCTCAGTTGGTGAAATGGGCAGACACTAGTCCGGACACAGTGTCTCAGAATTCCCAGAATTCCAGAAAGACTGGGGATGCCCGAGGGGGTGGCCTTCCCAAATCCTGGGCTGTGGACACTGGTCATGGTCACCAAGAGTGCAAGGGGGCTCTCAGCTCAGTTGGCCGTAAAACTGGAGCCACTTTGCCTAGTCGGCTGACCACTCTCCACCTGGGAATTCTGCAAGGGACAGGGAAGTGGGGACCCTGTGCCTTGCCCTGGGAGAGACAGAGGGTGTAGGTGCACCACCGGGGGACAGCCCTCAGTGCAGAGACCCTGGAACAAACAGTAACAGGGCAACCCTCTCTCTCCTCCAGGCGGATTGGTCTGGGCATCCACTACAGGAGTCTGCAGCGTCTGGCACCCCCAGCAGTGACTCCTGCTTGTCCCTGAGAGCTGACTGAAGAGCAGGAGCCTGATCTCTCTGCTCTGAGACTGGAGATCAGATTCCAGCCATTTTGTGCTGGTCTCCTAAAGTGGCACAGGGAGCTTTCAGGGAACGAAGCCACACAGGAAAACCAGAAAGAGCTCACAATGAGCCAGACCCCGTGGCAAGGGGAGGTGTAAACCAGACGAGCAACAGACCACTGTGCATCAGTGCAGCATGCCCCTCCCCCGGAAGATCAGCTCCGAAGATCCCATGAACACCATGTTTATGGACATCAAAGGACTGCGTATCCCGGGTGTGGGACAACACAGTATACAGAATTTGAGCATTTACCTAATGATTCCTATACCTGCGGTTTAAAATTATACGATGCTTTTTTGTGTTTTTCCCCTTTTCACCTGGTTTCATATTTTCTCAACTCTGATTTTAAGGCTTTTGTTAACATCAATTTTTTTACATTTTTATTTTATAGATACATTCTTCATGTTTGGCTTTTTGTCACTGGAATGAATTTTATGGTTCTCCATCTATAAGTTTTGCTTCTTGACAATTTTGAGATTTAGTGTCTCACGCTCATGGTGTATCCATAACCTATGCCAGTTTGTCCAGATAACTCTGTCTTCCTCCATATCTGGATGGGAGTGGATTTTCCTTTGGGAAGACAGGTTTGGTCTGCTTTGCTTTGCTTTGCTTTGCTTTGCTTTGGTTAATGGATGGCGGGGAAGCAAAAGACACGTGAGGTGACTAGAGGGGAGAGCACAGGCCTGCTCAGGACTTCTTCAGCTAGCCTTTCTCCCTGGTCTCCCTGGTCACATGGAATGAATCCCCTCAACTGTACATGAAGTGCCAATTCTGATGGAGAATCCAGCCTTATGGCCCTTTGCTCACGCCTGCCTGTCTCCTCACCCCTGTACCCTATATATCTGCAGGTTCAAGACTCCTTAGGCTACTTCACTAGCTCCAATCCCAACTTCCCCTGTGAGGATAGGCCTTTCTACCCTTGGACCTCTGGGATCTTCATAGGCTTCCAGAAAGTAGGGAACATTTCTATTACTGCACGCATCCCTTGAGTGCCCAAGAAGCCGCATTTTCATCAGAAGCCGTGAGATAGCAATAGGGAAGTGTTCATGGGATGAGACCGGGGCCCAAGGCTCTAGGGACCAGACTCTGACCTGGGTCACATAATGATTGCATGAATGGCAGTTACTTAGGCCTTGTGGGCAGGAGAAGGATCCCACACCATGGCTTCTCTACTGACCTCTGACTTTTAAAAGCCCAGTGCGCTCATCCAGGAGCTCCTCTACCCTCCACCTACAGGCATCTGCACAGAGAGAGGGAACACCCTTAAACATGTGCTCTGGAGTGAGGAAAGAGCAGTCAGTTGTTTTTCCTAAAAAAAGAAATTCTCTCAACATGACAATGGATGTGCTTTGGTTTGGTTTGGTTTGGTTTGGTTTGATTTGGTTTTGTTTCATTTAGTTTCATTTGGTTTGGTTTCACATGGTGTTGTATTGTTTTGTTTCCATGAGCCCACATCAGAGATATGCCTGAGGATGAGAGACAGAGAGAGAAAGAGAGAGAGAGTCAGAAGGAAGCAACCAGTCCTTGGTCTCGTGTTATTGGACCATTTTGTGCCCACTTGTCAAACATTGCTTCCTTGAGAAATCATCTGGAGGGTGAAAAATCTCCATGCCCAGGCCTCAGGAAGGAGGCAGCATGAACCAACATTGAAGTGGGTTTTGGGATATGTATAGAGGACAACCGTCAACTCGTCCCATTACAGACCAACGTGCAACCGAGGCCCCGTGTGGTGCTAATGGCACCCACCCTGGATGCTCAGGGATCAATGTTCCCTATGCAGTACTTCACGCAGAACCCTGGGTGTGCAGGAGATCCTCAATGTCTACGTATTCCCTGAACCGATCAAGCTGCTGTCTCCCCTCAGGTAACTAAGGCTGGAGGAATTAATGGAATTAATATAATTATAGAGAGGTTCAGAAATGCCGAGAAAAAACCCCCACAAAACAAGATCAAAAGCAAGACATGCACGCTATTCATCTGTGCTAATATTTTATTAAGGGACATAAAACACTACACACAATTCTAAATTAACACTAAAGAATAAACAAGCTGCATGGGTTAAATATTGACAATCACAGTTCCCGCAAAGCTACCAGCATTGACACAAGAAAAACCCATCTCAGGAGAAAACAATGTCCATTTGCAGAGCCCACAGCGGGTGGGCTCTATGTGTGTGTGCCTGTGTGTGTGTCTCTGAATGGAGATGTAAGTCCATGTGGATTTGGTGGATACCAAAATTTCTGCAAGTGAAATCATAGTGGTACATTTTAGCGTGGGAATTAACCTCAGGACTCCTGTTTCCTGACTATTGGTATTTTACCAACACTTCTGCTCGATTTAGAGCTAATGGCAATGAAAATGGGGTCAAAGTTTGAGGATATTCATGATGTAACATTCATTTTGTCAATTAAAACTTCCAGTTAAAAACGGAGATATCATAAAGAGCATCCTACACAAAATTTTTTTGGACTCCGTGATTACAGAATAAATATCCTAAAACATGGTGGTGTCAAAGATGACACTTTTATTCTCTTAGTGTCCAGTGATGACAAGTGAACGTCAAGAATTCAGCAGGGCCCCAGTGTTTCTGAAGCCCAGTCACTGACCAAGGCCTGGCAAAATGCTCCTGTTGTTCTTGGCCTCTGTTTAGTAACGAAGACAAATGGACTTAGGTTTCCACCTTTCCTAAGACTTACCCAAATTCATAAACTGGAAAAGGTCATGGTCACAAGAAGGAATTAATTGTCTTGTCGACTCAAAATTTCCACAGACACTACTAATTCTGTAAGCAGAATAAACCATAATGGCATTTCCAAACCACGAGCCACCGCAGTGCCTTCCTCCCTGCATCTACAACTGCCAAAACCATAATGTGTAAAAAATGTGCAAGCCTACAACATACTCCAATTAAATCGAAAGTATATAATGGATATTGGTGTAGAATTACCTGAGGAACAGTTAAAATTAGGCATATGAAAACTGGATTTAAGATATAGACTTGCAGGAAAAGGAGTTTTAAAGGAATCTTTCCCAAAGCATAACACCAGCCAGAGAATTTCTCTTGTTGTAGACCCGAGACACACCTAAGCAGAAAATGATATTCATCTAAACCTTCATAATCTTTGTATATTGGAATCATAGTAGAGAGAGATGAAGGTGTAGAAGCAAAGCAATGGATGCCACGTTCCCAAATAATTGGTTACAGCTACAAACACTCTGGCTGGTGAGGAGAACGTGTTCCTATGTGATATCTCAGCTCCTTTGGGAAAGTGATCTTCCCTGTCCTACAGGACTGACATCTGACACTCCTTGGCTCCCTTGCGGTTAGTCAAAGGAAAAGGACTTTCAAAAAGATTTCCTTTGAACATAGAAACTCTGAACAAATTCTGTTCAGAAAGGTGCAGGGACACTTAAGGAGGTTGAGAAGAATCTGAATGTGTTGGCTGTTTTCAGAGGCAAGATTAGGAGGTGGGCTGACCTGAATGTTCTCTATGAGAAAGGGACCACACCCAAATCCTGTAATCCAATCAAGCGATTCCAGTGGATTAGAGGATTTTGTGCCTTATCCCAGGGCCCAAAAGCCATAAAAGGTGGAGGTGAGGGTCACTATCTGCCATTTGGAAACTGGCTCAGTGAGAGAAGCATCCCTTTGTGACCTGAAGCTCCTGGTTGAATTTATCTTGTGGACACTGTTTCTTCCGACATGGAGGCTGCCTACCTCCACCGCTCAGAGGCGTCTCAGTTCAACGACTCTCCCAAACCCCAATCATGCTGGTCAAAGAGAGGTGGTGCTGAAGTCCACGGAGGACCCTCTCTGCCTGAGAAGACATCCCCTGCATCAAAGACACTCTCCTCCCTGACTGATCCTTTGGCTCCCGCATCAGCAGGGCGGCCTCCCACCAAGACGCCTCTGAGTTGGGAGGATCTTTCCCAGGTGGGAGCTGGGCTTCAGAACATGGGGAACACTTGCTACGTGAATGCAACCCTACAGTGTCTGACCTACACAGAGCCCCTTGCCAGCTACGTGCTGTCCCAGAAGCACGGGACAGCCTGTAGGAAGCAGACATCCTGCACGCTGTGTACTCTGCAGGCTCACATGACCCGGGTTCTCTGCCATCCTGGACGTGTGCTCCGACCCCTTCCACTCCTGCTTGCCGCCTTCCACACACACAAGCAAGAAGATGCCCATGAGTATCTCATGTTCATTCTGGATGCAATGCAGCAAGCATGCTTGCCTGAAGACAAGCCCTCAGACTCTCAGCATTCTCAGGAGAGCACCCTCATCCAGCATATCTTTGGGGGGTACTGGAGGTCACAAATCCAGTGTCTCCACTGCCAAAGCATTTCCAGCACTCTGGAACCTTACCTGGACATCAGCCTGGACATCGGGGCTGCTCAGAGTGTCAGCCAAGCTTTGGAGCAGTTGGTGAAGCCCGAAATGCTTGAAGGTGAAAATGCCTACCATTGTAGTAAGTGTCTAGAGAAAGTGCCTGCGTCCAAGGTGTTGACTTTGCACAGTTGTGCAAAAGTCCTCATCCTGGTCTTGAAACGATTCTCAGACTTCACAGGCAACAAAATGACTAAGGAGATGCAATATCCTGAGTGCCTTGACATGCAACACTCCCTGTCTGAGCAGAGGGCAGGACCCTTGGTTTATGTGCTCTATGCCGTGCTGGTGCATGCTGGGTGGAGTTGCCACAGTGGACGTTATTTCTGTTTCGTAAAGGCAGGAAATGGCCAGTGGCATAAAATGGATGATGCTAAGGTCAGCGCCTGCGTTGTGACTTGTGCCCTGCGCCAACTTGCCTATGTCCTCTTTTATATGCAGAAGACCGATATGGAAAGAGACCTTGTGAGTGGGTAAGTTGAGGGAGGAATCGCATCTTCCGAGGCAGACCCTGCAGAGGTGGGTGAGGCCTCAGGAGAGAGCACAAGGGATCCCACTGTGAACCTTGCTGAGTCGGAGGAGCACGGGGAAGAGACCTCAAGGCAACAAACCACATTAGACCAGGGGAGATGCCTCCAAGAATGCAACCGACCTAAGCCTGAACTTCATGTCAGAAGAGAAATTGCTCTTCCTGAGAATGCAGTCATCCTTCAGCACTCCAAATACAGACATGAGATGCCCAAGAATCATCCTCAGCAAACCATGGACCTGCTCCACACTGCAGCTGGGATGATCCCACCTCAGGTGGCCGGGGACGTGGCCAAAGTCCCGCATGTGCCAGGGAGAGCCAGACCAACCAAGAGGACGAGCAAGAAGGGACAGAGGTCTGGGGAAGCAGTGCAGGGATGTGTCTACTAACTTTATTGCACATGGGCACGCACGCGCGCGTGCACACACACACACACACACACACACGGTGTCACTCACTCACCAAACCCGAACACAGTCCCACACTGGAAATATTTGGTGTTGTGTGAAATGTGTGTTCTGTATGTATGGAAGAACCATCTATCTGGGTGTGTTCATGGGCTATGGCCTTCGACTGAAACTAGAGGACACTGACATTTAAAGCGGGTTCATTGTCATGATCTTATATTGGAATAGTGTGGATTTCATATGGGGTCTATCCAGGAACCTGCCTCCCCTTCAGCCTTGGGGAGAGTAGGGGCAACTTGCAGGTGAGAGGTAGTGAGCAGTCAGGATTGAGAGTGGATATGATGCTGAGGACCTGGATTTGAAGTATGTTCGACCCTCTCATCATGCTCCCCACTTCCCATTGCTTATCTTCTATTTATATCGAAAGAATATTTGCCTGAACAGAAGCATGCGTGGGGCCTTGCCAGCGATGTGTTTTGGTCATGCTTGGAAATGGTAAGAAAGGAATTAAATGCTTATTTTGGGGAGATAACTGCATCCGGCCTGATTGAATCTCATTGAATGTATTATGTTCCCTTCACTATCTCCTACATTAAGACTGCAGAGAAGAAACCTGACAGGGACTCTTATTCCAAAGGGAAATGCCCAGCCTCCCACTGAACATAAGTTTAATATGAACATTTTGCTACCATCTGCTATGTGGCACCTCCTGACACAGAAGAAGTGTTCTCTGGATTTCAGACCAGTTCAAATTCTAAAAAATGTAGGTAAATCATCCTGGCAAATTGTACATTGGTTGTAAACAGAAATTAACGAGTTAATCTGAAATTGTTTTATAAATGTCTGAATTTCTGAATTTCTGTGTGGAGGTTCCTCAAAGAGTTAAAAATAGAGCTGCCCTACAACCCAGCAACTGCACTGTTGGGGATTTACCCCGAAGATACAGATGCAATGAATTGCCGCGACGCCTACACCTTGATGTTTATAGCAGCAATGTCCACAGTAGCCAAACTGTGGAAGGAGCCTCAGTGTCCATCGAAAGATGAATGGATAAAGAAGATGTGGTCTATGTATACAATGGAATATTACTCAGCCATTAGAAATAACAAATACCCACCATTTGCTTCAACGTGGATGGAACTGGAGGGTATTATGCCGAGTAAAGTAAGTCAATCAGAGAAGGAGAAACATTATATGTTCCCATTCATTTGGGGAATATAAATAATATTGAAAGGGAATATAAGGTAAGGGAGAAGAAGTGTGTGGGGAATATCAGAAAGGGAGACAGAACATAAAGACTCCTAACTCTGGGAAACGAACTGGGGGTGGTGAGGGGGGGAGAGGTGGGGGGGGTTGGGGTGAATGGGTGACGGGCACTGAGGGGGGCATTTGATGGGATGAGCACTGGGTGTTATTCTGTATGTTGGCAAATTGAACACCAATAAAAAATAAATGTATTATAACCATGAGACTGAAGAAAGAGAAATTAAGGACTCAATCCCATTTACAATTGCACCCAAAAGCATAAGATACCTAGGAATAAACCTAACCAAAGAGGTAAAGTATCTATATCCTAAAAAAAAAAAAAAAAAAAAAAAAAAAAAAAAAAAAAAAACCACTTCTGAAAGAAATTGAGGAAGACACAAAGAGATGGAAAAATATTCCATGCTTATGGATTGGCAGAATTAATATTGTGAAAATGTCAATGTTACCCAGGGCAATTTACACGTTTAATGCAATCCTTATCAAAATACCATGGACTTTCTTCAGAGAGTTAGAACAAATTATTTTAAGATTTGTGTGGAATCAGAAAAGACCCCGAATAGCCAAGGGAATTTTAAAAAAGAAAACCATATCTGAGGGCATCAAAATGCCACATTTCAGGTTGTACTACAAAGCTGTGTTCATCAAGACAGTGTGGTACTGGCACAAAAACAGACGCATAGATCAATGGAACAGAATACAGAATCCAGAAATGGACCCTCAACTTTATGGTCAACTGATATTCGACAAAGGAGAAAAGACTATCCACTGGAAGAAAGACAGTCTCTTTAATAAATGATGCTGGGAAAATTGGACATCCACATGCAGAAGAATGAAACTAGACCACTCTCTTTCACCATACACAAAGATAAACTCAAAATGGATGAAAGATCTAAATGTGAGACAAGATTCCATCAAAATTCTAGAGGAGAACACAGGCAGCACCCTTTTTGAACTCGGCCACAGTAACTTCTTGCAAGATACATCCACGAAAGCAAAAGAAACAAAAGCAAACATGAACTATTGGGACTTAATCAAGATTAGAAGCTTTTGCACAGCAAAGGATACAGTCAACAAAACTAAAAGACAACCTACAGAATGGGAGAAGATATTTGCAAATGACGTATCAGATAAAGGGCTAGTTTCCAAGATCTATAAAGAAGTTATTCAACTCAACAGCAAAGAAACCAACAATCCAATCAAGAAATGGGCAAAAGACTTAAACAAAAATCTCACAGAGGAAGACATACACATGGCCAACAAGCACATGAGAAAATGCTCCACATCACTGGCCATTAGGAAATACAAATCAAAACCACAATGAGATACCACCTCACACCAGTGAGAATGGGGAAAATTAACAAGGCAGGAAACCACAAATGTTGGAGAGGATGTGGAGAAAGGCGAACCCTTTTGCACTGTTGGTGGGAGTGTGAAGTGGTGCAGCCACTCTGGAAAACTGTGTGGAGGTTCCTCAAATAGTTAAAAATAGACCTGCCCTACGACCCAGCAATTGCACTGCTGGGGATTTACCCCATAGATGCAGATGCAATGAAACGCCGGGACACCTGCACCCCGATGTTTCTAGCAGCAATGTCCACAATAGCCAAACTGTGGAAGGAACCTCGGTGTCCATCGAAAGATGAATAGATAAAGAAGATGTGGTTTATGTATACAATTGAATATTACTCAGCCATTAGAAACGACAAATACCCATCATTTGCTTCAACATGGATGGAACTGGAGGGTATTATGCTGAGTGAAATAAGTCAATTGGAGAAGGACAAACATATGGTCTCATTGATTTAGGAATATAAAAAATAGTGAAAGGGAATAAAGGGGAAAGGAGGAAAATAAGTAGGAAATATCAGAAAGGGAGACAGAACATGGAAGACTCCTAACTCTGGGAAACGAACAAGGGTTGGTGGAAGTGGAGGTGGGCAGGGGGTGGGGGTGACTGGATGGCAGGCACTGAGGGGGGCACTTGACGGGATGAGCACTGGGTGTTATTCTGTATGTTGGCAAATTGAACACCGATACAAAATAAATTTATTAAAAAAAATAAAATGCTTTGTTCAAAACGCCAAAAAAAAAAAAAAAAAAAAAAAGAAAAGAAAAAAGAAAAAGAAAAAAAGAAAATAGTGCATGGGCTCTTGGAAACTCTTCTGGGTAATGATGACAAATAGGATCATGCTATTTCCAGAGAGGGCAATGGTATAGAGACAGCAGAAGGGGATAGAGATCCACACATGGACACATTCTAGGCCAGGAATGCCAGCCAACAAGAAGGTTGGAAATTTAGATGTCAAGTTGCTTAAGATCTGCATGTTTTCCTGGATTTGTAACATTTGTCCTCTCAATTCTCACATTCTATAGAGATAATGAATTACATTGTCACACATAAATATTCAGAGAAATTTTCTTTTTAGTTAGGAGAGCTATCTAGTCATGGATAAGTATTCTATTATTGAGAAAACTTGAATCAAATCTATTTTAGTTATTTATATAAATAAAATGCACACACACATATATACATTCTATTCTTAAATTCAAGGAAAATATATCTAAATAATCTTATACATTTTGGTGATAATTATTTCCTGTATTGATCATAAGATTCTATGCATAGATAATATATAATAAATAATAAAAATCAAAGCATTCAATTTTGAATATGTTGTATATGAAACGACCAAGGGAAAACCACCTAAAGATTTCTATGGATCTTAAGTGCCCACATGGGTGTGAATTTCTAGGCAAAAGTCACCCAAACATTTTGAAGTTATCATTGTATACATACCATTTTAGTCTAACAGTGTGAGTGAACAACCTCAGTGAGTACATTTACAAAAGGAAACCAATGAAGACAAACTCTGTAGAAGTTATGGGAAAGAACTACATACACTAAAGCAAGATGAGCTTAGACGGCTTTACTTAAACTATTAAAACCAAGAGAGGTGGTGTAATGACTGGGTGTTACATGAACAACAATGTCAAATTACTGAAGTGACCAGGTCCTTTAAGGATTAAAAATTTCAAATGCAGCCAAGAGCATAGTGGCCCTAGAAAAAACAGTTGAAGTCCAATGAAGAAAGCTGAGAACCGGCTACAGTGGCTTGAGGATGAAGGGACAAATAAGTGGTAGAGCTACAGTGTATATTATTTCTAGAAACTCCTCAGTGAAGGCAAGGAGAGTAATAGGCCATCACTAAGAAGACCATAGATGGATGAAGGATTTTTACAAGCTTGAACAGGCTTAGATAAATGTAAAGTTATAGAAGATAGTGAGAAAAGGAAAATATAGAACACTATATATAGAGATTAATTGGTATAGAAAACTCATTAAGGAAGTAGTAGGTGATTGAATATGGAGCATGATAGTAGTTCACCCTCAAAAAGATGAAGATCATCATTTCCACTGACCCTCGAAGATAAGTGGCAAAAGGGGAGATTGGTGGGGGGTTGTGTGAGGGCATTAGAATGCAGTGCCTACCTGGTTTGTTCTTTTTTTTTTTTCTTTTTAAAAAATTTTGGTCAAACACAACTAATATAAAATTTACTATGGTAAGCATTTTTAAGTGTACAGTTCAGTGGTTTTAAATACGTAAATAATGTTTAATCATCACAAACATCCATCTCTATAACTCTTCATCTTGTAAAACTGCAACTGTATACCCATTAACATTCCTCATTCCCAGTTATCTATTTAGAGTTCTGACTACTCTTCATATCTCATATAAGTAGAATCACACAATATTTGTCCTTTAGTGACTGGCTTAATTCACTTAGTGTAGTATCCTCAACAGTCATCAGTGTCATATGATATGTCAAAATTTCCCTCCTTGGGCACGTGGGTGGCTCAGTGGTTGAGAGTTGACCTTCATCTGATGTTGGTTTTAGTAACATGAGAGCCTGAGGTCTAGAACCTTCTTCACTATTGGCTTTGACAGGAGAATGGTGAAAGAGGATAAAAGGACAAATGCAACAATTGTGATGGAAGGTTTTTACCTTGCTTGTGATGATGCTATCGTGTGTATGCATATGTCCAAATTCATGAAAATGAATACATTAAGCATGTGCAACTTTTTGTGTAAGGACACCTCAATAGAGTTGAAAAATAAGAAAAAATACAGTTTTCTAAAACAGCTTAAATTTTTAATTTAAAAAGAAATTAAATATTAACAAATACTCAAATTTCTAGTGACTTTCTCACTGCCTGTAACCATACAATGTATCTTCAGAAGACAATCTCCTTTTTCTTTCTTTTCCAGAACTTCTTCATTGTGAACTTTATTGTCAACAGGGAATAGGCCATTTGTGGAAAGAGAGATCAACACTCAGCATCCCTATTCCTCACAGTCAGCAGTCTCAAGGAGTTATGATTCTGTCAGGACTCTTAATCAAGATTTTCAAGCTTTTCTGGAATTTTCTGTATTCATGAGTCCTTCATCTTCTCAGATTATCCCCTCCATTCTTCTAGGCTTTGGCACTGAGTTAACCTGTTCTGTACACTTTTGTTGTTGTGTCAGTTACTTTTTCCTCATAGTAAAATTAAACTTCCTAAATTAAGGATGATTTTAAAAAATACATGAAAGTGCAAAAGGGAAATGGAAATACCATAAATGTCACTACTCTGAGTTGCTATTATTATCATTTAGATGGATTCCCAGAATCTTTATCTATGCAAATTGTTATCAGCATTATGGGCAAATGTTATGTGTCTTTTTTCTTTACCATTATATCTTGATCATCTTTCACATCTATAAATACTCTTTGAAAATACATTATATAAATGATACATCATATTCAATTGCTCATTCTGTCTCTGGGTCTTATAGATCAATATGTGGATGTTTCCCTGTTTTTATAAATGACCAATCTATACATGTCTTTGTACTTTTTCCCTCAATTCTATTTTTATAATGAGTTTCCAAGATGGGAAAATATGTACACTTTTTTGCTGTCTTAGCGGAAGTTCTAATCTCCTTTTTAATTAAGAGATTATATATATAATATATAATAAATATAAAATATAATTATATATATATAATTATATTTCTCCTGGCGGCATAAAGATCATTTTCCCCTTAGTCTGTAGAAGATGGCATTCTGTTGAAATCTTCAGTAATTTGATAGATGGACATATCTTTATTGTGTTTTTGTGATGATGAACATTTGTCCACTCAGCATTTATGATCAGTCACATGCCTCAGAGAGCTCTTGTTCTGGACATTCTGAAAATTGTTCCTTTTGCTTTAGGGGATTGCTAACCTCTGGGCCTTTTGTTCACAAAGAAGGCTTTGTGCTGATATGCGATGACCTGGCAAACTTTTTGCATTTATGTTCCCAGATCAGTGTGGTGGCGGGGTTAGTTGTGATGCTGTGACCCTTGGCTTAGGGACTTTTCCACAACAACCTTGAATAACCCTGTCCCTGATCTGCTTGGTTTTGACTCCATAGATGATGGGGTTGAGCATGGGAGGTACCAGTAGATAGAAATTGGCGAACATGATATGGACCACTCGGGGCACATGATGTCCAAAGCGGTGGGTGAGGAAAGTAAAGAGGGCTGGGATATAAAAAGCCAAGATGACACAGATATGGGAAGCACATGTGCCAAAAGCCTTGAACCGGGCTTCATCAGAGGGCAACCCCAGAACAGTTCTCAGAATCATCACATAGGATATACTGATGACAATTATATCAAAGCCAACCACAGAGAAGGCCACAAAGAGCCCATATGCACGGTTTACTCTAGTGTCTGCACACACCAGCTTTAACATAGCCATGTGCTCACAGTATGACTGGGGAATGACGTGGTTGTTGCAGAAGGGCATCCTGGAGACCATAATGCAGAAGGGGCTCACCCATAGCAAACCTCTCATCATCACAGCTGCTCCCAGTTTACCCACTACAGCTGGGGTCAGGAAAGTAGAGTGGTGGAGTGGGAAGCAGATAGCCACATAACGGTCCAAGGCCATAGCCATGAGCAACCCGGACTCCACGGAGGAAAAGGCATGGATGAAGAACACCTGGATGAGGCAGGCATGGTATTCAATCTCATGAGCATGAAACCAGAGTATAGCCAGCATTTTAGGTTGTGTGGAGGAGGATAGAGCCAGGTCAGTGATAGCCAGCATGGCTAGAAAAAGGTACATGGGCTCATGCAGGGTGTGGTCAGTTCGGATTATATGAAGGACAATGACATTGCCTACTATAGCTATGAGATACATGGCACAAAATGGAAAGGCAATCCAAAATTGGTAATTCTCCAGTCCTGGGATCCCAAGTAGGATAAAGGATACAGGTTGTGAAGAGCTGTTCCCTGAAGCCAGCATCACTGGATGGGAAAATTGTTCTCCCCTGAGAAGGTATATACTCTATACAGATTATAGTAATCAAATAATTAATGTTATTTATATATTATTATATAATATATTATTATATAATATTATTTATATTCTTTTGTAAAGAACAATTGAATAATAAAGCAAAGCATTTAATAATAAAATATAATAATTTTAACTGTTTTAATAAATAAAATTTTGCAACATAAAGCGATGAAACTTTTTATTCCTCATTTATATTTTGTCATCAAATGGGATCAGAACATACTAGCTGCGTGATTTTGTAGAACAATAATAATATATATATATTTTAAAAGTAGAATCTGCCAAGGGGAAACTATCCTAATAATGTCAGTAATATTAATTCTTGCTCTTCTATTCTTCAGAACTAATTGACTTGTTTAACTTTTCCCATAGATTCTTTTCAGGCCTCTTTTTAAGCCACTTAGACAACATTTCAGGGTAGGAGGCTAATGTATGTAGTGATTTTGATCTTGTTTTGAATCTAGGAGTTACCAGGAGAATTTGGGCTGAAGGATAACTGAGGATTATACACCTCTAATTAAACCTACTATCTTTAGTGTATGTCCTCCTAGATTAGAGGCCAGCAAACTTTTTTTGTAAGAAGCCAGATCATACATATTTTAAGCTGTGTGATCTGTAGTTACAACTAGTCAGCTTAGCACTGTGGCATGATAGTAGCCACAGTCAATAGAGCAATTTATGAGTGTGGCTATATGTAATTTTGGACTTTTTAACCAATGAGCCATACCTTAAAAGTCTGAGAGGGAAAAAAAAAAGCCTGAGAGAAACTTTTTAAATACTACTTTGGCACCATGGCCACCAGAGAGTTATATATAATTCTCCTACTAGAGTCTGCTATTGCTGGCCTAAGAAGGACATGGATGCCTCCTCTGCCTAGGATTGCATTACATGGTCTTGCTGTCTGATCCTAGTGATGACTATCACTTATATTAGTCGATGACACAAAAAGCTTACCTGATTCTTACTAGGCACTTTTTCACGAGTTCATCTTGGTTGTCCCATGACTTTAGGTCTCCATAACAAAAACACTGAGACAAGAGGAGTGTTTTTCAAATCCCCCTTAATAAATCACCTCCAGTGACCAACAAATGTTTCATACAACCAGACATAATGGTTCCAAAAAGACTATCTTTGAGATCCCAAATAGACCTGATCTTTCTGATTTTCCTACCTCTATAACATCTTGAAGAAATGAGGCTCAGGCTTTATCGATCTTATTCTAATTGGAAAGTTTACCACCCTAACTTGAAAATAGCTATAGGCTTGCTCAAAACAATACTCCTATCTAGGATATGGTGAAAATTCAACACACAAATTATCTGGGATCCAGGGCTCTAGCTTTATCCCCTTCTGTTGGCTTGGTCTTCTAATCATATGTTCTCTTTGAACCAGTCTTCCTATCTAATCTCCCTCTGCCCCCTGTATGTCACCCTCCATTTGTCAGGACATGGTCATGGAGACTCATGGGCACCTGAAAAACTACTTAGACCATCTTCGTTCCTGCACTGGGTGCTGGTGGAGGTGCTGGCTAAACCTACAATTTCTCAAAGTCCATAATAATCTCTTTAATTAATTTGGAAGACATTGCTGTTTTTGTAAATACAACACTGTAAGCTTTTACATTTATTGTTTTTAACTCACACCAAGTTTCTGCCCATGAGCCTTAATGGAGAACTCACCTGTTCTCCATATTCTGTTCGGAGTAGTGAGTCTTCATAGGTGGTGAGCTGGGACCCAAGTCTGAAACAGGAGATGAGGGCTCTTGAAAGGTGCCTTTCTTTCTTCTCTACACTTATAATACCATGGAATCTGGTATCCTCACTATCAGCAATCCTTTTGCCTTTTTCACCCTCAGGCTTATGAACTCAACATGTGTAGAGTGAAGACTACAAGTCATGTGACTTGGAGAGGGAGTTAACCAATGTTAGATCATTCTCTATAGTGTGTGAGGTTTGCAATAGTATTTCTGAGGGAGGCACAGGTTATCAACTTGCTGCTGGGGGGGAGGGATGATTCCCGAAAGAGTAGGAAAAGAAGAGCAATATACTTTCCTTTCTTGCCCAATATTCCTTCCCTCTTTCCTTGCTTTTAAATATGTACCTGTCCCTGTCCCTCAGGGGCTAGACGTCTTGTGAGTCCCATATGTAGTGAAAGAAGAAATTAGGTTACCTTTTTTTGGTCTTAAAGCTAGGGTGATCACACATTGCACTTCAGAGTCAATTTTTCTGTTCTCCAAAGTACAGGCTAACTTGTGCAAACTTGGCATAGCTTTTGGTTGAGGAAATACGGTTGCAAGAAGGATGTTCTTACACTGAGGGAGCTCATTTCATCTGTGAGTGTTGGTTTGAGTCCAGTGCTGGTACCACTGGCTCTACTGGACTTCAAGTACTCCTTTCATTAGGTGGAGTTATTTATGTCCATCGTTTTAACCATGTTGCTCAAGCCTGAAAGGGTGGAGGATAAAGTGGACTGAGAGCTTGCCAAGGAATAGTTTCAGAGACATTTAGTCTGTTTTCTCACTTTGGGGTATCTAAAACCAAGGCACAGAGTAATGATGCTGGAGCATGGTTTCAGATACAGTGTCCTTCCTGGAGGGAGTGTGTGTGGAGGCCGCCTTCTTACTTTTCCAGAATTTCCCTGGAGGACACAGTGTGAATAGCAGAACTTCTTTCCATCTCAGAAGGAAATCCATCAGTCAGAGATCTCTGGACCTGGAGCGCCCAGGGAAGCAGGCCATCTGCACAAAGTATTGCCTTGTCTTCCAGCTTCTGGAATCTCCGTGAGTCCTGCTGTTCTCTGGGAAGGGCAGAAGTGACTGGGGCACAGGGAAAGCACTCACCTTGAGCTCTGCTTCACCTCTGACTGGCTCTCTAACTGGTTGAGCATCTCTAACTGGCTCCTGTGATTCAGCTTTTAGCAGAGACTGTAGATTAGGACCTATTTAAAGACCTGTTAAAGTCTGGCCCTTCCCTTCCCCAAGCATTAATTTTCCCCCTCCTGCTAGGCCCCCCTGCCTCCCACTCTGGCTTCCTCTGAGACCAGAGAGTGAAGCTAGAAGCATTAACCCCTAACTTTCCTCTGTCCTCTGTGTACACAAATGCAAAGGGTGGGGAATTGAATGCATGGCCAAGAATGTGTGTTGTTGAGAAAACAATTGTGAGCTTATTGCTATGCATGTATTTTTTGTTAGCCAAGAGTATTTACAATTGAGGTATTCTATACAACGTGAAAGTTTGTTGATGCTTGTTGATGTGTATACCTGAGAGACGTGTTAATAAACGTGCGTAAGGACTGGATTTGCCTGTGAACGTATGTGCATAACCTTGCGTGTTTGTGCAGGTGTGAATAATCATTTGTGGTAAGTATACACATTTCGTGGGATAGCATGGCTCTGTGAGTACAAGGCCACTGCATACACATACTTTGTGAAGACATATCCTGAGCTCCAAAGCTTACAGTGTGAGATTATACATCAGTGTGTGTATATACATGGGCATAGACAAAGTGTGTGGGTTTGAAGAGGTTTCGACAATTTGTTGGTGATATCATATGTACCTAAATAGTTCTGCTTCTGATGTCCTTCTTACGTGGAGAGGCAGGAGGACTTCCAGATGGAGGGCTTGCCATAGTTATTTTTGAAACTTGGTGAAGTTGGAAGGCCCTCCTCACTCAGCCTGAACAGTTAAGCTTATGCAGAGCTTCCTCTCACTCACTTCCCATATAGGGCCTTGCTGGAATTTTCTTTTTTCTTTTTTCTCAGCATTCTATGATGTCTGATATGTCAAAAGAAGATTTGAGAAGAAAAGTATATAAAAACAGAAAGTAAGAATTTATGTGTAGAATTCAAAAGTGTCAGATATCAGAAGTTTTGCCTCACAAAATCCACAACCCCACATACATTTATAGGGAAACAAATCACTCAGAATTTTACCATGACTTTTAGGTTTACAGTGATCTGTTTATGGTGAATTGCCATCATCATGTTCACAAAGTCAGGATTTATTTTAAGATATCACCATAACAAAAATCTGGGATAGAACTGTTTTTGTGAGAGAGTCCAGGTTTACAGGACAGATTCAAGGTTTTTTTATTTTGGGGATCAGGCTGGTATTTTAGATTTATCTCTGCTTGCAAATTCTTTGTCTGCTTCTTTTATTCCTTGTAGATTAAAAACTCAGTATTAGGAAAGTAGAAACGAGTTCCAGTCTCCCTTCCCTCTGCTCCTCCTCCTCCTCCTCCTCCGCCTCCTCCTCCTTCTTAACTGGAAGAACTTTTCCCATCAAATAAAATGTGATATCTAGGGATAGGTCCTGTGTGTCTTTATCTCTTGAATCTTCCCCAGTTACAGGTGCCATGGTGGCTCCAAACACATATGGCATTCAAGCTCTTGTGGAAGTTATTGTTAGGCTAGTTACATTGTTTATCAAGTGTAGTTGGGCATGAATTGCTGAAGTGAGTGTGCTGTAGGCAGATCAGTCCTTTCCTGATTTATCCTTTTAAAGTTCTCCTTATGGTTATTATCACAAAAGTTGGTATTTCTGCAGGATGCATTGAGGATTTGGGCACTTGACTCATAGCCCTGCTCTAAACCTCAGTCTCCAGTAGAATGTGCAGTTTTGTGAGCTATATTAAGAGACTAGTTACAGTTAGTTACTATAAACTTCTAGGCACACGCATATGAATTAAGTTTTGTAGGCTTTTGAGGGGGGAGACAGAGAAAAATGTTTTGAAAGGAAGTTTTGATGGAAGAAAACATTATTGAGAATATTGACATGAGAATTCTGGGACAGTTCAATATAACTATGTTGAAAAGTCATCCACATTCATAACTTCATAACTCCTATATCTTCACTTGCATTGACCTTTATCTACATAGTACTCAATCGTGTATGGACATGGACTGTACCTTGTCACAGCTCAGAGCTACTCAATCTCTGAATTCTCGAGCATCTAATAACCACATTATCTTTCTAGTTTTTTTAACTCATTCCATATTTTCTACATCATCAAATCCTTTAAACCCTATATATTTGTCCCAATCCTTTTAGCCCTCTTTTCTTTTATAGTTCTTTTCTATGAAATCTAGTCCTCATAGTTCATCATTTCAACCATACTCATATGAATAATCTCAACACCTATCTATGCATCACAGCTACTACTCCGAGTGTGATAGTCTCCTGCTACCCCTGCACTACAGAGCAACTGCAAGAAGTAGTAATGATCATATTGGCACCATCACAATTTCATGGTAACTGACTTTACCTGAGCTTTCAAAACAGCCCTAACTATTTTCACATTTCTCTCATTGTCATTGTGCTGAGACATGGTGCTAGGAAACTATAATAACTGACTTCCCTAAGTATATTGTTCAGACTCTGCCCCCTAATTATAGTTAAAATCTTTTTTTTTTCTTTTCTGCATCACCTCAAGAAGCAGAACTTCCAACCATAATGTTGAAGAGGAAACCTCCTTCTGTTGGGCCTCAGAAGGTGTTACACCAGATGGCTTTTGCCTGCCTCATTTCTTACATACCTAAACCAGGTGTTCTCACTGCCAGTTGCTCCAGCATTCATGGTTCATTACCACATTCAAATAAGGAAATCAAATCTGGGTAGAGGGGAAATAATTCGGTCTATGCTCTGCTTCCTCAATCCTCAGGGAGAACCTTACTGATGTCAACATTATAACAAAGGTCCTAACCACTGCAAAAAGGCAAGAAAATGTATGTGCATTGATTGGAGAATTGTTATGGTTTGAATTGTGTTCCCCCCTTAAAATCACATGTTGAAGTTCTAATCCCTAGTACCTCAGAATATGACCTTATTTGGAAATAGGGTCATTAAAGATGTAGTTTAGTGAAGATGTAGTCATAGTGGAGTAGGGTAGGCCCTACTCCAATGTGACTGGTGTCCTTTTATAAAGGGCAAATTTGACACAGAGACATATAAACAGAGAGGAAATGCCATGAGGGTAAGAAGACAGAGATCAAGATGATGTGTCTCCAGGGTGTGCCTGGGTGCTCAGTGGTTGCGTGTCTGCTTCGGCTCAGTGCATGATCCTAGGGTCCTGGAATTGAGTCCTGCATCAGGCTCCCAGCAGGGACCCCGCTTCTCCTTCTGCTTATGTCTCTGCCTTTCTCTCTGTGTCTCTCATGATTAAATAAATAAAATTAAAATCTTAAAAGAAAAAGATAATGTGTCTCTAGTCTAAGTTTCCAGCAAACCACTAGAAAGCAGAGGAAAGCATTGAACTGATTCATCTTCATAGCCAACAGAAGAAACCAACCTGGATGATTCTTTAATCCTGGCCTTCTAAACTCCAGAACTATGACACAATACATTTCTGTTGTTCAATCTATTTAGTTTGTTGTACATTGTTATGGCAGCTCTAGAAAACTAATACAACAATAAATACATTTTTATCCATTATTTCAAGTCTTTAGCTATAAATAATTGTACTCTACATAAGCCATGGATTTTAAATATAATTTTAATAAATGTTTTATCTAGACAGGGATCCTGCAGTATCCTACATGGTGGCCTTGTTTTTATATAAGGATAGATCAGTACATTATTGAAAAATGATAAAGAAAGCAGAAATAGTTCCAAGCACAGTTAATTTGCAGTGGAGATCAATGAAATTAAGGAACAGAAAAATGTCATGGCACTAAACTAATTGTTTATATGAAAACAAAATGTAACTCAACTCCTACCTCAATGACAGGGTATCACCTCCTAGTCCTACCTCAAAGAAAGACCTTTTAGTTATAATAACCTAAATTTGAAAGCCAAAGCTGTATAGATTCTAAAAGAAAAAAATAGAATAGTATTTTTATGAACTTGAGAAATGGAAAGATTTCTTACTCTGCAAAAAGCATTAGGTAGAAAAGAAAAAAAGTTGATCAAGATAAAAAACATCCATTTCAAATGACAGCCTTATAAATTTGAAAAGGCAAGTCACAGATGGAGAAAATATTCACAATGCATATAACTGAAAAATAAAGTCCCACAATCATTTAATGGAAAGACAAGTAATTCACTAACAATTTAAGGAAATGATTTAAACAAGCACTTGACTAAAGGCAGTAGATGAATGGGTATTAACCATTCATCTATTGCTTTTACCTAATTACCATTAATGGTTAATACAATTTCTTTTTTTTTTTTTTTTTGGTCTTTTTTAAAAATTTTTATTTATTCATGATAGGCACACAGTGAGAGAGAGAGAGGCAGAGACACAGGCAGAGGGAGAAGCAGGCTCCATGCACCGGGAGCCTGACGTGGAACTCGATCCCGGATCTCCAGGATCGCGCCCTGGGCCAAAGGCAGGAGCCAAACCGCTGCGCCACCCAAGGATCCCTGGTTAATACAATTTCTTATTATTCATAAGAAAAAAGTCAGAATGAGATACTAATAAAAACTTATTAGTATAACTAAAATCAATTACAATAACAACACTAAGTAGTGGTGAAAATGTGGGTCAATTGGAACACCCAGGCACTGAGTACAGCCACATTGCGACCCTTTTGGCAATTTTTAATAAAGGTGAGCATCTTTTTGACATAGCAATTCCACCTCTAGTTAGAACCTGAAATAAATTTTTTAAGTATGCACCAAATGTCAAAGAATATTTATAGTAGTTCTATACATTTTAGTCTATTTTAAGTATTTCTGTGTCTCTATAAAACACACTCACACACACACACACACACACATAAACATTTTTACTCTTAAATTCAACTAATCTAATACATTTTGATAATTTTTCCTATACTGACAGAATTCTAAGCACCATTATATCATAAGATTCTATGAATATATAGTATATAATAATTAATAAAAAGCAAAGCATTCAATTTTAAATATGTTGTATATGAAATGACTATGGGAAAACCACCTAAAGATTTCCATGAATCTTTTTTTTTTTTATTTCCATGAATCTTAAGTGCCCACATAGGTGTGAATTTCCAGGCAAAAGTCACCTGAACATTTTGAAGTTATCATTGTATACATACCATTTTAGTCTAACAGTGTGAGTGAACCTCAGAGTACATTTACAAGAGAAAACCAATGAAGACAAACTCTGTCTTATGACAGAGTTATGGGAAAGAACTGTATACACTAAAGCAAGATGAGCCTAGACGGCTTTACTTAAACTATTAAAACCAAGAGAGGTGGTGTAATGTCTGGGTGTTACATGAACAACAATGTCAAATTACTGAAGTGCTCAGGTCCTCTAAGGATTAAAAAATTCAAATGCAGCCAAGAGCATAGTGGCCCTAGAAAAAACAGTTGAAGTCCAATGAAGAAAGCTGAGAACCCGCTACAGTGGCTTGAGGATGAAGGAACAAATAAGTGGTAGAGCTACAGTGTATATTATTTCTGGAAACTCATCAGTGAAGGCAAGGAGAGTAATAGGCCATCACTAAGAAGACCATAGATGGATGAAGGATTTTTACAAGCTTGAACAGACTTAGATAAATGTAAAGTTATAGAAGATAGTGAGAGATGGAAAATATAGAACACTAGAGATTAATTGGTATAGAAAACTCATTAACAAAGTAGTAGGTGATTGAATATGGAGCATGATAGTAATTCACCCTCAAAAAGATGAAAATCATCATTTCCACTGACCCTCGAAGATAAATGGCAAAAGGGGAGATTGGTGGGGGGTTGTGTGAGAGCATTATAATGCAGTGCCTACTTGGTTTGTTCTCTTTTCCTTTTTAAAAAAATTATGGTCAAATGCACCTGATATAAAATTTACTATGATAAGTATTTTTAAGTGTACAGTTCACTGGTATTAATTTTTATTTATTTATTTATGATAGTCACAGAGAGAGAGGCAGAGACACAGGCAGAGGGAGAAGCAGGCTCCATGCACCGGGAGCCTGACGTGGGATTTGATCCCGGGTCTCCAGGATCTGCCCTGGGTCAAAGGCAGGCGCCAAACCACTGCACCACCCAGGGATCACCCAGTTCAATGGTATTAAATACATAAGATACGTTTAACCGTCACAACCATCCATCTCCATAACTCTTTTCATCTTGTAAAACTGAAACTATGTACCCATTAAACTTTCTTCATTCCCAGTTATCTATTTAGAGTTCTGACTACTCTTAGTATCTCACGTAAGTAGAATCACACAGTATTTGTCTTTTAGTGACTGGCTTATTTCTCTTAGTGTAGTAGCCCCAACAGTCATCTGTATCATAACGTATGTCAGAATTTTGTATATGAATATAAAATTAACTCAGCAACTTTAATTGAAGAAACCATTTTTCCTATATTGCTGTGTGTTACTCATTTATTATAGTGTGTCTATATTTTTCTTGTGTCTGCTTTGGACTCTCTGCTTGCTTATTCTGTTTGTCTAATTCTAGGCAAAAACCAAATTGCGTTGATTACTACAGCTTTGTAATAGTTCTTCATTGAGTAAGACTTCAATTTTAAATCTTTCATTATAGATTTTAGAATTAGTTTGTTAATTCACTACATGTACACACACACACACACACACACACACACACGTCCACACAGAAATTCTGAGGTTTTGATGGGATTGCACTGAACCTATAACCTAACTTGAGAATTTGCAATACTTTAAAGTCCTGAATTATCCAATCTTTGAATGTGGTTTATCTTTCCCTTTATTTAGGATTTCGTTAGTTTTCAGAGTAGAGGTATTTTATGGTATGTATAACATTTATTTTTAAGTGTTTGGTTTTTATGTATTTTAAATGGTAACCCTTCAAATATACTCTTTGAAGTGTTTGTTAATGTAAAAGATCAAAAACACTTTTGTGTGGTGACATTGAGTCACTAATCTTACTACATCCATATATTAATTTAAAAGTTTGTCCATTCTTTTTGTATTCTGTGTAACCTATCAGGGCTTTCCATAAATAAAACTATATGTCTTTTGTATTTATTATGTGTATGTGTGTGTCTGTGCGTGAGTGTGTTTGTTATTTTCCTTTGCCTTACTGCATTGGCTGGATGCTTCTTTGCATTATAGATAAAATTGGTTTTATAATACTCCTTAGAAAGTGCTTCTTCTTTTCCTGCACTCTTAGAGTCTTTTTTTTTTTAGTTTTTATTTATTTATGATAGTCACAGAGAGAGAAAGAGAGAGAGGCAGAGACACAGGCAGAGGGAGAAGCAGGCTCCATGCACCGGGAGCCCGATGTGGGATTCGATCCCGGGTCTCCAGGATCGTGCCCTGGGCCAAAGGCAGGCGCCAAACCGCTGCGCCACCCAGGGATCCCACTCTGAGAGTTTGTATGAAGTTGGAGCCTATGGGTTAGAAGCCAGTTGTTCTCTCAGTTTTTTTTTTTTTTTCCTCTTCTCTTTCTTTTCCCCTTTCCCTTCCTTCCTGTTTTGTTTCTACTTCTTTGTTTTTGTATTGGTTTGTGAGTATGAATATAATGTATTACATGGGATGATTGAGCCTTTCTTTTTCTTTTATTACTGTTCTAAGTTGTGCTTTCTAGATGTTTTACATTTCACCTAAATTTTCAGAAAATTGGCATGGAGGTTTTAAAAGTTGTTTTCTTTTACCTCTTTAAAAGTGTGGGTTCAGTAGTGTTGTTATTTATTCATTCCTGACATTGATTATTTACATTTTTCCTGAATTATAATTGATCACTCTTGCCAGTCAAGTTTATTAGTCTTTGGGATGAATTAACTTTTTTCCTTTGTCTTATGGCATTTATTTATTTATTTATTTATTTATTTATTTATTTATGTATGTATAATTAACGTAGAGTGTTATATTACTTTCAGGGGTATAATATGGCGATTCAGTGATTCTGTTAATACTTAGTTCTCATCAACATAACTATACTCTTGATTCCCTTCATCTTTTCACCCATCCCCCTACTCATCTCACCTCTGGAAACCACCAGTTTGTTCTCTGTATTTCAGTGTCTGTTTTTTTGTGTATCTCTGTTTTTCTTTTTCATGTTTTTTCCTTCTTAAATTCTATATCTGAGTGAAATCATGTTGTATTTGTCTTTCTCTGACTTATTTCACTTAGCATTGCACTTTCTATGTCTATGTTGTTGCTAATGGCAAGACCTCTTTCTTTTTATGACTAATATTTTGGGTGATGACTTATAAAATGAAAATTTGAACTAATGTTTATTATTTCACTATTGCACTTAATTCTTTTTCTATTTTCTAAATTTTGGAGATGAATACTTAAATAATTTGTTTTCAGCCTTCCATTTATTTCCTATCATATATAGTTTAGTCCCGAAACTACTTCCTAAGCCCAGTTTTAGCTGGATCTCCAAATGTTTGGTTTGCTGAAGAAGAAATGGCAAGAGAAGGAAATATATAATAGTATTACAGCAGAAAGGAAACATACAAAATGATGAGACTACATTTGTGGAGGAAGAAAGTGGGGAAAGGCATAATAAAACCTACTAGGGGGTAACCAGAAGCATACTTGCATGTACATAATTAATATTACAATTCTACTAATATATCTTCCATTTTTAGTTCAATTCCTTTGCTACTTTTGGGGAAATTTAACAAAGGAAAAAACAACAATATTGCTTATAGTAAGCTCTTGCCATAATCCTCTTAAGCCTGATGAGCTACACATCACTTTAAGATACAAATTTTTCTAAGAGATATTTTTTCTAAAATATCTTTCCTTTAGTGAAACATTTCATACTCTCCTCCCAATTTTGACCTACCCTTTATAAATCTTATATTTTAGAGGATTTTGTGAGAGGAGAAGAGGGAGGGTATTTGGAAATGATACTGTTAGGAGGGAGGAGAAAGCACTAAACTTTACTTCAATTCTGTCTTCTCCGTGGAGCTCTTGTAATCTTATGTTAGTTATCTACCTTTGAGGATTTAAGGATCTGAACTCATACTAGAAATCTTAGAATCTATTTCAAGTCTAGAAATAGTAGATGATAATAACGGAAGTAACCCCTACATATAAACCAAGACAAATAAAGGAAAACTTATCAGATGACATTCAGGGAGTGAAAGTTATTATGAGGTAGTCCAAATTTACACTGGAAGGGCAACAGTAAGATTTCATAAAGATTGTCTTAAATCATGAGTCTAAAGGAAAAATGTTTCTCTCCAGAACCCAATGGAGTTTCCTTAAGAGGGAATCTAAGAAAGCTTCTCAATTCAGTTAATCATTCTTTTTTTTTCTTCCAGTTTCTCCGCTTTACCTTTACCTAACAAAAATATTATTTTATAATCTCATTTATAACCTTCTTCCTTTTGTCCCCATCGCACACCTCCCTTACTGCAGCTCTCCTGACCACATACAAGGTCTTGGTGTCTCAGGCTCTGTCATATTTCACTGCTCTCATAGTGCAATGCTCTGGCCCTGGACAACTCTTTCCATCTTTATTTGTTTCATATTCTTTTTAGTCCAAGTAGTCACTTCCTCTAAGGAATTTTTGAATCTCCACTATGATTTAGATATCTTCTTCAGTGTCTATATATTTCTGTAATACTACTTTTTTTAAGACTATTTTTTTCATTTATTTAAGAGAGAGAGAGAGAGCAAGGGAGAGGCAGAGAGAGAGGGAGAAAATCTCCAGCAGACCCCGCACTGAACACAGAGCCCCTTGTGGATCCCAGTCTCACAACCCTAAGATCATGATCTGAGCTGAAAGCAAGATTTGAATGCCATCATTTGTCTTGGGCATGAAATATAAGAAGGGTGCTATAAAAAGTTCACCAGTCAGTTAAATAACATTTTATGCAATATTTAGAGAAATCAAAATTAATGCAAAAATCCACGATGAACAGAACATCAAAATTCTGAAAAAACACTACAGCAGTGCCAAGCCACAGTGGTCTGTGCCAAAATGCAAAATATGCATCCTCATGTACATATTCGAATATATTTTTAATACTTAATCTTTTCAAACATTAAAATACTTAAAACTTGAAAAGTAATTGTGTTAAACATCACATCATTATTTTAAATTTAAATATTTTATTTACATCATAATAGAATTTATTAGTAATTTTATTTCATCTAAAGTCCATTAAAATTGTTTAGAATCCTCACTTAGGCAGGTGAAAACTTCCAAGAGGACAGTTTTCTCATTTCAAAATGAGATATTCAAAGAAGTACATATTCAAAGTATTATAGATAAATTTGCTTCCATAAAAACTACTAGTGCACATTTTTCCTTTTGCCTTAGGCTCTAATATGGTTTGGCATAGCTCTGGGATTTATTTAAAATTTTGGCTTTTTATTAATTATGGATTAAAAAATAATTTAGATTTTAAGAATATTGTGCTAAAATTTTCTAATCACCATTACAGAATTTTTATGTCTGCCCTAAATTTTGCCCTCTCCTGAAGGTAGTGCTGGCCCTCAGAAGTTGCTGGTCTTGACATGTATCTCTGCATCTCAGAAGAATGAGGCCAGGGAAATTTTCATGATTCTCAGTTTCAGGGTAAGTTTGAATATTCATGTTTATTTTAGACTTCTAGAGAGCATATGCAGGATATTTTCCCTTCACTCACCATTTCCAATACCCTTCCCACTGCTCTCCTAAGTTTAGAGAGGAACGAAAGAGACAGTTCTCCTTCTTTCTTTTTCACATTTCTACTCCAGTTTTCCCCACTTCCCTGTCTCCTTGTTTCTTCTTCTGCCCTTCTCTTTGATTCCTTACCTGCTAATCATGGGAGGAAGATGTTACTTTGTCCTCACAGTGTCCTATCAGAAGAGAAGTGAGAATTGCTGAGCTCTTTCTGAGATACTTGGTCAGGGAGAATTTCAACCCTTTCTGGTAGGAACCAAGTACCCAGGTGACTGAGTTATGAAGAGCAGGATCCGTGGCTCCAGTGCGGCCTCCTAACCCATCACTGAGAAAAATGTATAATTTCCTTAGGCATCCAGTGTGCTTGAGGAAACCCTCACTAAGGAACATTCTTGCTTGGACATTAGCCAAATCTTTCCAGCTGTGGATGAAGTGGACTGCAAGGCAAAGGGAATGGAAGCAGTGTAACTGAGTGTAACACAGACCAGCACAGGGACAGATTATGTATGTGCATCTTCTAACATTCTTAATTAATTAATTAATTAACTAATTTATTTATTATTGGAGTTCAATTTGCCAACATATAGCATATCACTCAGTGCTCATCCCGTCGAGTGCCCCTCTCGTGCCCGTCACTCAGCCACCCCATCCCCCCACCCACCTCCCCTTCTACCACCCCTTGTTCGTTTCCCAGAGTTAGGAGTCTCTCATGTTCTGTCTCCCTCTCTGATATTTCCCACTCATTTTCTCTCCTTTCCCCTTATTCCCTTTCACTATTTTTTATATTCCCCAAATGAATGAGACCATATAATGTTTGTCCTTCTATGATTGACTTATTTCACTCAGCATAATACCCTCCAGTTCTATCAACATTCTTAATTTTTGTCTAATTCCTGTATTACAAGAAAGACTCAGTAACATAAACAGAAGGAAGAAAGCACTTAGTATATATTATTTTTCATGAATTAAGGAAGGAAAAAGGATCAAAGGCCAAAATAAAGCTTGAAAGCTTTATTGAAAGCAAGTCTCCAAAAAGTAGAATTTTTTGGCATTTGCTGAAATTATTTGCTGAACTATTATTATTGTATTTTTTATTTTTTTGAGCAGCTATATTTTATGGCTTAATACTTCCACTTGCCATTGTTTTAATTAACAAATTGATTTTTAAAAAATTATGTTGAATATTTACTATGAGCTATCTTGTTCTGATGGAGAGGTTTAATAATGAGGTAAACAGATACCCTAAATGTACTTAAATGTACCTTATGCTTGGGCCTAAAGGGTAAACAGGGAATAAATGAGAGAGTGGAGGATGAGATGTGGTTCAAGCGGAAGCTGTGCAAGACCCTGAGGATGAAAGAATCTGAAGGAAGGCTTGTAGCTGGAGCCTAGGAAAGCATGGCTTTCAGCTTTATTCTGAAACAATAGAGAACAGCAGGATTTAATTATGAAGGAACATGAACACATCCCCAAGTAAAAATGATCATTATTGTTCTTTGGATAACAAATGAGAATACAGAGGACTAAGCATGGGATATCTCTATTACTGTTTTGTCATAGTGCAAAATGAAGCTTAGATTACTATTAATGTTTTCCAGGTTGTTGAAGAAATGCCTGACACATATCATTGTATATGTTTAGGGCATATAGCATGATGGTTTGACTTACATACTTTGTAAAATGATTATAATGGCTTTTGCTATTACAGCTAATATAGCTGTAATAAAAAGAAAAAATATTCTCCTTGTGATGAGAACTCTTAGGATTTACTCTTTCAGAATTTTCTTAAATATCATACAGTAGTGTTAGCTATAGTTATCATGCTGTATATGGAATCCCTAGTATTTACCTATCTTATAACTGGAAGTTTGTGCTTTTGACCACCTTTCCCCAATTCTTCCTCCCCATACTACATACTACTTCTGGTAACCATAAATCTGACCTTTTGTGCTAGAAGAGAGAGAGAGAAAGCAAAATTTCATGATTCTTACATATATATATATAAGATGCTTATTTTATTTATATATATACTTATTTATATATATATAATGTTTTAAAACATAAAAATATATATTTAATCAATGGTAAGAAACATTATTTTATTAATATGTTTTAGGTAAATAAAAATCATACAATAGTTATATATGTTGATTATGAAATGCAATCTTAATTCACACACTTTAAATGTAAAAACAAATTCAGGTTAACATATTAGAAATAAGGATAGTATTCTCTGATTATAAACGAAGAAATGGACATTTGTCTAAATCAATAATAATTGCTTTGACATTGGTAAAATAGAACATGTTTATCTGAGTATAGTCATCTTTACCCTCACTGTACATTAGCATTTTCTGGGAAGCTGGGACTTTTGTTTTGGATTTCAGTTCTATTTGGTTTGGCTGTAGAGTGAGGATAGAGATTTACTCTTGAATTCAACACACCTAGGATGGAATTCTAGGGACATCCCATCCTGATTTTTCCGATAGCTATTTGCAGTTCTTAGAAAAATTGATTTACCTCTTTGGATCTTACCTTCTTAAAGTGAAGGTAGGGCATAGTAATTGCATTTACTGAGCACCAAAGTGATTTAATTATTTAACTGATTCCCATAACTGCCTGCAAGTAAACAGCAATATCTTCACTTCATATGTTAAGAAATGAAGAATCAAAAAGTTAAGATCCTGTCAAATTTTATATAGATAGTATCAGAGATAAAATTTGAACACAGCTATGTCTAAAGATTCTAAAATTTTTGCAAAGGGTGAAAGTTTAATGGTAAGGTTTTATTTTAAGTACACCTTTTATTGAAGTGTAATATACATTGCAGTGCACCACTTATAATTGTGCAGTGGAGATTTGTACATTTGAACATAACGGTGTCACCACTAGCCAGTTACAGCAATAGAAAATTATAGCACCCCAGAAAGGACCTTTCTAGATCTTTCAGGTCCTTTTTTCTTTCCTCAGAGGCAACTACTATCCTGACTTCGATCAAAATAGATAAATTTTGGGCAGCCCGGGTGGCTCAGCTGTTTAGCGCTGCCTTCAGTCCAGGGCATGATCCCGGAGACCCAGGATAGAGTCACACGTCAGGGTCCCTGCATGGAGCCTGCTTCTCCCTCTGCCTCTCTCTCTCTCTCTCTCTTTCTGTGTGTGTGTGTGTGTGTGTGTGTCATTAATAGATAGATAAAATCTTTAAAAAAAATAAAATGGTTGAAAAAAATAGATAAATTCTGCCTGTTTCTGGATGTAAGTGAATAGATTAGTGCTATATTTAAATGTAATCTTTTATATCTGGATTTTAGATGTTTTATTGTTATTTTTTGTTTCACATTATGTTTGTGGAATTTATCCACACAGTTATGTCTAATTATAGTTCTTTCATGTTCATTGCATGTTCCACCTTGTGGCCTCACCTCACCTCAATTAATTCATCCATTGATTGTTACTGGTTATTTGTTGGGATTTCCCTGGTTTTGTTTTCTATTGCCAATAATTATGCTAAGAGCATCATTCTCCTTGGCATTCAGGAAACATATGCTTGCACTGCCCATGGTTGCAAACCTCAGAGGGAAATTGTTGGGCTAAGTGCTAGTAGCCATGACTAGGGGGTTTTCATTTTAGCCATTAGCACCTGCACAGCTGGGCAAAGTAGGTGAACTTAATTCACATTTTTCTCTATAGGTTGGGTTGCTTAGTGTTTTTGTTTGTCTTTCTGGTGGATGTTTACTGGTACCTCACTAAGGTTTTATTTTATTTTTTAAAAGATTTTATTTATTTATTCATGAGAGACTAGGAAAGAGAGAGAGAGGCAGAGACACAGGCAGAGGGAGAAGTAGGATCCATGCAGGGAGCCTGATGTGGGACTGGATTCCTGGACTCTAGGATCACGCCCTGGGACACTAAACCACTGAGCCACCCAGGTGTCACCTCACTAAGGTTTTAATTTGCATTTTCTTTGTGGCTAATCAAGTAGACCCTCTGATATATATTGTCTTGTTTGGATATCTCCTTTTAGGAAATGCCCTTCCAAGTTTGTGTTTTTGTGAAGACAAGTTTAATTTTCTATAGGATATACTCGCAAACAATACAAATGGCACAATTAGAATGGTGAGAAAGCAAAGAGATAGGTGCTATTTGTAACTTATTCCCACAACAGAAAGCTCCATGTTCTGTTGGTTGCTGACCAAAGCCTGGCCTTCCCAAATATTTTGCCTATTTTCTACCCAGTGATGTTCTTTTACCTCCTCATTACTCATTCATGCTTTCATTTCCATATGGCTCTCCAGAGATCAAGCAGCAGTTAGTGGAGTAAGCATTCTTATGCCATCACCAAGAAATCACTTTTAGTACATGTCAAGTGACTATGATTGCTTTGAGGTTTTCTGTTGTGTCCTATTGTCCATTTTCCCCTCCTTGTGCTGATACTTCACTGTCTATAACATGCTTCGATGTCCAGTATAGTATTAGTCTTTCAGTTTTCTTCTGCAACAGTGCCTTGACATTCTAGATCCTCCACCTTTCTATGTAAATATTAGCATAATTTCCACAGGAAAACCTCCTAGGGGTTGATTGGGATCGAATAAGATCTCTTGGCCCTTTTTGGAATACTAACCGTAGAACCTTGTAATTCATGAGCATGATAAATGCCTGTATCTGGATACTGTCTTTAATTTCTTAATATCAAAAAAATTTCTTAATATCTCCAGCTGATGTTTAATCATTTTCCTATTGATACCTTTCATAAAGTTTTTTGATGTATTCCAAGTTGTGTGACTTTTTTATAAGATTATTTATTTATTTATTCATGGGAAACAGAGAGAGAGAGAGGCAGAGACACAGGCAGAGGGAGAAGCAGGTTCCATGCAGGGAGCCCGATGTGGGACTGGATCCTGGTTCTCCATGATCACACCCTGAGTTGAAGGCGGCGCTAAACCGCTGAGCCACTTGGGCTGCCCAAGTTGTGTGATTTCTGATGGTATTTTATTATATATCGTGCGAGCACTTTACTTTTTTATTTATTTTATTTTTTTAAAGATTTTATTTATTTATTCATAGAGACAGACAGAGAGAGAGAGACAGGCAGAGACACAGGCAGAGGGAGAAGAGGCTCCACGCGGGGAGCCCGACGTGGGACTCGATCCCGGGTCTCCAGGATCACACCCCCGGGGTGCAGGCAGCGCCAAACCGCTGCGCCACAGGGGCTGCCTGCACTTTACTTTTTAATTAATATTTGTTGATATATAGAAATACTGTCGATATTTTAATAATGTCTTGTATCCAGTTATCTTGTTTAATAATACTAATCACTAATAATCACTTACTTATGTCATTTTATCTAATACTGTGCTTGTTTGTTCTTTCTGATTATGTGAATGCACAATCATGTCATCTGCAAATAATTTGTTTTGTTTTGATTCCTTCACTGTGTTACAGTCTTTTACTTTACTTGCCTTATTGTACTTGTTAACATCTGTCTCTTTACTAAGTCAAGTAAAATAGTGATGGTAGTTATCATCATCCTGTGCCCAAATTCAGAGAGAATATTTTCAGTATTTTCACAATAATTATGACTTTTGATGAGGAAATTTCTGTCCAGTTTACTAAGTTATCATGAATTTCTATTGGAATTCATCGTTTTTTTTTTAAGATTTTATTTATTTGTTCATGAGAGACAGAGACAGAGTGTGAAGCAGAGGGAGAAGCAGGCTCCACTCAGGGACCCCAATGTGGGATTCGATCCCAGGACTCCAGGATCACACCCGGGACCAAAGGCAGGTGCTAAACCACTGAGCCACCCAGGCATCCCTGGAATTCATTGTTTTTTTTACAAATTTATTATGGAATCACATAGTTGTTTTCTCTCTATTCTGTTAATGGGATATATATATATATATATATATATATATATATATATATAAAATGATTGTTCTGTATTATATATATATTAAATAATTGTTCTGTATTCTTGCTAGGTTATTTTTAATAATATTTTATTTGGCATTTTTGTCTCTATGTTAAGCAGAGATTTGATTTCATTTTTCCTTGTTTTATAATATCCTTTCAAGGTTTTTGGCCTCACAAAATAAGTTAGGAAATGTTCTTTCTTCTCCCCCTACAGAGCCATCACTTCAATCTCTGCCTTTGTGTTCACATGTTCTCCATGTGTGCATGTCTCCATGTTCAAATTTCTTTTTTGATATACGTTTACTAGTCACATTGGGTTGGGACACACTAAAATGGCCTCATTTGAACTGGGGTACCTTTGTAGAAACCCTATCTGCAAATAAAGCCGTATTCTGAGGTACTCCAACATTATCAACATATTCCACTCAACATGGAATGGTTTTGAAATGGAAGGCACCAGGGGGAGGCACTGAGCAATGATGTTGGAGCCATTCTGGTGAAAACACAAAAGAAAGCAGAGCACTGAGATAGATATGCAGGGACAGAAGGACACAAATGTGAGAGGCATGTATGCCAACTACCATGAGCAGGGCTTCTCCACAGAGCAGCTACATGGCTTGCAGTGTCATAATATATGGTGTTGTAATGACAAATACGTCAAATCCAACCACAAAGAAGACCACCAGAGACCATAGATATGGTCTGGTGTCAGCACTTGCCAGTTTTAGTACAGCCATATGCTCACAGTATGTCTTTGGGGTGATCTGTTTGAGGCAGAAGGGCAACCAGGAGATCATGAAGAAAAGGGGGCTCACACACAGCATGCTTTGTGCTATCACAGTTTTCCCCCAGCTGTGCTGCCAGTTATTGGAAGAAAATGAACACAGTGGAGTAGAAAGGAGATTGGTACATCTAGTACCCAAAAGCACATGGCCACCCCTGAGTGACAGATGACAAAGTATGGACGAAGCCAACCAGCATCGTAGAGGCAGTTATCGTGGTTCATTTTATGGGCTTGCAACCAGTAGAATGGACAACTTCTTAAGTGAGGTAGAAGTAAGAGGCCCTCTGCCATGCAAGCTAGCAGGGTCAGGAAGAAATACATGGCTCATAGAAGTAGTCAGTGCAGGACACATTGGAGAAGTGAGCTATTTTTCACAACAGCCACAGCATAGCTGATATAGAGCAGGACCCAGATCCAGAATTGTGACTCCTCATGCCTTGGAAAGACACAGGACATGGGTGGGAGGCAGTCCCTGGTGGTGGCAGCTGAGGATCACTGCTGTTGGGGAAAGGACCTACCTTCTGAAGGGTTTACCAAGTCATAAACCTGTGCTGTTTTTGAGAAAGCTGGGAACTATGAGAGCTGAGTGATCGGAACATTGTCTTCACAAGAACCCACTTATTATATGTTATAAATATACTTTTTCTCCTAAAGTACACTAAAAAAATGGGTTATATCCAGTTATGCCTGATGGCAGTGTTTATCCATCACAGGCCCAGATTTATAGAATGAAGAACAAACATTTCAAACACTAAATCTCTAAATGGAAATGAGTCACAGTAAATGAAGTGTTGATCCTTATCCTTTCCTACTCATAAAAGTCAATTGCATCTAAAGGAAGAAATCACTTTTTCATAATACCTATGGGCATATCTGAACACTCTGTTCTTTTACAAAGGTTTAGATAAGGTAAATTTGAAAAATCAAGGGGATAAGTAGAAGGAGGGAGGGTGTGATGTTGTGATTTAGAATCAGAAATATATATTTAGTCATTGTCCTCTTTTCTGGCACAGAGCTCCTCAAACTCTTGGAATATCCTAAGTGATAAGAACCATTAAGATGTCTTTTGTTATGGTAATGAGGTAATTTTTGTATGTTACCCAAGGACGGTGGCTGGTTGTCAGGGGAACCAACCTTGTGATAAGAGAGTTAGAACTTTTTTAGTTCAACCCAGATACCCAGCGAAGGGAAAGTGAGGTTGGAGCTTGAAGCAACTTCCAGGTGGCCAATGATTTGATTAATTAATGCATAGGTATATAATGGAGCCTCCATAAAAATCCCAAGAAAAGTTCCTAGAGATTCTGGGTTAGTGATCATGGAGACCCGGGGGGCCTATCCCAATGGAGAGGGCAGAAAAGCTCCATGCCCTTTTCTAATCCCTTGCCCAAAGCATTTCTTCCTTCTGACTGTTCCTGAGTTATATCCTTATAATAAACTGGTAGCTAGTAAGTAAAATGTTTGCCTGTGTTCCCTGAGTTTCCTTTGCAAATTAAACAAGTTAGCCTGTGTTCCCTTAATTTCCTTTGCAAATTAAACTCTTCGAACACAAAGAGTGGGTCATGGGAAGCTCTGATTTATAGCCAGTATATTAGAAGCATACATAGGGAACAATATTGTTCCTGTGATTATTATCAGAGCACTCCTCTTCTGTAGGACTGAACCCTTAAGTTGTGGAATCTCATGCTATCTCTTGAATTGTGCGGTACACTGTGGTGTCCTGAGATTCGCTTGTTGGTATGGTGTACCCCAATACACAATGAGAGTTTGGTCTCTGAATACCATTGTAGAGGGAGAGGGAGAAACAGAGTAAGACACACAGAAAGTAAGAGACCTAACTTCACTTGCCTGGTAGACTGGGGAGACCTCTGGTCCCTGAGGCCTCTGCCTAGCCTATCCTCAGGACTAGGCAGGGGTGAGAATAGGGGGAAGTCCTAGTGTTATTGCAAGAAAAGAATTCAAAGACTGACCAGTCACAGTGGCTGAGTGGTTAAGTGAAGAGTTTATAAAAGAGAGCACACTCTGGAGTTGTGGGATGGGAAACTCAAGGGACAGCTGTGCAACTCAGGGTTTTGGTTTCTGTATTTTATTGACAGTTGGTAACTAGATAGTGGAATATTTATTTCATGAGAAGATTGTTTTATGGGAGCAATGCTTAGTGCCTTTTTCCCTTACTTTGGTCAGGGTCTCTGGCCTTCTTTGTCTTGGGCCTGTCTGGTTTGATCTGGCCTTTTGTGAGGTTTCTAATAGCTGGCCATGATTCACCTTTGCTATTCTCCACATACCCTGTTAAAATGCAATTACTCCAGAACTGAGCACAGACAGCATAGCTCACTCAATTTTGAGTACTACTTAAAATCCAGGAGAAGCTGACCTGATTTGTTAAATGTTTCCTGACCTCTCCTAGTCAGTAGGTCACCTAGAGGTGTGTGCTCTCTCAGAGAAGAGACACACTGTGATGACTCTGACCAACTCACAAATGGGAAGTCCAGTCCCAACTCAAAGCACTCCCTTGACAGGTTTTGGAGATGAATACAGACATGATGGAGTCAGTTACAGAATTTATGTCCTGGACCTAATGCCTTCTGGTTCTTCAGGTTGTAATGAAGGCAATAATCTGTTTTCACTGATTCAGAATATTTGAGGATACTTCTAATCATGACAGAGCTGTATGGCTTGCAGCTCTTAGCAGCAAAACTAAGTAATTAGTTTTCATATTAGAGCTGGAATTATAGCTGTCCAGTGTCCTTCTTTTGGTAATTTGATACTAACTACATTCTCTGCCAGTCTCTCTTGTTCACTATGCTCTCCCATACTTTTAGAGAATGTTTGGTGCAACATAATTGTTCAATAGATATTTCTTGGATAGAAACTTAAAATGTTCCAAATATTTGATATTTGTTAATAAAAAGAAGTGAGTGAGGGAGAAATTGTTATTTATATATCAAATTTACCTTCTTTGACAACAATATCCTTTCAAGTTTCCATGAAAAAATGAAAAAGTCTGGTATCCCACTTGGCATCCCACAATACCTGCACATGCCATCTTGTGGTCAGCAATGGAATTGTTGTGACAATGGTACCAGGCAACTGTAACCATTTAGTCATTCTTTCATGGAAGTAGGTTTTGTTTTGTTTTTCTTTGTTTGTTTGTTTTCTAGTGAGCTAGGGTTGAGTATTGGATAGTGAACACCTGTGCTATGCTTTTATGGAAGTTATATTCAAGTCAGAGGAATAGATGGTGAATAAGTACTTCAATAATTACATATAGTGTTAAGAGAGGGAGGAAATGAAATATTTGCGTTGCGAAAAATTACAGGAGCAAGAACTAGATGAGATAAGGAAGTTAAGAAACATCTCACTGTAAAGGAGGGTACTAATTGAGACCTAAAGGATGTCAAGAGGAATATCATATGCTTTAGAAAATAACAGCTGAGGAAAGAAGGAAGATTTAGAGCAAAGCTGTAGGCAGGTAAGAAGTGGATATGTTTGGAAGAAGGCCAGAAGGGCTGTAGCCAAGGAAAAAGGTAACAATTGGTATGGTAACAATACCTCAGCGAGTGTGTTGAAAACATAGACTAGACTACGCAGCAATAACAGGAAACGACCTACTTCTCATATATGCAACAGCACAGCTGAATCTGAAAAAATGTATACTGAGTGGAAGACACCAGACTCAAAGAATGTACTACTTATTCTGTCATCTATCAAAGTGCTAGTGAGAGAAAAATTAATCTATAGTGAAAGACATCAGATCAGGGTTTGCCTGGTTGGGGTGCAGAAGGGGTTTTGACTCCAGAGAGGCAAGAAAACGTTCATGAAGTGATGGCAATGTTCTAAGTATTAATCGGGCTGGTAGCTACAGAGGCATGCTGTATGTATCAGAGCTCTTCAAAGTGGGTGTTAAACTATTTATATTTTATTGTCACAGTTATGCAGCAACCAAAATGATTCGAAAAAGAAAAAGAGAGCCTCACAATCGGTAACGGATTTGCTGATGTCACAGTCATTACTGGTTTGCTGATAACAGGGTCATGGTCCCTTTACATCTCTAATATTTGGGAATCATGAAAATGCTCCTTCAGAATACCCATTCATTTCTGGGGACACTTTGGCTCTAATAGTTGTTTCTCCTGGGAGAAGCAAACATGGTCCCGATTCCTCTTCAAGCACCTTCATCTAATGTTGGTTTTAGTGACATAGGAGCCTGAGATCTAGAACCTTCTTCACTATTGGCTTTGACAGGAGAATAGTGAAGGAGGATAAAAGGACAAATGCAACAATGGTGATGGATGATTTTTACCTTGCTTATGAGGATGCTATCTTGTGTGTATGCATATGTCCAAATCCGTCAAGATGAATACATTATGTATGTGCAACTTTTTGTATAAGGACACCTCAATAGAGTTGAAAAAATAAGAAAAAAATACAGTTTTCTAAAACAGCTTAAATTTTTAATTTAAAAGAAATTAAATATTAACAAATACTCAAATTTCTAGTGAATTTCTTACTACCTGTAACCATACAATATATCTTCAGAAGACAATCTCCTTTTTCTTTCTTTTCCAAAACTTCTTCATTGTGAACTTTATTGTCAACAGGGAATAGGCCATTTGTGAAAAGAGAGATCAACACTCAGCATCCCTATTCCTCACAGTCAGCAGTCTCAAGGAGTTGTGATTCTGGCAGCACTCTTACATCAGATTTTCAAGCTTTTCTGGAATTTGCTGTATTCATGAGTCCTTCATCTTCTCAGATTACCCCCTCCGTTCCCCTAGGCTTTAGCACTGAGTTAACCTGTTCTGTACACTTTTTGGTGTTGTGTCAGTTACTTTTTCCTCATACTAAAATTAAACTTCCTAAATGAAGGATGTTTTTCAAAAAATACATGAAAGTGCAAAAGGGAAATGGAAATACCACAAATCTCACTACTCTGAGTTGCTATTATTACCATTTAGATGTATTCCCAGAATCTTTTCTATGCAAATTGTTATCAGCATTATGGGCAAATGTTATGTGTCTTTTTTCTTTACCACTATATCTTGATTATCTTTCACATCTATCTTTCACATCACATACTCTAGCAAACACATTAGTTAAATGATACATGATATTCAATTGCTCAATCTTTCTCTGGGTCTTACATATCAATATGTGGACATTTCCCTGTTTTTATAAATGATGAATCTATACGTGTCTTTGAACTTTTTCCATCAATTCTATTTTTATAATGAGATTCCAAGATGGGAAAATATGTACACTTTTTTTGCTGTTTTAGTGGCAAGTTCTAATCTCCTTTTTTTTTATTGAAGTTCAATTTGCCAACATATAGCATATCACCCAGTACTCATCCCATCAAATGCCCCTCTCACTGCCTGGCACCCAGTCACCCCATCCCCCCACCACCTCCCCTTCCATCAACCCTTGTTCGTTTCCCAGAGTTAGGAGTCTCTCATGGTTTGTCACCCTCTCTGATATTTCCCACTCATTTTCTCTCCTTTCCTTTTATTCCCTTTCACTACTTTTTATATTCCCCAAATGAATGAGAACATATAATGTTTGTCCTTCTCCGACTGGCTTACTTCACTCAGCATAATACCCTCCACTTCCATCCACGTCGAAGCAAATGGTGGGTATTTGTCGTTTCTAATGGCTGAGTAATATTCCATTGTATACATAAACCACATCTTCTTTATCCATTCATCTTTCGATAGACACCGAGGCTCCTTCCACCATTTGGCTATTTTGGACATTGCTGCTAGAAACATCGGGGTGCAGGTGTCCTGGCGTTTCACTGCATCTGTGTCTTAGGGGTAAATCCCCAAAAGTGCAATTGCTGGGTCATAGGACAGATGTATTTTTACCTCTTTGAGGAACCTTCACACAGTTTTCCAGAGTGGCTGTACCAGTTCACATTCCCACCAACAGTGCAAGAGGTTTCCTCTTTCTCCGGATCCTCTCCAACATGTGTGGTTTCCTGTCTTGTTAATTTTCCCTTTTCTCACTGGTGTGAGGTGGTATCTCATTGTGGTTTTGATTTGTATTTCCCTGATGGCCAGTGATGTGGAGCATTTTCTCATGTGCTTGTTGGCCGTGTCTATGTCTTCCTCTGTGAGATTTCTCTTCATGTCTTTTGCCCATTTCATGATTGGATTGTTGGTTTCTTTGATGTTGAGTTTAATAAGTTCTTTATAGATCTTGGAAACTAGCTCTTTATCTGATATGTCATTTGCAAATATCGTCTCCCATTCTATAGGTTGTCTTTTAGTTTGGTTGACTGTTTCTTTTGCTGTGCAAAAGCTTCTTATCTTGATGAAGTCCCAATAGTTCATTTTTGCTTTTGTTTCTCTTGTTTTCGTGGATGTATCTTGCAAGAAGTTACTATGGCCGAGTTCAAAAAGGGAGTTGCCTGTGTTCTCCTCTAGGATTTTGATGGAATCTTGTCTCACATTTAGATCTTTCATCCATTTTGAGTTTATCTTTGTGTATGGTGCAAGAGAGTGGTCTAGTCTCATTCTTCTGCACGTGGATGTCCAATTTTCCCAGCATCATTTATTGAAGAGACTGTCTTTATTCCAGTGGATAGTCTTTCCTCCTTTATCAAATATTAGTTGACCATTTTTATTGTGTTTTTGTGATGAACATTTGTCCACTCAGCATTTATGATCAGTCACATGCCTCAGGGAGCTCTTGTTCTGGACATTCTGAAAATTGTTCCTTTTGCTCTGGGGGATCGCTAACCTCTGGGCCTTTTGTTCACAAGATGACTTTGTGCTGATATGCGATGGCCTGGCAAACTTTTTGCATTTATGTTCCCAGATCCGTGGGGCGATGAGGTTGTTGTGATGTGGTGACCCTTGGCTTAGGGATCTTTTCCACAACAACTTTGAATAACCCTGTCCCTGATCTGCTTGGTTCTGACTCCATAGATGATGGGGTTGAGCATGGGAGGTACAAGTAGATAGAAATTGGCGAACATGATATGGACCACTCGGGGCACATGATGTCCAAAGCGGTGGGTGAGGAAAGTAAAGAGGGCTGGAATATAAAAAGCCAAGATGACACAGATATGGGAAGCACATGTGCCAAAAGCCTTGAACTGGGCTTCATCAGAGGGCAACCCCAGAACAGTTCTCAGAATCATCACATAGGATATACTGATGACAATTATATCAAAGCCAACCACAGAGAAGGCCGCAAAGAGCCCATATGCACGGTTTACTCTAGTGTCTGCACACACCAGCTTTAACACAGCCATGTGCTCACAGTATGACTGGGCAATGACGTGGTTGTTGCAGAAGGGCATCCTGGAGACCATAATGCAGAAGGGGCTCACCCATAGCAAACCTCTCATCATCACAACTGCTCCCAGTTTACCCACTACAGTTGGGGTCAGGATAGTAGAGTGGTGGAGTGGGAAGCAGATAGCCACATAACGGTCCAAGGCCATAGCCATGAGCAACCCGGACTCCACGGAGGAAAAGGCATGGATGAAGAACACCTGGATGAGGCAGGCATGGTATTCAATCTCATGAGCATGAAACCAGAGTATAGCCAGCATTTTAGGTTGTGTGGAGGAGGATAGAGCCAGGTCAGTGATAGCCAGCATGGCTAGAAAAAGGTACATGGGCTCATGCAGGGTGTGGTCAGTTCGGATTATATGAAGGGTAATGAAATTTCCAACTATAGCTACTAGATACATGGCACATAGAGGAAAGGCAATCCAAAACTGGTAATTTTCCAGTCCTGGGATCCCAAGTAGGATGAAGAACACAGGATGTGAAGAGCTGTTCCCTGATGCCAGCATCACTCGATGGGTAAATTTTTCTCCTTTGCAAAGGTAATCTACTCTCTGTCATTGATAATAATCAAGTAAGTAATTATTATTTTTAATATTTGAAAGAATCAAACAGTGAAGCATTTGGGATTAATGGAATAATTTCAACTGTTTTAATTAATAATTTTTGAAACAGAAGTGATGATACTCTTTGTCCCTCATTCATATTTATGTCTTCAAAATGGGATTAGAACACACTAGCTGTGTGATTTTCGTGGAACAATCAATATGTTCCTTGAAAGTTTCTGCCAACAGATAACTATTCTGACACTTAAGTCACTAATATTCATTCTTGCTCTTCTATTCTTCAGAACTAACAGATTTGTTTAACCTTCCCATAGATTCTTTTCAGCTTCATTCTTTTCTCTGAAGCTGAAAAGTTAGGCATTTTTTCAGGGTTGGAAGCTAATTTGGAAAACACTTTGTCTTAAAGGCTCATAGTAATAATGTATGTAGTGATGCTGAGTTTGTTCTGACTCTAGGAGTTACCAAGAGAATTTGGGCTGGAGGATAACTGACGATTGTACACCTCTGACTAAGCCTACTGTCCTTAGTGTATGTCCTCCTAGATTAGAGGCAAGCAAACTTTTTTGTTGTTGCTCTTAAAAGTTACATCATACATATTTTAGGCTGTGTAAACTATAGTTGCAAGTAGTGAGCTTAGCCACTGTGGCATGAGAGCAGCCACAGTCAATACAGCAATGTGTGAGTGTGGCTATATGTAAATAAAATTTTATTTATAAAACAAGTCTGCAGGCTGGATTTGGTCTGCAAGCTATAGTTTTCTAATTTCTGTGCTAGATGATAATTTTTATGAGGTGAGCCCTGAGCAGTGCACCATTCCTAGCACCTCTGTGTTGGCACAGAATAGGGATATAATAAAGATTTGTTGAACCAAATAACAAATAAAAGTCATGGTTCAGTAGCAATGGACTTTTTAACTGATGAGCCATATCTTAAAAATATCCTGATATAACTCTCTAAACACTACCTTGATGGCATGCCATTAGACCACTGTATATATTTTTTATACCAAACTCTGCCCTGCTGGCCAGTGAAAGAAATGAAAGTCCTCCTCTGCCTATACTTTCATTACGTGATTGAACCTGTCTAATCCCTCTGGTGACTGTCACTTACATAGGAGTCAATGACACAAAAGTTTACATGGTTCTTACTCAACAGCATTTTACTATGTCATCTTAGTTGACTCCTTTGTATGAGTCTCCTCCATAAGAGAAACACTCAGACAAGAGGAGTATCTTTTCAAATCCCCCTTAACAAATCACCTCTTTTGACTAACAAATGTTTCATCCAACCAGACCTAATGGTTCCTAAAAAAGCTATCTTTGAGATCCCAAATACGTGACATCTTTCTGATTTTCCCTACCTCTATAACATTTTGAGATAAATGGAGTTTAGGCTTTATCAATCTTGCTGTAAATTGGAAAGTTTACTACCCTATCTTGAAAATAGCTATAGGCTTCTTCAAAACAAATACTTCTCTCTAGAATATGGTGAAAATTCAGACATGCATTATCTAAAGTCTACAGCTGAGCTTTACCCCTTCTGTTGGCTTGGTCTTCTAATTGTATGTTCCCTTTGAACCAGAGTCTTCCTATCTAACCTCCCTCTGCCCCCTGTATGTCACCCTCCATTTGTCAGGACATGGTCATGGAGACTCATGGGCACCTGAAAAACTACTTAGACCATCTTCGTTCCTGTACTGGGTGCTGGTGAAGGTGCTGGCTAAACCTACAATTTCTAAGTGCATAATAATCTCTTTAATTAATTGTGGAAGACATTGCTGTTTTTGTAAATACAACACTGTAAGCTTTTACATTTATTGTTTTTAACTCACACCAAGTTTCTGCCCATGAGCCTTAATGGAGAACTCACCTGTTCTCCATATTCTGTTCGGAGTAGTGAGTCTTCATAGGTGGTGAGCTGGGACCCAAGTCTGAAACAGGAGATGGGGGCTCTTGACAGGTGCCTTTCTTTCTTCTCTACACTTATAATACCATGGAATCTGGTATCCTCACTATCAGCAATCCTTTTGCCTTTTTCACCCTCAGGCTTATGAACTCAACATGTGTAGAGTGAAGACTACAAGTCATGTGACTTGGAGAGGGAGTTAACCAATGTTAGATCATTCTCTATAGTGTGTGAGGTTTGCAATAGTATTTCTGAGGGAGGCACAGGTTATCAACTTGCTGCTGGGGGGGGAGGGATGATTCCCGAAAGAGTAGGAAAAGAAGAGCAATATACTTTCCTTTCTTGCCCAATATTCCTTCCCTCTTTCCTTGCTTTTAAATATGTACCTGTCCCTGTCCCTCAGGGGCTAGACGTCTTGTGAGTCCCATATGTAGTGAAAGAAGAAATTAGGTTACCTTTTTTTGGTCTTAAAGCTAGGGTGATCACACATTGCACTTCAGAGTCAATTTTTCTGTTCTCCAAAGTACAGGCTAACTTGTGCAAACTTGGCATAGCTTTTGGTTGAGGAAATACGGTTGCAAGAAGGATGTTCTTACACTGAGGGAGCTCATTTCATCTGTGAGTGTTGGTTTGAGTCCAGTGCTGGTACCACTGGCTCTACTGGACTTCAAGTACTCCTTTCATTAGGTGGAGTTATTTATGTCCATCGTTTTAACCATGTTGCTCAAGCCTGAAAGGGTGGAGGATAAAGTGGACTGAGAGCTTGCCAAGGAATAGTTTCAGAGACATTTAGTCTGTTTTCTCACTTTGGGGTATCTAAAACCAAGGCACAGAGTAATGATGCTGGAGCATGGTTTCAGATACAGTGTCCTTCCTGGAGGGAGTGTGTGTGGAGGCCGCCTTCTTACTTTTCCAGAATTTCCCTGGAGGACACAGTGTGAATAGCAGAACTTCTCTCCATCTCAGAAGGAAATCCATCAGTCAGAGATCTCTGGACCTGGAGCGCCCAGGGAAGCAGGCCATCTGCACAAAGTATTGCCTTGTCTTCCAGCTTCTGGAATCTCCGTGAGTCCTGCTGTTCTCTGGGAAGGGCAGAAGTGACTGGGGCACAGGGAAAGCACTCACCTTGAGCTCTGCTTCACCTCTGACTGGCTCTCTAACTGGTTGAGCATCTCTAACTGGCTCCTGTGATTCAGCTTTTAGCAGAGACTGTAGATTAGGACCTATTTAAAGACCTGTTAAAGTCTGGCCCTTCCCTTCCCCAAGCATTAATTTTCCCCCTCCTGCTAGGCCCCCCTGCCTCCCACTCTGGCTTCCTCTGAGACCAGAGAGTGAAGCTAGAAGCATTAACCCCTAACTTTCCTCTGTCCTCTGTGTACACAAATGCAAAGGGTGGGGAATTGAATGCATGGCCAAGAATGTGTGTTGTTGAGAAAACAATTGTGAGCTTATTGCTATGCATGTATTTTTTGTTAGCCAAGAGTATTTACAATTGAGGAGGTATTTTATACAACGTGAAAGTTTGTTGATGCTTGTTGATGTGTATACCTGAGAGACGTGTTAATAAACGTGTGTAAGGACTGGATTTGCCTGTGAATGTATGTGCATAACCTTGTGTGTTTGTGCAGGTGTGAATAATCATTTGTGGTAAGTATACACATTTCGTGGGATAGCATGGCTCTGTGAGTACAAGGCCACTGCATACACATACTTTGTGAAGACGTATCCTGAGCTCCAAAGCTGACAGTGTGAGATTATACATCAGTGTGTGTATATATATGGGCATGTATAGACAAACTGTATGGGTTTGAAGAGGTGTCAACAATTTTTTGGTGATATCATATGTACCTAGGAAGCTCTGGTTTTGGTGTCCTCTTTCTTCTTACGTGGAGAGGCAGGAGGACTTCCAGATGGAGGACTTGTCATAGTTATTTTTGAAACTTGGTGAAGTTGGAAGGCCCTCCTCACTCAGCCTGAACAGTCAAGCTTATGCAGAGCTTCCTCTCACTCACTTCCCATATAGGGCCTTGCTGGAATTCTCTTTCTTCTTTTTTCTCAGCATTCTATGATGTCTGATATGTCAAAAGAAGATTTGAGAAGAAAAGTGTATAAAAACAGAAAGTAAGAATTTATGTGTAGAATTCAAAAGTGTCAGATATCAGAAGCTATGCCTCACAAAATCCACAACCCCACATACATTTATAGGGAAACAAATCACTCAGAATTTTACCATGACTTTTAGGTTTACAGTGATCTGTTTATGGTGAATTGCCATCATCATGTTCACAAAGTCAGGATTTATTTTAAGATATCACCATAACAAAAATCTGGGATAGAACTGTTTTTGTGAGAGAGTCCAGGTTTACAGGGCAGATTCAAGGTTTTATTTTATTTTATTTTATTTTATTTTATTTTATTTTATTTTATTTTAATTTTATTTTATTATTTTGGGGATCAGGCTGGTATTTTAGATTCATCTCTGCTTGCAAATTCTTTTTCTTTGTCTGCTTCTTTTATTCCTTGTAGATTAAAAACTCAGTATTAGGAAAGTAGAAACGAGTTTTAGGTTCTCTTTCTCTCCCTCCTCTTCCTCCTTCTCTTCTCTCCCTCTGCAACTCCCTGCAACCTCCCCCTCTCTCCTGCCTCCCCCTGCCTCCTGTTCTTCTTTCTATTCCTCCTCCTCCTTTTCTCTCTCCTCCCCCTCTCCCTTCTCTTCCTCCTCCTCCTCTTCTTGCTCTTCTTCCTTGTACTCCTTTCTCTCATTGTTATCTTCTTTTTGTCCTTCTTGTCCTTCTGTCCTCCTTCTCCTTTTTCATCACTAGAGGAATGTTTCTCCTCAAATAAAATATAACATCTAGGGGTAGGTCCTAAATTCCTTATCTCTTGAATGTTCCACTTCCCAAATGCCATGCTGGCTTCAAGCAGTCATGACATCCATGGTCTTGTGGAAGTTACTTGTTAGGCCAACCACATTGTTTTTCAAGTTTAGTTGAAATGAGTATGCAGTAGGCACACTTTCTTGATTTACCCTCATAAATGTCTCCTCATGATTTTTGTCTTTCAAAAGCTTGTATCTCTGCAGAATGTATTAAGGATTTGGGCACCTGGTTCAGAGCCCTGCTGTAAACCCTGGTCTCAGGTAGAATGTGCAAAGATTTGTGACCTGTATTGAGAGGCTAGTTAAGGTCTGTTACCATAGAGTTCTTGTCACACCAATGTTCTGTATGGATAGATACTTTTGTGATTTGTCCTACATAAGCAACCATCTGGCCCTGCATGCACATAAGTAGGCTAAGGAATGTAAGACTTGTGCTGTGCGAATAACCTTGGGTGCCTAATAGTTTAAAATATATGATCTGGCCTCCCGTTCAGAACTGGCCCTTCTGTTTCAGATGACAAGAGCTACACATCTTGTTCACATCTCCTCCTGCTCCAGGCTAGGTTGGGCTTCTAGAATGGGCTCTGGGAGGGGATGCAGACACACATAACCCAGGGCTCCTTGAAAATACAGAAACATGCTAACATAAAAATGCAGCTCACTCCAAACTGTACATAGGCGAATAGATGTTTCATGTAAAACCCTATTATTTCCCCTATAAATCTGTCCTTTTGGGGGTGGTCCGGTGGAAGTGTCACTTGAAGAGCACCCTCCACCCATACCTCTTAATCAGCTCCAGCATGGCTGTTTTCATGGGGCATCCTTAGCTAATGAGGTTGGATGTTTTAAGTACCCAATTTGATGTAACTTGTCTTATTCTCATTTATTGCCTACTATTACCTTCATCTATGTGTAGATTCCATTTCTCTTCTATTTCTATTAGGTTTATACAATAATAATAAAGTTTTCTTTCCTTTTTGAAACTGAAACATGTTTGTTGTGACTCTTTTGTGCAGAATAACCAATCTGTGAGTTAAGTTTTGTAGGGTTGTGAGGGAGGGATGACAGAGAAAAATGTTTGGAAAGGAAGTTTTGATGGAAGAAAATATTGTTGAGAATATTGGCATGAGAATCTTGGGATACTTCATTATAACTATGTCAAAAACTCATTCATATTCATAGCTTCATAGCTCCTATATCCTCAGGTATGTTGACCTTTATCTCCATAGTAGACAGTCAGTCATGTATGCACATTGCCTGAACCTTGTCACAGCTCAGAGCTACTCAACCTCTGAATTCTTGAGCATCTCAAACTACACCAACTCATCTTTCTAGTTTTTTTACACATTCCATGTTTTCTACATCATCAATTCCTTCAAATCCTATATATTTTTTTCAGTTCCTTTAGGCCCTCTTCTCTTTTATAGTTCTTTGCTATAGAGTTCACAGAGAAATCTAGTCCTCATAGTTCATCATTTCAGCCATACTCATGAATAATTTCAACAACTATCTATCCATCACAGCTACTACTCCAAGTGTCATTGTCTCCTGCTGCCTCTGTACCACTGAGCAACTGCAAGAAGCAGTAATGATCAGATTGGAGCCATCACAATTTCATGGTAACTGACTTTACCTGAGCTTTCAAAACAGCCCTAACTATTTTCACATTTCTCTCACTGTCATTGTGCTGAGACATGGTGCTAGGTAATATAATAACTGACCTCCCTGACTAAGTATATTGTTCAGACTTGGTCCCCTAATTATAGTTAAAATCTTTTGTTCCTTTCTGCATCACCTCAAGAAGCAGAACTTCCAACCATAATGTTGAAGAGGAAACCTTCTTCTGTTGGGCCTCAGAAGGTGTAACACCAGATGGCTTTTGCCTGCCTCATTTCTTACATACCTAAACCAGGTGTTCTCACTGCCAGTTGCTCCAGCATTCATGGTTCATTACCACATTCAAATTAGGAAATCAAATCTGGGCAGAGGGGAAATAATTCGGTCTATGCTCTGCTTCCTCAATCCTCAGGGAGAAACTTACTGATGTCAGCATTATAATAAAGGTCTTAAACACTGCAAAAAGGCAAGAAAACGTATGTGCATTGATTGGAGAATTGTTATAGTTTGAATTGTGTTCCCCCCTTAAAATCACATGTTGAAGTTCTAATCCCTAGTACCTCAGAATATGACCTTATTTGGAAATAGGGTCATTAAAGATGTAGTTTAGTTAAGATGTAGTCATAGTGGGGTAGGGCCCACTATTAGTAGGGTGGGCCCTACTCCAATGTGACTGGTGTGTTCTTTTTTTTTTAAGATTTTATTTATTTATTCATGAGAGAGAGAGAGAGAGAGAGGCAGAGACACAGGCAGAGAGAGAGAGAAGACTCCATACAGGGAGCCCAATGTGGGACTCGATCCTGGGACTCCAGGATTAGGCCCTGGGCCAAAGGCAGGCGCTGAACCGCTGAGCCACCCAGGCATCCCTGACTGGTGTCCTTATAAAGAGAGGAAATTTGACACAGAGACATATAAAAGAGAGAGAATGCCATGAGGATAAGAAGGCAGAGATCAAGATGATGTGTCTCCAGCCAAAGTTTCCAGCAAACCACCAGAAGGCAGTAGGTAGGCATTGAACAGATTCATCTTCATAGCCAACAGAAGAAACCAACCTGGCTGATACTTTAATCCTGGCCTTCTAAACTCCAGAACTATGACACGATACCTTTCTGTTTTTTAAGCTATTTAGTTTGTTGTGCTTTGTTATGGCAGTTTTAGCGAACTAATATAAAAATAAATATATTTTTACCCATTATTTTAAATCTTCGTCTATAAATAATTGTACTTCACATGAGCCAGTAGATTACTAAATGTAGTTTTTATAATTAATTGTTGAATGTAGTTTAATTAAATTATTTATTTGTTGGGCAGCCCTGGTGGCTCAGTGGTTTAGTGCCGCCTTCAGCCCAGGGCATGATCCTGGAGACCCAGGATCGAGTCCCACATTGGGCTCCCTGCATGGAGCCTACTTTTCCCTCTGCCTGTATCTCTGCCTCTCTCTCTCTCTCTCTCTCTCCCTCTCAAGAATAAATAAATAAAATCTTAGAAAATTATTTATTTGTTTACCTAATTAAATTGTTACCTACTTAGGGATCCTACAGTGTTCTGCATACCTTAGGAGTGGCCTCGTATTTATGTAAGGATAGATCAATACATTATGAAGAAATGATTTAAAAAAGTGGAAATAGCTCTAAGCACAATTAATTTTCAACAGAAAAAATGCAAATCAGTGACAGAAAAATGTCATGGCACTAAACTAAATTGTCTGTCTAAAAACAAAATGAGGGACACCTGTGTGGCTCAGATGTTGAGCATTTGCCTTCAGCTCAGGGCGTGATCCCGGAGTGTCTGGATAGAGTCCTACATTGTGCTCCCTGTGAGGAGCTTGCTTCTTCCTCTGCCTACGTCTCTGCCTCTCTCTCTCTGTGTCTCTCATGAATAAATGAATAGAGTCTTTAAAAAAAAGAAAAGAAAAGAATAGAAAAGGAACCTCAACTACCTCAATGTGAAAAATCTTTGAATTGTAATATTAACCTAAATTTGAAAGATAAAACTATAAAGATCCTAAAAGAAAAAAATAGAATAATTGATTTTAATGAGGTTGAGAAAAGCAAAGATTTCTTAGTCTGCCAAAAGCATAGCTATAAAAGAAAAAAATCAAGGATTGAACCTCATCATAGTAAAAACATCAATTTCAAAAGATAGCATTATAAATTTAAAAAGCCAAGTCACAGATGGGGAAAATATTCACAATGCATATAACTGAAAGAGAAAGTTCTACAATCAATTAATGGAAAGATAACCCATTAAATTTTAAGTGACTGGTTTAAACAGGTACTTCACAAAGAGCAGTAGATGAATGGCTAATGCACATATGAAAAAGTGCTCAACATTATTATTCATGAGGAAATAAAAAATCAAATCAGAATGAGATACCAATCAAACTTATTAGCATAACTAAAATTAAATACTACAAAACTAAATACATAAAGTATTGGCAAAAATGTGAGTCAATTGGAGCACTGAGGCACTGAGTACAGTACTTCAAGAAACTCCTCTTCTAGCTCATACCCCCAATTGTTGTTTTTTAATTTATGTACCAAAAACATCAAAGAATATTTGTACTAGCTGTCTATATAGCAGCTAAGATGAGAAAACACCCACATATGTCAACTCGAGGTTAAACAAATTTGCTGTATCTATCCAATTGAATACTACTGAGCAAAGAAGGAAAAAGTATGAAGAAGGGGAAAAACGGTATACAGAGAAGCAATATTGTGGAATTTCAAGGTACCAAGAATAAAAAAAGTGGAGCCTAATGTAGTAGAGTAGGGAAAAAATGACCTATAAAGGTAAGAAAGTTCAGTTTTGGTTTACAGAGGCTTAGTTATGAATAAGTGAGGTTTAATTGTTTCTACATGCCAAAGTGTATTCTACTGGTTTTAAAACTACAGAATTACTGATTCTATACAACTCAATACAATAGATATCAACATTTTACAGGTAGAGAAACCAAGTCACTGAGGAGTTAAGTTTTTACAGTTTAGACATATAGAACCAGAATTTTATCTCTAGTCTTCTTTACTATATTAAACTAAACCTTAAAAGTGTTCAGAGAAAATTATTACAGCCTCGCAATTGTATATACAGCCAATCCATCAATAAAGTATAAGAGCAAAAATAATTTTTTAGACAGGCAGGAACCCAGAAAATTTATCATTTTCTACAACCTTTTTTTTTTTTTTAAGATTTTGTTTATTTGAGAGAGAGAGAGAGAGAGCAAGAACAAGTACATGCAGGCAGAGGGGCAGAGGGAGGAGAAACAGACTCATTGCTGAACCAGGAGCCTGAGACGGAATCCATTCTAGGACTCTGGGATCATAACCTGAGCCAAAGACAGACACTTAACCAAATGAGCCATCCAGATGCTTCTGCATCTTTTTTTTTCTTCTGAATAAAACCAGAATATGTACTTCAGCAAAATAAAATAAATATCCAGTTGCTAACCAAGTTTGAACGGAATTTATTCAAGGATGGCTTGTAACGTAATCCCAGGAAAGCAGTAACCTGATATGCCTTTTAAAAAAACAGAGGATGTATTAAAGCCTTGCACAAAATATGGCCTCAAAAAGTGATGTCAGAAATTCAGAACTCCGGTCCCATCCCAGACCTAATGAATCATAATTTTCATTTTAACAAGATCTTGAGGATATTTGTATGGTCATCTGATTTTGTAAGCATTTAATTACCATTATGGATAAATAGCGGTAAGTAACTAGGGAGATGATGAAGAAAGTCCATCTTATCCTGTTAGCATGCAAAATGGAAGATGACTTTAATTTTAGAGAAACAGAAAGTTGTCCTAGAAAACCATGGTCCAGTGTGAATTGAATGGAAATTTGACATAATTGTGGGCAATTGAATGAGTGGAAAAGGAAGGAATTGATTTCATATTGATGAATATGGGTTGGTGATATAGGATTCTATGCCATTCTTTTTTTAGTCATACCAGGTATTCCAGATACTGTGTTGAAAAATGTGTATTTAATCATATTTCAATAAAAATTTATTTGCTTTAAGGTTCAAGCAACTGAAACATGAATGTATAATATTTAATCATACCTATAAGATTGTACGTAGGAATGTCTGGGTGGCTCAGTGGTTGAGCATCTCCCCTCAGCCCAGGGTGTGACCTTGGAGTACCGGAATCGAGTCCCACATCAGACTCCCTGCATGGAGCCTGCTTCTCCCTCTGCCTGTGTCTCTGCCTCTTTCTCTGTGTCTCTCATGAAGAGATAATAAATAAAATCTTTTAAAAAAAGACTGTATATAAGTTTATATATCATATCCAGGCAAGTATTATGCTGTAGGTGACTAAATTTGGGAATGAAGAAGGGAGAGAAGGTAGAAGTATGAGAAGTTTAAGTATTTCTTGTCTGCAGCCTACATGGCAGTAAATAGGATCTAAAGATAATGGAGAAAAAAAGAATGTTTATTGAAAAATATTATACATTTTTAAATAATTAAAATTAAATTTAAATAATTAAATATTAAAAAAAGTTAAAAGATGGTAAACATATTATTTAGACTTTCTTCAGTATGATGAGCCTCTTAGGAAAGCCTAGTCCTCACACCGAGAATTATGCTGCTCATCTGATATTATCCCTAAGCCCCAAGGGTCTCTTGGCAGCAGGGCTGGGTTACATGCTGGGATCCTTATAGAAGCTCAGCTCCAAGAGGTACCTGTGTGCATACGTGGCTGGGCAGTGAGTGGGAAGGGCAATTCTCCCTCTGCTGGGAGCCAGGTAAGATGCCAGAAGCAGAAAGAGCAGACCAGGGAGAGGGACTATTGAGAACTAATCTGGAAGACCAGGAAGAAATGGAGCAATGGGAGCCAAGGAGCAGGGCAGGTACTGAGAAGCACAGGACTGCAAAGCAGAGGTAGAAGAGTACAGATGATGGGAAGTGGGTTTCAGAGTGGCAGGCAAAGCTGAATGTTGTGGGAATTAAATGAGATATCAGCAGCAAGTTTGCAAACAAATATTTATTCCCAGGGGAAAAAAAAAACATTCAGTTACATCAAGGAAATGTAGTGAATTGTGATTCTGTGTGGCCCAAATTTGACATGTGTTATGTATCTTATTGTTTCACTCAGCTTTGAAATTTGACTGATTCCCATATCCCTATTTGCTAGAAAATAAGCTTTTTGGGTTATTTCATTTAGCTTGAGCTCTACCTTTTTACAGGATCCTGGTAGTCGGAGCTTTCTAATAGCTGTCTTCATAGAAGCCATTTATACTTAGAAATAAGTACTTCAAATACATCTGGGTATTTGACCAATCATCACAGACAAACTGGAAATAGGCAGATCAGGGATTTTTTTTTAAAGTTTAAGGTTTACCTATGAGGAATATTAAATGGGAATGGGTCACCAAGGTCCTACCTCCCATCAGTGTAGGCATAAGGACACCTACCTTCATCTTTATTATGCTACTGGACCAGAATGATGCATCCCAATGTCCACCGTGTCCTTCATGACCAAAAGTTCTGGACACAGGGATCTACTGTTTCCTATTCCCCAATCCCCCACCATCGCTCAAACCAGACTATCATCAAACAAACAACAGATGCACAATCTAGTTTGAAGTGCAAGAAGCAGCATTCTTTGGTCTTGGCCTTCTAATGCATGTATGATATGCTGTACTTTTTATTTTGTTCACAGGTATCTTGTGCAAACAAGAGTATTTAAATTTGAAAAAAAATAAATAAAAAAATAAATTTGATACAGTATTTCTTATTAACATTTTGCTTAATGGCTTTAATTTCCTCTTAAGTAGGCCTTTGCTAAAGTCATAAATGCATTTTCTCTTATTTATTCTAATATTATCATAACTGTTCTGTTTTACCTTGAAAATCTTAATCCAAATGCAGGGATCTGTATAAAATAGGGGTATTTTAATATTTTTATATTCATGAAATTTTTAATATTTTTATAAATTGTTAGCCAGTTGGCCAAACATTATTTATCACGTCAGTTATTTTTTCTAATGATATAAGATGCCATTGTCATCATATTCTTTATCTTCATTCACACATTTTTTGAAATGTTATTTTTTTCTGGGGATATATATTTTTAAACTTTTGACAATATTTGTTAATATAATAACTTTACATTACATTTTGATATACCAAAGGACAAGTTTCTTCTCTTTGTCATTTTCAAAATTATACCGAATATATTTGCATATTTACTATACCTAATACACTTTGGGATCCGTCTGTCACTACCCATTAAAAACTCTTGTGTTTTATTGATTGATAATGCTTTAATTTATGAGAATATTCATGGGAAAATTCACACCTTTTCACTATTGAATATTCCTATCTTCAAGAAAGAAATAAAGGATTTTCTTTATTTTCTTCAATAAATCTTTAGAGACCTCTTCTCTCCCTGCCAAACACAGACATTGTGTTATACAATACAGTTTATAGTTTTATGGCTATTTGTAAATAAATCCTTATTTTAATAAAATTTCTTCAGTGGTTAATTATTATTAACAGGAAAAGCCATTAATTTGTGATACTGATCTGTTATGTGGTCACTTTGGTGAACTATATTTTAAGAGTTTGCAGTATGTTCTTTTAAATTTTTAAGGTAAAGAGTCAATTAAAACCTAAATAAAAACTTTGAGAAATTTCTTTTCAAAAGTAGCACTCTCAAAAAAAAAAAAAAAAAAAAGTAACACTCTCCTTTCATTTACTTGCCCTTTCTCATTTACTAAGACTTATCTATAGAATGCTGAATAGTAGTTGTGATATTAGCTATCTTTATCTTTGACTGGCTTTAATAGAAATACTTTTAATAGGTCACCAGTAAATATGTTTGCTCCAAATTTCTAGATGTCTTTCATTCAGGAACTTACTTTGTTCCTAAATATCAATAATTTTATTATGAATCGCCATTGAATTTTCTGATTTTTTCCTCATCTCTTGATCAGGTTTTTCCTCCATTAATCTTTTTGTATAGCCATTCCATTGATAGATTTCTTAGGTTGAATAATTTTTTTCATTTATGAGACAAAGTCCATTGTTTCAAAGTGCAATATTCTTTAAAAGTACAGTTACATCTGACTTGCTAAAAAGTCATTTGTCCTGTTTGCATGTGTCATCATGAGTAATTATATGACTAGCTTTCCAAGAATAGGACTTTTCAACCTCAATCCTGTTAACATAGTGGGCTGAATAGTTCTTTGTTGTCATGTGCATTTTAGGATGTAAGCATCCCTGGCATCAACCCACTGGATCCAGTAGCACTCTCTCCCCCGTTGTGACAACCAAAACTGTCTCTGGGCATTGCCAAATGATCCTTGCTGGAGGAGCAAAATTCCCTCTTTTCCATTCTACTAGAATTTATAAAATATAGAAACACTCTACTTTTTTTTTTTCTTCAAATTTGGTTGTGGGAGGTTTACTCATCTTTGACATTTCCTCTCTGCTGGATTTGATTTCTTAAACTAGTTTGGTGACTGATGTTTTTCTATAAAGTTGTCCATTTTGTATTTGTTTCCAAATCTATTGTTATGCCATTATATTTAAAGTTTTATTTCTCCATACTTTTGTTTTCTTTTACATTTCTCATGAGTTAATCACACTTTTTCTAAAATTTTCTTGGACTAGTCTTGGAAAAAGTTCACATATTTTCTTTTTAAGTAATAAACTTTGGTTTTATTTTTAACCGATTCATTTGTACTGCTAATCTTTGTTAATTAATTTTTCTCACATTTATTTAAATACTTTCCTAGCATCGTATGTTGAAAAAATTTTAAATTATTTACGTCCTCATTTTCTAACAAATGTGTATTCTTCAGAATACACACTGCACTCCATTGTCTTGCCCTACAGGTTTTCATATGTGGTTTTCTTATTTTATTCAGTTTAAAGGATTGTTTCTCTCATTTTTATTTTTCTGGCATAGAGAAAATGCTTAATAAATGGATGTTGTTATTGCTTTGAAAGTCTTGTCATTTTATATTTATAATACATTATTATTTGTAGGTTAATTAATAGACTAGGTTATACAGAATGAAGACCTGGAAGAGATTATTTTGTGCTTAAATAAAGAAGAAGTGGAAGAAGAAAGTCATTAGAGTTTGAATAGAAGGGACTTGGTGATTGATTGGGAAATATATAAGCATACAGGACAACTCCCAGAGTTCTTATTTAGAGAATTGGTTAATTTTTATGAAAATTATAAGCTTTATTCAGAATATATAGGAATAAGAACAATTATAGGGGAAAATGATCAATTTGGTTTTGAAATATTGAATTTGATTTACTCGTGAGAAATACCTACGGCAATGTTCAGAAGGAAGTTCTAATCTTCAAGAACCTGGAAACTACGGCTGTCTTCAGATATCTTTTTGAAATTTTTCATTAAATAGGTGAAAGATGAAACTGTGAAAATAAGTGAGATAATTATTTAAATGACTCAAAAATGGGCAAAGCACAGAACACTGAAGGATTCCAAAGTTAAGGTTCTTTGGGTACAGTATGGGAAACCAGAGAGAGAAATTGCTGAGTGATGGGAGAAAAGTAATAGAGACTAGTGCCTAGACATGAGGAGAGAAAATTTCCAGAAGGAAAGTATCCTCAGTAAAATATGTAAGTGTTGGATAAATGAGAGGATCACAAAAATGAGTCAACTGAATTTGGCAATTCTTTTTTTTTTTAAGATTTTATTTATTTATTTATTCATGAGAGAGGGAGGGGGAGAGAGAGAGAGAGAGAGAGAGAGAGGCAGAGACAAAGGCAGAGGGAGAAACAGGCTCCATGCAGGGAACCCGACGTGGGACTCGATCCAGGGACTCCAGGATCACACCCCAGCCGAAGGTGGCGCTAAACCGCTAAGCCACTGGGGCTGCTCAAATTTGGCAATTCTATTTTGCTGTTATTTTTCATAGTGCGTGTAGCCTTGACAGCTGATTCTCTGGAACCTTTGCATACAGAGACCATCAATGATAAGGTTCCTTTACCCCAGAAGCCTAAAGAGCTTCATAATGACATAATTCACAGGGAATTAACACCTGGAAATTATTTACTCCAGAGATGCCATATTGACCAAAATGTGTCTGGAAGGCACAAATCTGAAAAAATATTTACCAGGGACATTTTGTCAGACTGGTTTAGAGATTCCTCCTATGTGTTCCTCAGCCCTATTAAATGAAGGTATTGGAGTCATACGCAGGTTAGCACTGCATCTTTTCTGATTATTTGAGAAAATTACTTAATTGCTTTAAACATCAGTTTCCTCATAAAAATATTAGGGATAACAACTGTATTTCATTGGGTAATTGTGATGATTGGATGAGATTATAGATGTAAAGATGTTTGCATCTGGTACACAGTAAGTGTTCAAGAAATGATGGCTGTTATGGTTCTTTGTGTTTCTAGAGCAGCCCATACTATTTATCAAAATGTAATGCTTACTGCACTATGTTAAAATAATGGAAAGGTTTGCCTTCCTCTCCCTCTCTTTTTCTTCCTTCCTAAGGTCGAGAAAGGGAGAAGACGAGTAGAAGGAAGAGAAGGAGTAGAAGGGAAAAGAAAGAGAAGAAAGGAAGGAAGGAGGGGGAGGGAGAGGGAGGGTGGAGAGAGGAGAGAGGGAGGGAGGGAGGGGGGGGGGGGAGTGTAGGGAGTGGAGGAGAGGGAGGTCGTGTAAGTCGTAGAGTAGGGCGGTTGAGGGAGTTCGGATGGATTGTGCTGTTCTGTCGTATCTGGATTTGGTCTTTTTTCTTGCTTGTTTTCTTTCTTTCTTTCTTTTTTCTCTTTTTTTCTTTTTTCTTTCTTTCTTTCTTTCTTTCTTTCTTTCTTTCTTCTTTCTTTCTTCTTTTTCTTTCTTTCTTTCTCTTTTCCTTCTTCTTTTTTTTTCTCTTTCTCCACCTTTGTGTTTTATATGGTATCTCTCAACAGTTAGGTGGTGCTTTATAAAGATAACCTTGGGAGATTAATTTTTGAGTTTTAGTTTCCTCATATGCAAAATATACTATCTACCTTCTAGAGTTGGTATGTGGTTGAAATTACATAATGCATATAAAATGTCAATAACAGAGAACTTTCAACAAGTGGGAGTTATAACTATTTTTGTTAGGGTGGTTCTTTGAACCATCTTGATATCACATTTATAAACATACATGTCTTGGGGATATCTTTAGCATTCACTAATAATATCCACATTTCAAATGTAACTTGATTTTTCAGTGCTTTATTTCAGGATTAGTAATTTATTTAAAAATACTGAAAAACATTTTATTATTATATTCTACACTTGAAACTAATATAAGACTATATGTTAACTATACTTTCAGTTAAAAACAATACTGGAAACCAATTTTCTCATCACGTTTAAATATTCTTCTGGGAACTTTTACAGGCAGGGATGACTTAATTGCGTTGTTTGTTGTCACCAAAGAGTATTACAGGTTTAAAAAAATGTGATGTGGCATAATTCAGGGAATCCTCTCTTTTCATTAAATGAGGAGAGTCATGGGGAGAAGCATCCAGTACTAGAAAGCTCAGGAAAACTAAAGTTCTTAAATAATCAGCAGTAGTAATTCAGTGAATGTGAGAGTGCCAGAAAAATGTTCTAAGTAATAGCTATATATTTATTATGTATTATGTTCAATTATTCAAATATTCCTGTCCTCTCACTCAGTCCCTCATTATGTTGGTCCTCAATAATACCAATGCTCAACCTCTGACCTTCTTCCTGACGGGTATCCCAGGCCTGAGAGCAGCCCAGGTTTGGATCTCCATCCCTTTTTGTCTCCTGTATGTCATCGCCCTCTCTGGGAACAGCATGATCCTATTTGTGGTCTTCCGTGAGCAGAATCTCCATGAACCAATGTATTATTTCCTCTCTATGCTTTCAGCCACAGACCTGAGCTTATCCCTGTGCACACTTTCTACTACCCTTGGTGTCTTCTGGTTTGAAGCTCGAGAAATCACCTTAAGTGCCTGCATTGCCCAGATGTTCTTTCTCCATGGATTTACTTTCATGGAGTCTGGGGTTCTGCTGGCCATGGCCTTTGATCGTTTTGTAGCCATCTGTAATCCACTGAGATATACCACCATCCTCACCAATGCCAGAATTACCCAGATTGGGGTGAGCATGTTGATAAGGAACGTTGCTGTCATGTTACCAGTGGTGCTCTTTGTTAAGAGGCTGTCCTTCTGCGGTGCAGTGGTCCTTTCACATTCTTACTGTTACCATGTTGACCTCATTCAACTCTCATGCACAGACAACAGAATCAACAGCATCCTCGGTCTGTTTGCACTTTTCTCCACAACAGGATTTGATTGTCCTTGCATCTTGCTCTCCTATGTACTGATCATCCGGTCTGTTCTCAGCATTGCCTCCTCAGAGGGGCGGCAAAAAGCCTTCAACACCTGCATATCCCACATCAGTGCTGTTGCCATCTTTTACATCCCCCTTGTCAGCTTGTCTCTTGTCCATCGCTATGGCCATTCAGCACCTCCATTTGTCCACACCATCATGGCCAATGTCTTCCTTCTCATCCCTCCCGTGCTCAACCCCATCATCTATAGTGTGAAGACTAAGCAGATTCGAAAGGCTATTGTCAAGGTCTTAATTCAGAAGCAGCAATAAATCTAATTAATAGTTATCTTAAAATAGAGAAAGCCATTTCTGAATGAGTGCTTTGGTAGAATAAGGTAATTGTCCCCAAATGGCCTAAATATGTTTCCAATAACCTTAAACTAAGTAACTTACACACTGTGTGATACTTGCTTAGTCATCTTGTCAGTAATTCAATATTAATATCTCCTAAATTATGTTCTGTTTTCAAGGTAAAGTGAGATAATGTATGTAAACAACTATTCATATTTGCAAGTAGTATGAGACCTGAATAAAGTATTCATCAGACTGCATATGATTCAAAAAGTCCAGATTTAATGTAGGAAACTTTGTTAATAAACCAGTTGTTCTTTTCTTAATGATATCCAAAGGACACTTGAATTAATTTGATTTTTTCTTCTTAAAATTCTTAGTTACGTGGAAAAATAGTCATTCTATAGAGTGCATCTTATAAGCATATCAATGTAATTTAACACTGGGTCATATATAGGTATTTTGCCTTTTCTTATGTGTAGGAATATATCTGTTGTATATACAAAATGCCATTATCAAGTGCTCAAGATCCGTTCCTGCTATTAGGTGATATTTTAAAGATTTTATTTATTTATTCATTCATGATTGACACAGAGAGAGAGTCAGAGACATAGGCAGAGGGAGAAGCAGACTCCCTGTGGAGAGCCTGATGCAGGACTTGATCCCAGGACCCTGGGATTATGCCCTGAGATGAAGGCAGACACTCAACCACTGAGCCACCCAGGCACCCCTATTATCTGAATATTAAAAGTTGATGATAGCATTGCTAACAACCCAGGAATGAGCATCACACAATTCTCCTAAGATTAGCCTTGATAAAGGGAAACTTACACTTTTGGCTCATGTTTTATCTCTATCTCTGTCATTATGACTCACTCCATCTGTGGGCCCATTAGATCAGTAGCAGTATAGCCTAAGCTTGCTGATATTTATATGTAGCTCCTTTCTGATTGTTGAGTTTCTCCTTTGAGATGGGTACCATTTAGTGGATATTAGAAATGGGATGCAAAGATTTCTACCCTCTGTGCCCATTTCAATATGTATTTCATATTCATTTTCTATAGACTTATCTCTGTTCTTTCAAATTTGCTAGTTCCATTAACTGACCAACTATCCAAGCCTTTCAGCAAAGTAAAGAAATCCATGTAAATCCACATAGCTCAGGCAATCTCTCTAACAACCAAGGGCACTGTCCATTATGAGAATTTTCCTTTAGCACTTTTTTTTAATGGCCACCCATGTGTGAGGCTGTTGTACCACTGTATTCTCCTCTTGGTTAGTACTAACTTGCCTACTAATCCATCCATGAACCAAGCCTGTATGTTTTCCTTCTCTTCCAGTGACTTATCAGAATCTTCAGTGAGGCCATGGATGTGAATTAATGGAGAGGCACATATAATACAGTAATAAGTATCATAGGATTCTGGGACAACTATTCACAAACTTAATTTGTGCTTACTTTGTATGTCTTTCCTACTGTAATGGTTTTAATTTCTCCGATGTGCTAACATGAAAGTTTTCCCAGTTCATAAGTGTAATATAACCAATTATATACCTAGGCATCTGGGGGAATAACTACAGGTATGAAAATCATTATGTTCATTGTGAGATAAAATTTTCCATAATTCCATTAATCATCTCATCCCAATCATCTCATAATTTAATCAAAAAGAGCATGATGGCACATTTGGTTGCCTGTTATGAATAAGAGATGATATCCTTTGTCCAATAGTCCTCAAGGAATTTGGGTATTCTCCTTTCCTTAAAGAACAAGTACATTTGGAAATGAACAAAGATCCATTTTGGAAAAGATCTGGATAATTTGTATTGCCTAATTCCAGTGGCATGGCACATTGTTTCATCAAGGGCACCAAGATTCTTGTTTAAGTAATGGGCTTTAGAAATGGTCATCCTATTTAAATTCTTAAATAGACTAAGCAACTTAAATATTTAAATTTCCCATTAGGGTATTTGATGTCAGCCTGATGCTCACAAGTTCTTTATTTTAAATGCATTTCAATTAACACTCTGATGCTGTCCATTGTGCTTGTCTCCAGAAACACTTTCATCTATTGCAATAGATGGGGGTCCTGTCACCCTGATTGCAATTTTAGCCTTTCTACTCTCTACAGTAATTACATTTAATTTACTTCTGGTTTTTAAGTTCTGCCATGTGTCTCAGGATTCCTTCATCCTCATTGTTAGTAGGGAGGTCAGTTCCATAGAAACAGCTTTCATTGCCAAGTCTAGCCTACAGAGCACAGCAATCACTGAACTACAAAGACACCAGATTTAAAAAATGAATTATTTATTGCCTTAGTGAAGGAGTATACTCTCTTCTCCCAGAGAAAATAATCATGTGATAAGTTCTCTGGTCTTAAGATAAATCCATTCTAACATGTCTACCTTCTTGAGATTTCCTCTTTTTTTTTTCTAAGATTTACTTATTTATCTTAGAAAGAGAGGGCACGTGAGCAGGGATGGGATAGAGGGAGACATACAGACTCCCTACTGAATAGGGAGCGCAATGACAAGGTACTTGATCTCATGAACCTGAGATCATGACCTGAGCTGAAACCAAGAGTCAGATGTTTAAGCAACTGAGTCACCCACATGCCCTACCTTGAGATTTCTATAGTCCATATTATGCCAAGCAGATCTGGCATCTCCACCTCATTTGCTATAGGTAATCATCATGTTCAAGCTTCAATCAGCCATCCCAAAAGTGCATTATCACAATATACAGGTATCCTTGGTGTAATGGTGAACCTTAAATCATAGATGAGCATCCTATTAATAATGTCAAATTGTTCATGTCAAATTATTCTCTATGTCAATTTACATTTATACCACCAGCCACTTCTTCTGCTGACTTTTATGTAATACTTTCAAGATCCTTTCCTATAGATATTTATTTGATTCTAGTTATTGATATAAATCGGTAGTTTCTGCAATGATGTCAGTGGTTAAGCTATTTTCTCCCAAAATGTTAATAACATTTCGCTGCTCAGGTTTTGCCAAGATCAGATTGCTTATTGCCTTGGGTATAAGGAGAAGTGATTGGCCAGATCTTGCAAAGGAAAAGCATTGTAAAGCATTGTCCCCAGGTTTGGTTTTTGTAAGGTCTTCATACAAGATAAAATAAATATCCTCTGCTAAATGAGAAGGGAACTGCTTTGGCTAACATGGGATATTTAAAGGTTTCAAGATTTTTAGGCTTATTTACTCAAATGTTAACATCCCAGGAGTGAGGATCACACCATTTCCCCATTTTTTTTTTTTATTCCCAGTATTTTTCAGTGTTCTGACTTTATAAAAGAAGACTTCAAAACTGAGAATTAAGTCTGCCTTGCAGCACTGTCACTTTTTCAGTTAAATCATGTGCTGGATTTTTAGAACTATATAATCTTTGGCTGAAGATGATAAAGATTTCCTTAAATGTTCCTATTGTGGCACTCTGACTTTCACAGCATGTCCCAAGTTGCCGATTGGCTATCCTAATCTAATCATCTTGTATTTAAGGTTTATAATGCAGATGGTTTATTATGCCATCTCATAATCTTTATAGTTAATGTTTTATTGGTACAAATGGGAGATTAGATTCAACACCCATAGTTACCATGTAACCTAATATCTCACCTTTCACCTGAATCTCATCCAATCAACCACAAGTCATAGTCATAGTAGTTTTGATGCCATTGCATTTCAGGAATCATTGTAAGCCCACTGACCACTGGCAATAGGGTCTTAGTTGTCAATTGACTATTCTATTGGCAATGTGATTCTGGGGAACATAAGTGAGGGATAGCTGAAGTCAAAAAAGGGAAGAAAGTAAGACAATGCAAAAATTTATTATTGATTTGGATACTATTATTCAGAGTCCAATCAGGAGACAGAAACAACACAATTATTTGTAAAGGAAAAGCTTGATGTTAAGAAGTATATTAACAGGGAAATAGATTAGTGGGTAAATTGGCAAGTAGACTCAAGAGAATTACAAAGAATCTATGAATCTGTGAGATTCAAATATCTGAATCTATGAGAAGCAGATATAAGGAGCAACCACTACTCTTAGGGCAGAGATAGATCATTCAAGAAAGCTCTCCTCTCTTTCCTCTAAGTCTGTGAAGTTACTAAGGTGTCAACTGGTGAAGCTTGCAAAACAATCTGTCCTCTGGGAGTGCTAAGAAAGGTACCAAGTCTCTGAACTCTAGGTGCCAGACAAGTTTATGTCTGCTGGGCACTGCTGGAATTGGGATATGGAGAGAGTGCCCTTTATAGGACTATAATATATTTCCAGGTGAGGCTGAGGTGGGGGTAGCTCAAGGCTACCCTTATGAGATGAAGTTGGGTAGCCAGTTTGCTAGATGGCTAGCACTGTGCTGCCCCAATTTATAGATTTATATACACATACACAAAGCTAAGGAAAAGAGGTAGAAGAGGTTCACTCAGCTACAGTGCTGGTACATATTGTCTGGGACTCTGGTTATGTCTTTGTTGTCCCAGTGAGGAATTGGAGAACCAGCTCAGTGACTAATACTGGGAGCAGCTATGCACTGCTGGAACCGAGTACTGAAGAAATCACACAGTGCCAAGCAATGGAAAAACAGCACATTCTGTGGGAGTACCGCCAACAAGCCACACAGAAACCAGGAAGAGAAAACTGCCTCTCCCTCCAGTGTTCCTCTACCACCTCCACTGACAAGTCTTAATATTGTGCCAGCTGGAAAAAGAGAAATATTTACAGAGTCTAACACCATCATCATAGAACAGGCAAAAAGGAATTTGGAGCTAACAGATGGTAAATCAATAATGAGCCAGTCACTATTAGGGTGACTATTGACCATTCCTGCAAACCCAACTCTGAAGCTTTATCAAATACATCTCATGATAGTCCATCCAGGAAAATAAGGAAGGAAACATTTATCAATTGGATCTCATTTACCATTAGTCGATGTTTATCCTGTGAGTTGTTAATTCCCCTATACTTCTTCACATGTATGAATACCAAGGAAATACCTGAGAAGCCATAATCCCATTATGATCCCAGATAGAAGCTGAATTAAGCACATCAAGGTTAAGAATTTGTATTACTTTATCTAATACTCTGACTGTAATATATGTATATTGGAATGTGGAAAATTATAATAAATACTTTATAAGGCTCTTTTCTACAATTTTCTGCCTGCCCATGCTGATGACTATAGCTCTCACCTCTAGCACATCCACTTTTATATTAATCTGAAGACCAATTGATTATTATAGGCTTATGTAAATCAGTTCATTTACCTGTTGTTATGCTGTTTCAGGCTGAAGGTGTTTAACTAGATAGTATTTTCTATTCTGTCTCTGAAAATAATATGTCCTCCTATATATGCCACCAGAATTATACTTTTTATTTATTTGAAATTTTCAAAGTTGAGAGCTGAATAAAAATTTATACTTCTGATAACGAGGGTCTAAGGTATTAGGATGCTTGTGATTCTGGGCTTTTATTTATTTTTTATGAGATTAAATGCCTTCAATGGCCAATAAATGTGAAGAGACTTGATATAAGAGAATACTGAAATTATGAGTCAATGATAAATAGGGAAGCTTGTGACCTATCTAAATCCACTCACATTTACAGTAAAAGTAGACATTGTGATGAACAAACAGAACATACCTGTGGGAAGAATTCCACATAAGGTCTGTGATAGTATCAGATTGAGTCTACTAAGGCATACACTTATTCTTGGAGCCATACCTTGATATAGACCACCTTACCAATGTCTGAGACAGGCTCTCCTAAAAGCCTGCATCTGATGTAGGAACATTACCTCAAGAGTTCATTAAATCTATGACTGTGAGTCAGAGCCTGCTTTCTGCATTTCTTAGGGGAACCTGTTATTGACAAACCATGTTGAATCTAGAGAGTCATTGTTCTCAGGGGATTAGGTGCCTGTTAATTCTCAGGAGGATATGCGTATGGTAGGAAAGAGTATGAGGGTATATATAAGAATATGGATTCCCAACATGGTGCTGGGGCAGAGAAGTTACGGAACCTGAAGAGTTTGAAACTTTTCACCCTTGCTCTGATATAAGGAACCCAGGGGCCTGGTAGGTGTCCTAGAGACTTAAGTTGAATTTCCCTAAGATTATTTTATGTTTCCCAGTGAAAACTCTGTAATTTATAGAGATCAACTTTATGCCTTTGAAAAGGCTGGATGTAAAAATTCTTCACAGGTTGTCAAGCCTGAAGGATCAAACTGCATTTGGAACAGCATTGAGAGCTGAAAAGGTTAGGGTACATATGTGGGATGTGGTCTATCTTTGCATGATGAACACAGTTGAAAAGAAAATGTTATCTTTTTAGTACCATTTTTTTAGTACCTAAATTAGGTTGATAGCTTGTCAAGAAAGCCCTCAGATGTGGAATCTTAAAAATGACAATTTTGAGGAGACTTTTGAGCAAGAATGGATAAAAAATGTGTATCACTTTTCTCCCTCTGAATCTCACTGCACCGACAAGACAGAGTGTCAGCTGCACTATTGGAGTTTTTCTGGCTTAGAGCTGTTAAAAGGAGAGTCACCCAAAGTATGAATGATGCTGGTCCCAAGAACATGAGAAGAATCAAGCTCAAATACCAGAGATAAGAACCTGAATTGGTCACCAACCTAAAGGGTAGACATTAAACACCCAGGAGCAATAGCAAAGGAATCCAAGAACAGGAAAAGAAGGGCAAGAACTATGCCATTCTGAGCTGGGCCAGTAGCAATTGCATGGAAACAATGTGAGTATTTCAAGCACCTACAAAGGGCAACAGTGGTGTGTGCTTCATGTCAAGGAAACACTCACCACATATCAAAGGCTGAGACAAAAATGGATGCTCAGTACTGAAATTATGTTCTCCTCATCTAGCCTTATCACTTCTCCATATGACACATCCTACATACCACAAACTGTCAGAGACCCTATCTTGAGTCAAATGGAGGCAAAGGTCTTTCAAAATTTTGACAGCAGAGAGAAGAGCTAATAACTGTTCTCCCCTTCTTCATTGCTTTATATCTCTACCCTTCACCCTGTAATTTCTTCCATCTGGATGCAACTTCCTCTTTCTCCACCCTTGCCAAGAAATATTCCTTAACTCCCCACAAAAGGACCCATGCTTAAGCCTGGCCATTCCCTTCTCACCACTTATTATGGTCTACTAGCTGGCAACTCACCACCTAGAGGATGATAACTGGCATCAGAGTAGTCCTTCCTCTGCTCTCTGAGGTGATGTGCTCACTCAGACAGCCTCAGGCTACAGTTAATGTGCTGATGAATAATGCTTGGTCCTGGAGATCACTTGGAGGTTTATGGTTCAGGGAATGGTGTTGTATAAGACAATTTGGAGGGGGAAGAATTACAAGAATATAGAAAAGTTCAGAGCATTGCCCTGTGTTTTGCAATTCTTTTGGGAAAATTTAAAACATTTGTGTATTTGCTTCATATGTTATTGACTTCTTTTTAAGTGAAGAAAGATTACTCTTAAATTTCAAGTTCCCTTTGACCCATACTCCATTCCCACCATACTCATTATACTGTGATTGTTAGTGTCTGTGTGCATGTGCTTGTATGCATAATTTTTTAGTACAGGGGTCAAGAAACTTTTTCTATAAATGGCCAGAAAGTCAATATTATAGTCTTTTCAGGCCACATATTTGTCTGTCATATATACTTATTCTTCTTTTTAAAAATACTCTTTAAGTATATTTTTTAAACTCTCACAGGTTAAACAAAGCATGTGCTGAATTTAGTTCTGCATTTTTGTTTGCAAAACTCCGTGGTAGATCAATTTTATATTTTCACACACATGTACCATGAACAATAATATAAGAGGCTTCCTTTAACTCCTACTACTGCAGAATCTGTGATTTGTACAAGTATATGAACAATGACCACTTTCAGGATGTTATAGTTTTTCCAGGTTGCAATGTATTCCAACTTAGTTTACTTGATGCATAAATCTCAAGAAGTGTAGTCTTAATAAAAAAGCTTATTAAAATACTTTGTTGCTTCTAAGCTATTGCTTAAAAGTATATCATGGAATGAAGATAGACTTGAAGAGTATAAAGGTCTCAAATGAGTGTCATGAAGAACCTGTTTAAATCTACTCTGTATTTTTCTTTATATAGAAAAAGTTATATTACATTATTGCTTGATAACTAAGGATGAGCAATATTTAATTTAACTGACAACTGAACTTGTGTTCAGTAAATACAACTAAAAGAATTTCTAATTATTATTGATGTTATTTATCTGCTAGGAGCATATAAATGAGAGACCTATTTGTGATGTTTGCTCTCAATACCTCAGAAGTTGAAATCTCCACCTTCCTGTTGATTGGAATCCCAGGGCTTGAGCATGTGCACATTTGGATCTCCATCCCCATCTGCTTCATGTACCTCCTGGCCATCCTGGGCAACTGCACCATTCTATTTGTTATCAGGACAGAGCCTTCTCTGCATGAGCCTATGTACTATTTCCTCTCTATGCTGGCCCTATCTGACCTGGGCTTGTCTTTCTCTTCTCTTCCCTCCATGATGAGAATCTTCTTGTTCAATGCCATGGAGATTTCTGCTGATGCATGTATTGCCCAGGAATTTTTCATCCATGGATTCACAGACATGGAATCCTCAGTGCTTCTAATCATGTCCTTTGATCGCTTTCTAGCCATTCGCAACCCCCTGAGGTATAGCTCTATTCTTACCAGCTCCAGAGTTTTGCATATTGGACTGACATTTGCTATTAAAAGCATTCTACTAGTTCTTCCTCTTCCTTTCACTTTAAAGAGACTCCAATACTGTAATAAACGCCTGCTTTCACACTCCTACTGCCTCCACCAGGATGTGATGAAACTGGCCTGCTCTGACAATAGGGTTAACTTTTACTATGGTCTGTTTGTTGCACTCTGCATGATGTCAGACAGTGTGTTCATTGCAGTTTCCTATGTGTTCATCCTGAAGACTGTATTGGGTATTGCTTCCCATGGGGAGCGACTGAAAGCCCTTAATACCTGTGTATCCCACATCTGTGCTGTGCTCATCTTCTATGTGCCCATCATCACCTTGGCTACCATGCATCGCTTTGCCAAGCATAAATCCCCTCTGGCTATGATTCTGATAGCTGATGCATTCTTGTTGGTACCACCTTTGATGAACCCTATTGTGTATTGTGTAAAAACTCGGCAGATTAGAGTAAAAGTCCTGGAAAAACTGAGTCTAAAGTCTAAATGATGGGGCAGAGGTGGAAGTTCCATTTTTTCTACAATAAAGTGTCTTAGGATCAGGACAATATTTCTTTCAAAGAGAAAATATTTTCTTTTACCTCATAGTCCTTAAGTTACACTAATTAGTCAATCAATAAATTAATCCCTAAAAGCTATCCAACATACCACAGCATATCTGCTTTTAAGGAAGAGGAAGCCTGTATTTCAGAGACTAGGTAGGAATCTTTTTGTTATTGTTGGGGAGGGATTTATGGTACCTATCTTTAGGTATGAATGATGAGCAAGAATCCAGAGAAACTTCTAAGGAAAAAAACTATGATGAATGGCCCTAAACTGTGACTGGTAGAGCTCTGCAAGTTTCTGGAGCCATTTAGAATCGTTATATTTGCTTGCCTTACTTGATTCTTATTTGTGATTTACATTAAGCCCTTAATAATATGTCTAAGTTGATTTATATATCTTCCTTGCTACTCAAAGAGTGGTACACTGCTCAGCAGGAGCAGCATCACCTGGAAAGTAACTAGAATTGCAGAATATCATGCCCTGATGCAGGCCTACTAAGTCAGAATCTGTATTTTACCAAGATCTTAGATGATTGGTATGTACACTAATGCTTGGGGGAAAAAAAACTTGTGGGGGGTAATGTGAAAGGAGAACCTAGAGAGTGTGTCTTCTGCTGAAGCCAAATGGAGGGAAAATTGTAGGAAGAAATTACAACTGGGCATTGGCATTTGGCAACATTTCTAGTAAAGGCAAGGGGCTGAGTCCTTGGGGTACAATGGATAGAGACTCAGAGGCATCTTTCATATCACACACATGTCTCTCTCACTGACTACATTATGAATTTCCACCAGGAAAGAGTTGTGAGTTATTTGACTTTAAAAGTCTCCTCACAATAAATACCTTGTTCAGAGTATGTGCTTAGTAGATGCATATCAATTTGAAGTAAAAGAATAGTCCAAAGTTTTGCTGGGGTGGTGATTCAGGGGTGAATCAGGTGGTCATCATCTAGACTCAACTCACCTCTGCATTGTCTGCACCTCTTACCAGGAAGCTAATTTAGACAGGGAATATAAGCACCCTTTGTAAGAGACAGAGAATTTAGGGCAGCCCATAATACCATTAAGTACCAGTAACTGTCAGGCCACAACACAGAATCTGCACCACTGTGGCCAGACATCCAAATGACTTTCTTATCTGAGGCTCCTGGGACCCACCTGTCACTTCCTGGTCTTGTAAATGGAGACAGATTAGAGTGTTTCAAGGATATCCTAATGCGAAAGTGTCAACAAAGAAGCTTTAGGAGCTATGAGAACTATGCCATCTTTATTTAGGGGATTAAGATCCAGGATTTCTGCTAATCAAGAAGATATAATGTAGCTCCACAGTGGGGATTTAGAAGCCAACAAATAGAAGAAAGAGTTAAAAGGCCCTATCAGGGATGACATGTCCTCTTTCTATTGTGATAACTTACTCCTACCAGGGAGGTGGTCAGAGGTATAGAAAGGCTCAAGACTCAGCCAGGAAACGAGTCCTCTAATTTCACCTCTTCCATTTCCTGTCTATGTGGTCTTGAGAAAATTATTTTATATGTGTTGTATATTATGATAGATTTCATAGGTACTTTGATATTAAAAAACAATTCCAAAAAATAAAAAAATTATTCCTTCTTTCTGCATTGCATGGGCTAATATGTTAATCTTCTTCAAAGCCATAAAATCCAAATATGGTCTTCAGACAAATTTATTTAGACAAGATAGCATTTAGTTGAATTCATATAAAAATAGATATTTATAAGTTATCTTAAATGTAGGAAGATATGGTACATGAGGTCTACATTTCCATGTGGAAACACCCATTAAGAACCCACTTAGAAGTCCACATTATCACAGTTTGAGGATGGGCTTGCTCCACTTATTGCTATTATTACTTTGTTCTTCTACATATTTGAACTTATGATCCCTGTTATGAATTCCTTTTTTTGTATTTTTTTATTGGAGTTTGATTTGCCAACATATAGCATAACACCCAGTGATCCCTCTTATGAATTCTTACTTGCTTTCTCATTCTGTCTCTTTCACACACACACACACACACACACACACACACACACACACACATTCTGGCTACAGGTCTGTTTAGCAGTAGGACCAACCCAGAGACCTGAATTTTGCGATGCTTTTCCTGGTTTTTGGTTTCTGCCAATCCCATGTAGCACTGTTACATTTTGTTTACAATTATAAACATTCCTGCTAATCCCTCAACCCCCTTGTGTGAATATTTTCCCTCAAATCTGTCATGTAATTGCAGAGAGATCCATGTGCACTGATTGACCAAAAGCGATAATATCGACTATGGGACACTTGAAGACTGACATGATTGAGTGGATGTAACTATGGCCAGAGAGAGTGTGAAAGAGAGAGTTCCAAGTTGCCTTGTACTAGTAAACACATGAAGTCACAGGTGGTTTTGGGTTTAATCTGTCTCCTGCTGATTTACAAAGGTCCATGCAAAAGTAATTTCAGTCAATCCCAAATTCGGCTGAACTTGGAATCAATAAATTGAGGTGGTATGAGCTGAAAGAATCTTCCAACTGTAAAGTTATTTATTTTCATTGAATATGCATACAAGGTTTAAATATAGTGATTTTTAACTTCATTAATTCCAAAATAACTATCATTTATTAACTATATCTTATGTTCAGACACCTTGATAAAGGGACTTAATTTCAGGGAGCCTGGGTGGCTCAGTCAGTTAAGTGTCTGCCTTCAGCTAAGGTCATAATCTTGGAGTCCTGGGATCAGCCCCATGTGGAGCTCCCTGCTCAGTGTGGAGTATTCTTCTCTCCCTACCACTTCCCCCTTCCCCTGCTTGTGCTCTCTATCTCTCAAATAAATAAAATCTTTTTTTTAGAAGGGCCTTGATTTTCATGCAAACTTTATTATACCTTTTTTGTAAACATAAGAAAAACTGTTGACAAATTTCTCAGGAAGTAGTACAGCAAGAATTCAAAACTAGGCCTATGTGACTTCCAACTATTTTTTTTAATAATAAATTTATTTTTTATTGGTGTTCAATTTGCCATCATACAGAATAACACCCAGTGCTCATCCTGTCAAGTGCCCCCCTCAGTGCCCGTCACACATTCACTCCCACCCCCCACCCTCCTCCCCTTCCACCACCCCTAGTTCGTTTCCCAGAGTTAGGGGTCTTCATGTTCTGTCTCCCTTTCTGATATTTCCTACCCCTTTCTTTTCCCTTCCCTTCTATTCCCTTTCACTATTATTTATATTCCCCAAATGAATGAGACCATATAATGTTTGTCCTTCTTTGTGTACATCACTCCACTCTCAGTAAATAAAAGAGAAGCTGGAGGTCGGTGTCCTAGGGAGAAAGAAAGGGTAAACTTTGGGAGAAGCAGGGTTTCTCAGAAACTCATTCCTGGTGCCTCAAGACAGACCAGGATGTCTCTCCATTCAATAATTTTAAAGAAGTATTTTGTAGCAGGGGCTTTGGATTAAGCAAATTTGAATTAAATGCTGCCTTTGCAACTAATTTTATATATTTTAGGAATTCTTAAATTCTCTATTTCAGTACTCTCATTTGTGAAATGGAGAGACTAAGTATCTAATTTAATAAGAGAATGTATAATATGCCTTAGAGAGAAGCTTGGTATGAGATGAGAATATAACTAACTGTTCCTGCCTTCCTAGAGTATATCGTGACATATTGTATGCTCTTGTTTTGGAACTAGGTGGATTCAATTTGCTACTTTTCACTTAAAATGTCTTCTTCTATAATCACAAGAGAATAAAGATGTTTCAATATCAGAAATTGAATAACACATTAAAGCAGACAATTATAGGGGTGCGTGGGTCGCTTAATCTTTTAAGCTGCTAGCTCTTGGTTTTTGCTTAAGTCATGATCTCAGGATCCTGGAATCAAGCTCTGGGTTGGGCTCCATGCTCAGTGGTGAGTGTGTGTGGGGTGGTCTCTCTGCCTCTCCCTCTGCCTCTCTCCCCTCTCATGTTTGTGCTCTCTTTCTCCCAAATAAATAAATAAATCTTTTTTTGTAAAGCAGACAATTATATTAATGGGTGCTGAAAAAGCACTTAATAGGATTCATTGAATAAGCTTATTAAAATCAATAAAATTGGAATACATATATATATTATTTAAATATTGAAAGTTTACTCAAAGATCTAGCAGCCAACCGCTGTTCTAATAGGTGAAACATTAATGTCACTTCTGTTAAAATAAAACATAAGATTTGAATGTTCACTTTCATTCTTAATATTTCATAGTCCAATAAATTACATAAGTAAAATGAAATAAATTGTATGAATAGTAGGGAAAAGTTACCAATCACCTATTTTTACTTACATATGCTAAATACAAATAAAATCCAAAAATAAAAATCTACTGTAATTCATATGATAACTTGGTAAAACATATATTAATGCAAGATAAAGATTTTTTTCTCAGTATAGCATTATGTACATGGAAATAGAAATAGGGAAATATTTTATTTATAAGAGCAACAAAATCATACATTTTAAAACTATAAAATATTTAATGCAAATAATTTTGTTGAAAAAAATTTAAAAGGTGTTAATAAGTGAAAAATCTATCATATATCCTTGGATGTGAAGCTTATCATCATAAACATTGATTCTCTCACATTTGATCTACAAAAATAATATTTCTTATTATTCCAAAGCTTTTGTTTGTTTTATGAGAGGAGGATCACCTTATACAAGTTTAACTAAGTCAGAGTATGAGGCTATACTAATAGATCAATGATATGTGATTATATACATGACAGGTATATATCAAAATCTATGAAAAGGTCTGTAAAGCAATGTACACACACACATACACATAGAGTGTCATCATATGTTTCTGTCGTTTCATTTCTCTGCTGTGTAGCTGTTTAACTCTTCCAGTTTCCTCAATTATTGGGGTATAGATGTGGTGAGGAGACTAATAAAAACAAAACAACAACAGACACACATTTGGTGATTGTGACAAGACCTAGATCCTGGCCTCTCTATGCCATGGATCTGTAGTATAACAATGGGTAGACCACTGCCATTTTCTGGAGCTTGTCAGCTTTCCTTAATATACACATGCACACTTGTAAGGACAGGCAGATGTCATCCATGTATATGTGTTTATGTGTCCCTGAGTGACCATTTCATGCATGATTAACTTGGCAAACTGAGTTCTTATTATGGAAACCTTTGTATCATGTAGCCTTGAGCCACCAAATGTGGAGGGGCATCCTTTTCATTGAACACAACCCACCTTCCTGGGCTGTAACCTCTTGAGTATTCTCTCTCTAATCTCCTTCATCTTGACACTATAGAGAATGGGGTTTATCAATGGAGGAAGCAGGAAGTGGATATAGGAGAGAAGAGTATGGGCAGGCTGAGGTATTGGCACCCTGAGACGGTCAATGAGAGCCAGAAAGATCATGGGCATGTAAAAGAGGAGCACAGCAGAGAGATGGGCAGCACAGGTTTGACCAGCCTTCCAGCGATCCTCACTGGATCCCAAACCTTGCAACACCCTGCCAATTAGGCCATAGGAGAAGAAAATAAGCAGGGGATCTAATCCCATGGCTGACAGAACCACAAAGAGGCTATAGAATGCACCCCAAGCTCCTGGACAGGCCAAATGGGCTATATCTGGGTGCAAGCAGTAAGAATGGGTCAGAACCTGTGGGTGGCAGTAGGGCATGTGAGCCAGGAGGAATGGCAGGGGCAGGTGGAGACCCAAGCATCGGAAGGCTATAGCCAGGCCAATCTTGCTAATGACATCATTGGTGAGAAGTGTTGGGTAGTGGAGAGGGCGGCAGATGGCTAGTGCTCGATCTAAGGCCATGGCAAGCAAAACAGAGGACTCCATGACAGAAAAGACATGGACAAAGAACATCTGCAGGAGGCAAGCTGAGGCAGGGACAGCATGGACGCCAGCAAGGGCAAGACCCAGCAGGGTGGGCATCAGGGCTGTGGCCAAGCCAACATCAGACACACTCAGCAGGAAGAGGAAGAAGTACATTGGGCGGTGCAGGGTGGGATCCAGGGCAATGATCCAGAGGATAGTACCATTGCCCAGGGCAGAGAGAAGGTAGATGGTGATGAGTGGTATTGTCCACCAGGAGGGTACAGCTGACAGACCTGGCATGCCCACCAACAGGAAGGTGGGGGCCATTGAAGTGTTATTGTGGACTGCCTGGTTGAATGTTGACATAGTTCAGGATCCCACTTTGAACTCTGGAACCTGAAAACTGATGGGAAAGATTATTTGGTATTCTGACACATTTGCATGATGCCATCTAAAACAGCCTGCCTCCTCCTTCCCCAGCCCCCAGCACACACATTCTCTCCCTGCATGCACATATGTTCTAGTAGCTATGCCATAGTCATCTCTTGTCTTGACAATTTTTCTAAAGTTGTCCTTAAATCTGTTTCTCTCCCTTGTTTCCTCACTTTCCTTTAACCCTGCCTTTTCTTGTAACTTTATCCTAACTTATGTCCTGCCATCAATGGCAAACACATGTGAGAGGGTCTATACTCCTATAAACATCTTTTCTGCACTCCCCTTCCCCAACCCCAGACATTCTGACTTCAGTGCTGCTTTAACACACTCACATTTCAGTGTGCTTTAAGTGCTCTCTTTAAAGAGAATATCAATTACCCTGTCGTACTAAATCAAAGAGCACTCATTTTCCTATACTGATATATTTCTCAATGAGCTTTGGCTGTTTATAAATCCATTTTCTCCTTTTCTAATTCTACCTCTCAGAAGTTAAATGCTAAATTCACCTTGCTATGTCCCATCAAAAGTATATCTTGGCAATTTTGAGGGATCTTTATTTGGGTATATTCTTTTGCTTTAGTGGTCTTACCTATTCTCATGACTTAAACTTTGTAAATTGATGAATCACAAACATATCCCTTAGATCATTCTATATTCATCTCACCCTTGCAGTCTCTACTCTTCTCTTATGTCCCATTTATTTTATTTCTTATTTTTTAAAGATTTTATTTACTTATTTGAGAGAGAGTGCAAGAGCAAGAGCGAGAGTGAGAGTGAGAGAGAGAGAATGAGCAAGGGAAAGGAAAGAGGGAGAGGGAGAAGTAGACTCCCTGCTGAGCAGGGATCCCAATGCAGGGCTCCATCCCAAGACCCTAAGATCATGACCTGAGCCTAAGGCAGACGCTTAACCAACTGGCCACTCAGGCAGCCTTGCCACTTTTATTTAAAATTCAAATAATCCAGAACAGATCTTCACAAATGCATCTTAAAACCTCTTCCAGTTTCCTTAGTTAAGAGTGGTAGGGAAATTATACATATATATATATATATTATATATAATTGATATATATATCAATTGATATATATATCAATATATATATATCACACACATATAAATGTAAACACATTTATATAAATGTATATATATGTGTGTGTATATATACATATACATATACATATACATATACATATACATATATATATTCAACTCATGCTAGGAGTACAGTGTGACCTTGAGTCTAAAGTTAGACAAAGATATCATGGAGAACTATAAACATACCTCTAAGTAAATAGATATAAAAATATTAACGTAATAGCAAATCAAATTTAGCAACATGTAAAAAGAATTATATAAGTGCAGCTTATCCCATAAAGGCAAGGTTGGTTTTACATTTTAAAATCAGTTACAGGGGCAGCCCGGGTGGCTCAGCGGTTTAGCACTGCCCTCAGCCCAGGGCCTGATTCTGGGGACCCGGGATTGAGTCCCATGTCAGGCTCCCTGCATGGAGCCTGCTTCTCCCTCTGCCTGTGTCTCTGCCTCTCTCTCTGTGTCTCTCATGAATAAATAGATAAAATCTTTAAAAAAATAAAAAAAATCAGTTACAATAATATGTCATATTAATAGAATAAAGACCAAAAACATCACAGTCATCTCAATAGACACAGAAAAGGAATTCATCAAAATCCTATAGTCATTCATGATAAAAATTCTTCACAAAATAGAAATCGAAAGGAATTCCTCAATCTGGTAAAGGGCATCTGTGAATAAACCTACAGCTAACATCATACTTGACTGTAAGATTTACAATGAGGAAGTTATTTGCTTTTACCACTTCTATTTTGTACTGAAGATTCTAGGTAATGCATGAAAGAAAACAAATTAAAATATCTACTTTAGTAAGGAAGTTATAAAATGATCTGTACTCACAGATGGCATGAACCTATGTAAAAATTCTACTAAGTAGTAGAAAATTTAGTAGTAGAAAAACTACAAAAACTAATCAATGAGTTTAACAAGGGCACTGGATACAAAGTCAAGATACAAATATCAATTGTATGTTTATAAATAGCAATGAGCAATCTGAGAATAAAATTAAGAAATTAATTTTAGGATCCCTGGGTGAGTCAGCGGTTTGGCGCCTGCCTTCGGTCCAGGGTGTGGTCCTAGAGTCCCGGATCGAGTCCCACGTCAGGCTCCCTGCATGGAGCCTGCTTCTCCCTCTGTCTGTGTCTCTGCCCCTCTCTCTCACTGTGTCTCTCATGAATAGATAAATAAAATCTTTTAAAAAAGAAACTAATTTTATTCACAATAGCATCAAAAATTTTTAAATAGGAATAAATTTAACCAAAAAATATATTATTATATACTAGAAAATATGAAATAATGCTGAGACAAATTAAAGAAGCTCAAAATAAATGGAAAGATATTCCATACTTATAGACTGGAAGACTTAATACAGTTAAAATATTTATAAATAAGGAATATTTATGTGGAATATTTATAAATATTCCTCCAAATTACCTGTAGTTTCAATAATATCCCTAATGAAGGGCCAGCAGCCTTTTCTGTGGAAACTGATAAGCTTATCCTAAAGTTTATATGGAAATTTTTTGGAACTAGAAGAGCCAAAATGATTTTGAAAGAGAAAAAACAAAGTTGGGAAAGTTACACTACCCAACTGCCAAACATACTAAGTAAGACAGGGCGTAAAGACAAACATACAGACGTGTGGCATAGAATAGAGAGCCTGGAAATAAACTTATGCATATAAATATAATCTACTGATTTTCAACAAGGATGCCAAGAATATGCAATGAAGAAAGGAAAATTTCCTTAAAAATTGGTGTTGGGAAAACTGATATCCATATGCAAAATAATTAAATTATACTAGTATCTTATACCACACATAAAAATAAATTAAAAATGGGTTAAAGATATAAACATAAGACCCGGAACTGTAGGAAAAAAATATAAGAGAAAAGTTTTGTGACATTGGAATTAGCAGTAATTTCTTATACATGACATCAAAAACATGGATAATAGAAGCAAAATTAGACAAATTAGACTACATTAAACTTAAAAACTTCTGCACAGTAGAGGAGATAGTCAACAGAGTGAGAAGCCAACCTACAGAATAGGAAAAAATATTTGCACATTATATCTGATAAGGGTTTTTTTTAAGATTTTATTTATTTATTCATGAGAGACACAGAGATGTAGAGACATAGGCAGAGGGAGAAGCAGGTTCCCTACAGGGAGCCCGATGCAAGACTTGATCCCAGGACCCTGAGACCACTACCTGAGCCAAAGGCTGATGCTCAACCACTGAGCCACCCAGGGGCCCCCTGATAAGGGTTTAACATCCAAAATATATAAGACACTCTTACAACTCAATAACAAAAACAACTCAGTTTTAAAAAGGCAAAGGAACTAAATAGACGTTTTTCTAAAGAATACATACAAGTATATGGAAAGATGCCCAACATCATTAACCATCAGGGAAATGCAAATCAAAACCATAATTAGGTATCACCTCACACCTGTTGGTTAAAATGGCTATTAGAAAAACAAATAATAAGAGTTGGCGATGATGGAATAATTGGAACCCTTATAACTTGTTATGCTTAGTTATGTAAAATGATGCAGCCACCATGGAAAACAGTATGGTGCTTCCTCAAAAAATAAAAATAAAAATAGCTTTATCATATGATCTAGCCATCCTGCTTCTGGGTGTATATCCAAAAGAATTGAAATCAGGATCTTGAAGGGTATCTGCACTCCTATATTTACTGTAGCATTCTTCACAATAGCTAAGATATGGAAATAATCTAAATGTCCATGAACAGATGAATAGATAAAGAAAATAGGGTGTATACATACAATAGAATGTTATTCAGCCATAAAAATGCAGGAAATCCTGCCATATGCTGCAATGTGGGTGGATCTAGAGGACATTATGCTAAGTGAAATAAACTTTGTTGTTACAGAAGGACAAATACTACTTGATTTCCACTTGTATGAGATATATAAATAGTCAAACTTAAAGAAACAGAGAAGAGAATGGTGGCTTCCAGGATCTGAGGTGGGTGGAGACAAGGAATTACTGTTCAATGAGTATAAAGTTTCAGTTATGTAAAATGAATAAGTTCTAGAGCTCTTCTGTACAACGTTGTGTCTATAGTTAACAACTTAAAATTTTGTTCAGAGGTTAGAGCTCATGTTAAGTGTTCTTACAACAATACAAAAATCACAACAACAACAAAATCTTATAACAATAGTACTATATAGGGTTTGAAAGATAAGGGAAAGAATCGGACAGAGTGATCCAGAATGGAACATTTGCAACTTACATTACTGAAAAAGGTTTAAATTTGAAATATTTAAGGAACTACAAATAAATAAGACAGAGTTGGGCAATCTAATGCAAAATCTAGCAAAATATGAGATGTGATTTTATATAAGGGTATATATAAATGCTAAACAAATGTATAATAAAAGCAATCTCAGTGGTTACTAAGAGAACATATTTAAAATATGTCCATATTTAAAATTTACATATTTTAAAAATTATAAAACATTTTTTTTACCTGTCATGTGAGATAAATGATAACATTTGATAAGATTATATGCTGGAAAAGATATTAAAAGACTGCCCTTAATCAAGTCTATTGACATTATAAAATTTTGTAGGTCTTTTGGGACCATTTTTTGTACATTTCATTAAAATAAGAAATTTACTTAATTTGGCAATTCTAGCTCTTGAGAAAGACCCATATGCATGAAGTGACAAAATATTTTTGTTTTTAAGAGGAAAAAGTAGAGTTCTTCATAATTCTTATACTAATTCTGATAACTAATCAGAGAAATGGTCATGGTGCATAGTAGTCTCAACAGTTAAGAATGAAAATATATTCTTGAGTTTAAAAATATACATAATATCCATTATGGTATCATATATGTTTTAAAAGCCTCCTAATCTATCCCCAGATAGCTACATTTGTGCATAAGTGCCTAGAAGTCCTAGATAGATATGCATTACTTGATTTGATTAAAGTAATAATGTCTGGGGCAAAGGGACTACTACTGAATTGAGTTTAGGATTCAAAGATGACTGGCCTTAACCTCAACACTTTATTTTTCTTGGAAAGATATATTCTTATATCAAATGAGTAACTATAAATAACTTGGTAAACTCCACCGTCTCATCTCAAACTTTACTTCTCTATCCACTTCCACTCATCAACAGTGTTTTGGGTTTTGCAGAGGCTTTTGTTTGTATTATCCCAATTGTTTTCCTTGTTGCCAGTTTTTCAGCCTTCCAGACTTTCCTCCAATATAGATGTCACAGAGTTATTTCTAAAATGCATTCTGATAACATAGCTGTGGCATCTTTCCTTACTATCTGATATTACACAGCTTTAAAATAAAGGCCATACCTTTATTTGTCATAGGAACCTCTTTGCCATCTTGCCCCAAACAACCTTTTTTACTGCTTAACTCATTTTTATTCTATGTCTACACATACATTTTTAGCCTTCTAGACCTACTGTGATTCTTCAGATATGTCATTAATTTTCACACATTCAAAAATACATTTTATAAGTAGGATGTCGTCCTCTCTCATATATATCATGAAATTCCAACTCAGATATTGTTCCTCTCTTCCTGGAACACTGCTGACCACCTTTTCTCAAACAGGCTCTGGGACAGATTATTTACCCTCTCCTATCACACAGTATTGCACTCTCTGATATGGCTCTTGTCATTTTCAATTATTAATATTTCTTTCTGTGCCTTCCTCAATGGACTGTTAACTTCCTCAAGAGATAGTTCTTTATTTTATTCATTGTTGTAATCTAGTTCTTGGTTTATATTAAACTTCACAAAGATGTGCTTCTTAAACCTCTTATACTACTATTTTACACATTTGCAATTCTTTTCTCCTCTAAATTTTCTCCTGGATTTGATCCCTCTTTCTGAAATGCTTGCCTAGTTTTATTTTACCATTAACTGTCACTTTTCTCAAAATCTTCTCATCCATCTGTCATGTACACCTCATTAATTTTCTCTAAAATGTTATTCCTTTCTTCAGTGGAGTCCTTACTTTTCAACATGTTTCTACTCCCCACTGTCTTAGAGTCTGCCTCTGCCAGAGGTGTTTCACAGATGGATATTCTTTTGAATGGCTGGGCTTGCAATCCCAAAAACAGAGGCTTCTGCTGTATCTCACACATTCCACAGAACGTCCTTGCTCATTAAAAACAGGTCAGGTAGGTGGGTAGACTTGACAGAAGGCAAAGCAGAAAGAGGTTTAGGATAGACGCCTGGTGAAAAAAGCCTGTAAGGCTTTTGTGGGGGTATTTAAAGCTTCACAAGGGACCTTCATATTTCATAGGCCCACACATTCCCAGAATTTTGAAAGCATTCTCATATGTACCTAACTAGCATACAAGAAGCACATGAATTTTCTACCATTTACACTATTCCAACACAAAAAGATATTCACATTTTGTTGTTGAATACATTCCCACACATAACACAGACATATTTGCATGCACCCACACACGTGCACACACACAAACACACCCTTACCCAACTTGATATGCAGAAACACTTATGTAAAGAAGATTTATATTCATGAACAGAAATGTGTTTGAGGCAGATGCGTATTAAATTAACAGATATTCAAACAAAAATGTAACTTATAAACACATTCAGAGGTGCAGAAATATGCAAATACTTATTCCCTTAGAAGCAGTTCTGAATACCTTCTGATACAAATGCATGTATAAATGAAAAGGCTTATGGAAACAAAAGTGCCTGTAGGTGCACATATGTTATCTTATACGCACTCATTTCCACAAATTGTGAATGGCAAATGTTCTCTTTTTTAAAGGATTTTATTTATTTATTTGACAGAGAGAGAGAGTGAGCCTAGCAGGCAGAACAGCAGGCAGAGGGAGAGAGAGAAGTAGCTCCCCCAATTTCCAGGGAGCAGAGAGCCCAGTGCAGGGCTTGATTCAGGACCCTGGGATCATGATTGAGCAGAAAGCAGATGCTCAACTGACTGCGCCACCCAGGTGCCCCAGCAAATGCTCTTAATTAATATTTTGCCTCCTCCCACAATCACAGCTAGGTAAATTTAAAGATTCATTCTCCAGAATGTACATATGCAGCTAATGTGTAGCTCTTATCTCTTCACATACACAAATATTCATCAGATGTTCACAAACATCTTTTCAATATGCAGCCACATACATATATCTATATATATCAGAAATGCAGGGGATTGTAAACATACATCTTGAGTCATATTTTACATCACTCAATTAGGCATTGTTATTTTACTTCAAATATCTGATATGTTGCTCTAAAGATAAGTAAGCTCCCTTTTTCTCAAACTGAAATCTTGCTCTCTACAGATTTACTTGGGGTCATTATCACCAAAACATGTGTATAAATACCGAATGATGTTTCTGGGGATAAAACAAAAGTTTCATTCATTACCAGATTAGTTCCCTTCCATCTGAAAGACAAATCAAACAAGGATATTTGGTTATGGGGCAGATTTGATGCTGGTGCCATGGAGAGCTCTGAGCAGCCAAGTAGAGATGGCAGAGTAATATGAACACATTTGCTCACTTTACATTTGTGTCCTATACCTAGTCCTGGGAATTAGGGCCCTCACCGTAATTCTCCCCACTATTTACAAGACCAGCATTGAAGACTATATGTCAGACAGGTCTTTGGTTGCAAATGAATGCTGCAGTATTAGGATGGCCAATGTGTAAGTATTTATATCATCAGTTCCCTCAGAGGTGGCCCATCAGGGATAAAATGGAATAGAAGGAAATGGCTAAGAGAGTGGATTTGTCTCCAAAGACAATGATTGCCTCTCCTTATCCTGAGAGGCCCCTTTTGTCTCCACATTACCCTGGACTTTACTGAAAGAGCTATCTTCAATGCTGAGCACCAAGCAATCCCCTGAAAACAGGTGGTATATCCCATGGATAACCACTTAACAAAGTAGGAGATCAAATCAGGTACATTATGAGATATTGACATGGTAAGAGACCTATGCACATTGGGAACATAATGAAAACAAGCATAGCATGTGTGTGTGTGTGGGGGGGGGGGGTGACAAAACAATCTAGGGAAGAAGAATGGTTAGGTAAGCTATAGGGCCCGAATTTAGAAAATAACCTCCCATGTTCTTAGTCTCAAACCTTAGTGGATAGTTGGAATGTAAGACAACGATCAGTTCTGCTGCTCCCTATATTCACATTACTTCTCATGCTAAGTCTTTACTGGGGAGATAGAGCTTTGCCCTGAAGATGTGGGACAAAGGATCCTGACAGGTTATAGTTGGGCAAGATAAGTGGAAGATAGAAGATACCACAACTAAATTTTCAAGGTTCCTCCAAATTCCATCATTCAGAGGTTTTGGCCACCAGAAACTTAAAACTGCACTATGCAATTTGAAGACATCCCTTCATGATCTATTTGGTCAGCAAAGTCTGCTCCACATGACTTCCTAGTTCTAAAGTATGATTTGAAATATTCAGTCCCAATTCCAAATACTGCATGCCTGGTCATAATCCTTGGCTTTGCACTTACAGTTACCTCTCCCTTCTCTCTAGTTTTATATCTCAGGAAATGCCTTTCCTTACTAGAACGCAAATGCTCCCAGCTCCCACAGGCCTTCTATCGTATTGCTCCCTCCCAATGAATCACTCCCTCCCCTACTACTCTTTGCACACCTCTCGCATAAGCAAGTATGCTACTGGAACTCTCCCCATGCCTTCCTACTGCTCTGTGAGCTATTTTAAGACAAGAACTATCTTTTGCATTTTTCATCCCTATAATAACATCCTTCCATCACACATGAAATAAGTTTGTTGAATTACATGAGCTGTTTTAAACAGCTGGCTTAGACAAAAATTAGTCTCACCACCCAGATTCTGAGCCCCATAGCTCCCTGCCTTCTGCAAAGGGCACCGTGCTTTTCTGATCTCTCCACCTGCTCTGTCCCAATACTCCAGCCCCAATCTACCTTCCAACTCTTCAAAAATTGAAGTAACTTTCTGATTATATTCAAATTCTTTGCTCTATCTCCTTTCTGTCCTTCCAGGCACAGAAACAGAAACTTCCACACCTATTTCTCCCTCCCCTCTCTTTCTTGTTTCATTTCTCCACTTTCTTCCTCTCCACATTTATTTTATCACTCTCACCCTGAGTCTTATTGTCCTCCCCTCACCTGCTTCTCCGTTTTGCAGTTCACTCACCACACTTGGTTCTCACAGCGACCCTTACACATTTTGATGTTCTAGTGGACCGACTCAGATGTATTCTTTATGCAACCCTTATTGTGCCCCATCTGGGGGAGTGGGTGGGGTATGGGATACAAGAAAGGTGAGCACAGGTGTCCAGCCTCTTGTTGCTGAACCCCATGGGGAACCTCAATGAGAATGCTGTGGTTAGTTAAGGGTCGATTGCTTTGCCCAGAGGAAGCACCATAATAACCTTTGAACTGCAGTAGGAATGGAAGAGTCCCTCTATCCTTAGCATCCAATCCTATTCCCGTTAGCCTGTGAAGCAGGTTCCCCTCCACCCCATACTAGTTCTGAGCTCATAGTCCTGATCAGTCCTGATATCCTGTCTCACCCTGGCCTGTTTTCTCTTTGACCATTACCACAGCCTCTCCCCAGCCTTTTTTTCAGAGAGTAGATAATGAGCCCCAGAGAGTGCCCCAGGCTCAGTCCACAGGGACACCTTCTGGTTTTGTTGCCTGTTTCTGTTTTGACTAATTGCCCTTAGCCCAGTGGAGTACCACATGGTGCTAATGGCTCTGAGGTCACAGGTTCCATCTCTGCAGAGATCACTTAGTCATTTTGCTTTACATCTTCAGGCTAAGGGCTGAATCAATTCAAAGACTACCAGGAGTATAGAATGGCCTTTTTGTTAAAGTTTCATCTCCATCCCTGGCCACATGCACACAGCTATCCATAAAGTCAACTCTCTCTGAAATACAATGGCTAAGCTTGACTGGACCCCCTCCTTCTGGCCCAGTCATTTTGGCTCACTATCTTTCTCTCTCTCCTCTTCCCTCTTTCTTTTCTGTACTTTGTACTTTCTCATTCTCCCTGCCATTTCTTGTTCTTTATAGATGCCCTGTTTTCTGATGGATCAGGTATTGCCAGGTACCCCACTCCCCATGCCAGCTTGTAGCTTTTCCTTCACACCCTGGACATAATCAGCCCAAATCTCCATAAAAGCTAATTGTGTGCCATGCTGTCCACTGCTCCTCCCCTCCCAGAGAACTTTCAGGGTGCTTTTGTTCCTGTAATCCTTGCAGCAGACCTGGGTAACCAGATCCCAGCTCGTGGGTTTACCCAGCTCATCCTTATACTTCTACTCCCTTTCAGGAGATGGTGCCTTAATCTCTCTATTCCCAGGGCACAGCTACACTTCTCCTGGACTCAGGTTACCTTCCTCACACTCCTTCCTGCAATTCCAGCAGGTGCACTCTGTTGGACCTGGAAGCTGCCCTTTAACTCTGCAACTGAAGTTTAATCTCATGGTGAATGGAGCTGAAGACATTGACTAAATGAGTCTTAGCACCTCGAACACTCACAACTCCATAACTGGGTCCTGTCTCAAGCTCCCTGATCAGTTCGGTGAGCCATTCTATATCTTATGTTTCTACATTTGTGTGTGCAACTGTACACTTAAAGATGGTTAAGGTTCTTTGATTAGGCCATGGAACAAATGACAAAATTATCTGTATATTCCCTGACCAATCACGGAACATTTACTAAGTTCTCCGAGTCTCTATACTGCATTCCTACTATGTATATTATTCATGTCTCAGCTCCTGTTAATGCTGCATTCCCTTTGGTCTCCTGTTTCCTGTTGTCCCCTCTTCTTGTAAAGAATGTATCTTATTGGGACACCTGGATGGCTCAGTGGTTGAGCATCTGTCTTTGGCTCAGGTTGTGATCCTGAGGTCCTGGGAGCAAGTCTGGCATCAGGCTTCCCGCAGGGAGCCTGCTTCTCCCTTTGTTTATGTCTCTGTCTCTCTCTCTGTGTCTCATGAACAAATAAATAAAATCTTTAAAAAAGAATATATCTTATCATGTCATTTTCTGCTGCAGAATTTTTTTATTGCTTATCCTCTGCCCCTTAGATAAATGTGAAATTAGTAATAAGGCCACTAATATTACTATTTCCAATATTTTCTACTCTTACCACTAATTTTGCCTCACCCTGTAACCTGCAGTGTGGACATAGTGCATTGTCTCCTGAAAATGCCTCGAACTTTCTCACCTACGTGCTTTCACATTTGCTCTCTCTACCTGAAATATTCTTCCTAATAGCTCTGCAATCCAAATCCTAATGTTTCTCTAATACCTAGTCTAATTTCACTTCACAAGTTAAATTTCCTCTGTCCTCCCTGCACCCCACCAGCTAACAATGATCTTCCTAATTTTAAATACCTAATCTGGGTCTGAGCTCCTCAGAGCACACATAACACTTTAACTTCTCTTGTCATTATTTTAATATTAATTTCTTTTCTGAATCTCATATACACACAGATCTCCAAAACTTTTGATCTTACAAATATGAAACTCTATACTTATTAAACAATGACTCCATGTTTCCCTTTCCCTACTGCCCCTAGTAACCACCATTTTATTTTCTGTTTCTATGATTTTGACCTCTTTACATACCTCATGTAAGCGATATCTTACAATATTAAAAGGACATAACTCATATTTTTTTCATCACTCATATTTTTAACATTTCAATAGTAACTACTTTTTAGTGATGTTATTGACAATTATTAAAATGCTTTTTTTCCCCATAAAGTTAAAATTTACAAACTTTCTCTGGTGATACTTAATGCTATCCAAATAATGTTGAAGTCAATATTTGAGCTTTAGCCATTAATTCAAGAAAACTTTCATGATGTATTCTATATAGAGGCTCAAAACTACAGTTTTCATCATTAAGGAAATCAATAGTTACTCTTGATCAGATTTTTTCTATATATACATATCTTTAAAAAAGTATCAAAGGGGCCACTTGGGTGGCTCAGTGTTTGAGCATCTGCCTTTGGCTCAGGTAGTGATCCCAGGGTCCTGGATTGAGTCTCATATCAGGCTTCCCACAGGGAGCCTGCTTCTCCCTCTGCCTATGTCTCTGTCTCTCTCTGTGTCTCTCATGAATAAATAAGTAAAATCTAAAAAAAAGAAGAAGTCTCAATGAACCATTTGATGGATGAAGGGTATCATTACATATGGTTTTATTTTTAAAGTTTTTTAAAGATTTTATTTATTTATTTATTCACGAGAGACACAGAAAGAGAGGAGAGAGAGAGGCAGAAATCCAAGCAGAGGGAGAAGCAGGCTCCATGCAAGGATCCCGATGTGGTACTCGATCCCGGATTCTGGGATCATGCCCTGAGCCAAAGGCAGACACTCAACCACTGAGCCACCCAGCAGTTCTACATATGGTTTTATAAATTGCTTTTGAAAGCAAAGTCCAGCTCAATTCTCTTTTGTTTTATACAAATGAAAAGAAGAGCTTCTAAAAATATTGCCCATATCTGTTAAATTAAACAAAGAAAACAAAATAAACATGAAATAGTTACAAAAGACACAAAACTCTGTTCTTATTTCTCTGGTACCTCCACAGTAGAGTTAGTATTAAGGGGGGGGAACATAGTATAGTATGTTCAGGCAGGTGATTATTATTTCTGATTGCTCAGTGCAATGGGAGAGAGACTAGAGACATAATAGAGAATTAAAAGGTTTAATATATTTTATTTTGCCCTCTATACTATACAATGTAGGCCTGATTATTCAATGCAGCCAAAAAACTACTGATAGACATATTAATACTTATCTAAAGTTTATCAAACAAACATTTTAAGCAAGATCCTGGAAGTCCGGAAAATGAATCAATCAAATTTGATAACAAAATGTTCATAGAGGATCAAATAACTTAATGTTTATATTTCTGAGAAAGCATGTTCCATTTGACTACAATGTAGCTTCTTACCTTAGCAAAGTAAAGCCCAGTTATGGAATTTGTCAAGGTTATTAAATATTTCCAGGTAAAAAGGTAGAAGAAAGGATATAAAGTACATTTCTGCTCTCCTGTCCTAGAACATTTGACTCATTCTTTCTTTCAACATTGTTTCTTGCTCCCTGGGAGGGGTAAGGCAGCAGAGCTTATGATGGCATGGTTGACATCAGGACCTTGTTTGGCCACATCACATGGCCAGAAAGGAAGGTGGGAATAGCAACAGAAGGCACAGTGCTTGACACATTTTGCTTTTAAATGCGGACATCAGAAGCAAATGGTTGAAAATTGCTTTGAAGGAGCATTCAGTTAGGTAACAAAAAACCTCATATCCTGTGCATGCTAAGAGTGAAAGGCTCTCAAGAAAAGGAAAATAAGCCGAACTTGAAAAGGGGGGGGGGGGGAAGAGAGAGAGAGAGAGAGAGAAAGTTACAGTGTCTATTCCTGAGGATTTACAGATAGTCTTTGTTCCACAACCATCCTCACCTAATCCAGGGTGTCCTTCATGGAACTTTCCTGAAAGAGCAATGAGGAAGGAAGAAGTCAGTGGAGTTGACAGTGCCTAAGCAACCTAGATACCACTCAATTCTTTTTTTTTTTTTATAAAGATTTTATTTATTTATTCATGAGAGACACAGAAAGAGAGGCAGAGACACAGGCAGAAGGAGGAGAAGCAGACTCCATGCAAGTAGCCTGATGTGGGACTGGATCCTGGGAATCCAGGATGAGGCCCTGGAACAGAAGGCAGATGCTCAACCACTGAGGCAACCGCCCAGGCATCCCGATACCACTCTATTCTTTTTTTTTTTTTTTTTTTTTTTTTCCGATACCACTCTATTCTTAATGAAACAAGGTTTGCCCCAAATTTCCTGGGCTGAGACTCAAGAAGGAAATTTCTGATTTGTAAAGAAACTCAGAGATTTGAGCAGAAGATTGTTTAAAAAAAGAAAGAAAAGGTCCAGAGTATTATGCTAAGTGAAACAAGTCAGTCAGAGAAGGACAAATACTGTATGATTTTACTCATATGTGGAATTTAAGAAAGGAAACAAACGAGTATAGGGGAAAAAAGAGAGAGAGAAGCAAACCAAGAAATAGGCTTTAATTGAGAACAAACTGAAGGTAACCAGATGGGAGGTGGGTGGGGGGATGGGTTAAATAGGTGGTGGGGATTAAGGAGTGCACTTGCTGTGATTAACACGGTATGTTGTTTGTAAGCATTGAATCACTATATTGCACACCTGAAACTAATATTACACTGTATTGTAACTGACTGGAATTTAAATAAAAATTTAAAATACAAAAAGATTCAGCAAATACATTTTTGTCCACTGTCAATGTTGCCACAAAAATGTAGCACTTAGAATAATTTGGCGTTTTGCCAAATTTGATGATAAATTCCCTGATTTAACATAAACCAGACAAGCTCACTACTCAGCAATTACTTAACATTTACTGAGAGGGAAAGAGTAAGCAAACGTACTATACTTGTATTTCTTGAGGCCACTAGCAGGCTGCCCAAAGTGTACCACAATGGCATATTAATTATTTTGAATTGAAACTACCTGGAAATAGCCAGTGCAAGGACACTCAGACTCTTTTGTCATCCCACAAGCAGGAAATAAATCTCCTATGAAAGGTAGCTTCTCTGTACCAAGAAGTGAAAGGACATCCTTATCACCAGAAGTAGAAACTTTAAAGCTGAGAAAGCTGCAGAAACAAACCTTGCTATTTTATTACTAATTTACTAACTTAGCCCAAATTTTACTTACTGGAAATTTCACTTAAGCTCTTAAATGCCTGTTTTGTCTATTCTGCCAATTTCTCACAAATTTATTGTCTCTTTGTCTAAAATGTATAAAAACTGCCTGCCCTGTCAGTTGTTTGCATATCAATTTCATTACTAAGCCTGTGTGCACTTAATAAAACCTTGGAGTTTTCTTCTGTTAATCTGTTTCATGTAAATTTAATTCTTAGTCCAGCAAGAAGAACCTTGGACAAAGGAAAATTTCTTCCTCCTCTTAATAGTCTTTATAGGTAAACTATTGCTTCAAAATTAGCCAGTATTTCCAAAAATATATGTGGCGATGGAGTTTAATATTTCTGCTGAGTTCAATATTTCTTGCTCAAGCCCAAGGGAGTGGCATAATAAAAAAGGCAAAACAAGACTCAGTCGGTAGGCTCTAGTTTGTTGGCTATTGGTTTTGAGGTCTCATATCCTAGAGGCTGCTCTTATCCTTGCCTGTGGTCTATTCCGCATTCAAAGGCAGTAATAGCATGTTGAATACAACACATTTTTATGGCCAAAACTCTTAGCAAATTAGAAATACAAGGGAAACTTCATAATTTTACAAAGGGCATCTATAAAAATGTTTTTTTTTATTTTTCTTACTGGAGTTCAGTTTGCCAACATATAGCATAACACCTAGTGCTCATCCTGCCAAGTGCCCCCCTCAGTGCCCATCATCCAGTCACCCCAACCCCCCACCCACCTACCCTTCCACTACCCTTTGTTCATTTCCCAGAATTAGGTGTCTCTCATGTTTTGTCACCCTCTCTGATATATTCCACTCATTTTCTCTCCTTTCCCTTTATTCCCTTTCATTAATTTTTACATTCCCCAAATAAATGAGACCATATAACGTTTGTTCTTCTCCAATTGACTTATTTCACTCAGCATAATACCCTCCAGGTCAACCCACATCAAAGCAAATGGTGGGTATTTGTCGTTTCTAATGGCCGAGTAATGGAGTGCAGGTGTTCTGGCGTTTCACTGCATCTGTATCTTTGGGGTAAATCCCCAGCAGTGCAATTGCTGGGTCGTAGGACAGATCTATTTTTAACTCTTTGAGGAACCTCCACACAGTTTTCCAGAGTGGCTGCACCAGTTCACATTCCCGCCAACAGTGCAAGAGGGTTCCCCTTTCTCCACATCCTCTCCAACACTTGTTGTTTCCTGCCTTGTTAATTTTCACCATTCTCACTGGTGTGAAGTGGTATTTCATTGTGGTTTTGATTTGTATTTCCCTGATGGCCAGTGATGCAGAGCACTTTCTCATGTGTTTGTTGGCCATGTCTATGTCTTCCTCTGAGAAAATTCTAACGTTACAATTGGTGATGAAAGACTTCATGTTTTCTCCCTAAGACTGGGAAAAAAGGCAAGAGTATATGTTCTGATCATTCTTGTACAACATTGTACTGGAAGTTCTACTCAGTACAATGAGGGCATATAGAAGGCATAGAGATATAGATTGGAAAGGGATAAATATGCAACTGTGTATTCACAGATAGCATGACAGTCTATATTTTAAAACTCCTGAGAAATCTGTGAGAAGGTCCTAGAAACTTTGGCAACTTTGGCAAGGTAACAGGATATAAAGTCAATATAAATAAATCAGTTATATTTCTATATACTAGCAATGACTAATTAGAAATAGATTTTGTTAAAGTACTATTTACAATAGCACCAAAATGACACACCAGGGTATGTAGCTAATGAAATTTGTGCAGGATTATTATGTTGAAACTATAAAGCATTGCTAAAAGAAATGAGATGACCTAAATAAGTGGTGAAAATAAATTTCAGGACTCAACACTTTTTAAGATATCAATTCTGTCTAAATTGTTCTACAGATTTAATACAATTGCCATCAAAATCCCAGCCATGTTTTTGGTAGAGATAGATAACCTTCTTCTAACATGTATGTGCAAGGGTGCCTGTGTGGCTCAGTTTGTTAAGCATCCAACTCTTGATTTTTGGCTCAGGTCATTATCTCAGGGTCATGACCTCAGAGTTGTAGGATTGAGCCTCATGTTGGGCTCCATGTTCAGTACAGAGTCTGTTGGAGATTCTTTCTTTCTCTCTCTCTCCCTTTACCCCCACTAACATGTGCTCTCTAGATAAATAAATAAATAAATAAATAAATAAATAAATAAATAATCCTTAAAAATAAATAAATAAATGTATGCAAAGTCAAAGGAACTACTATAGACAAAACAATTTTGAAAGAGAAGAGAAAGTTTGAAGACTCAATATTTAACTTCTAGACTTCCTATAAAGAATTGGAAGGATTTGGTTTTGGCAAAGGGATAGATACATCAGTGAAATAGCATAGAGAATCTACAAATAGACCTACAGAAATATGGTCAATTGATTTTTGAGCAAGAAAATCATAAACCTAAATATAAATCATAATACTATAAAACTTCTAGAAGAGAAAATATAGAGTTCTTGAGACTTTTTGTTATGAAAATAATTCTTAAATTAGACACCAAAAATGCAACTCAAAGCAAACAAAAAATATATATATTTCATCAAAAATATTTTTATAAGACATATTTTTATAATAATGCTTAATGAAAGACACTGTTAAGAGAAAAAGCAAGACAGACTGGGGGAAAAGTCACAAATTACATAAACAACAAAGTTTTCTTAATCAAAATATATATTAAAATAAAGCTACAAATTCAACAAGAAAAAAGTAATCCATTAGGAAATAATGGGTCAAATATTTGAACAGACATTTCACCAGAGAAGACATATATGTATGGCAATAAACACATAAAAAGAGGCTCGGGGATCCCTGGGTGGCGCAGCGGTTTGGCGCCTGCCTTTGGCCCAGGGCGCGATCCTGGAGATCCGGGATCGAATCCCATGTCGGGCTCCCGGTGCATGAAGCCTGCTTCTCCCTCTGCCTATGTCTCTGCCTCTCTCTCTCTCTCTCTCTCTGTGTGACTCTCAAAAATAAATAAAAATTTAAAAAAAAGAGGCTCAACATTGTTAGTCATTAAGAAAATATAAATTGAAAACACCATGTTGAGAAATCACTATATGCCTGTAAGCATGACAAAAATAGATAATTTAAGGTGCTGGTTGGAACAAAAGCAGCTAGGACTCTCATACACTGATGATGGGAATACAAAATGGCACAATGACTTTGAAAAATAATTTGGCATTTTTTAAATAAAATTAGATACATACTTAAGATATGCCTGGGATATACACTTCTAGGTATTTAAATAAGAGAAATAAAAACTTACATACATATAAAAACCTATGTGTGAATGCTTATAACAGCTTTATTTGTAAATGAATTTCCTTCAACTGCCAAATGGATGGATAAACAGAATATCACCTATATCCATAACAATGAAACACTGCTTAGCAATAACATGGAAAATTGTCAAATGCATTATGTTAGATGGAAAAAATCAGATTTGAAAGATAACATACCATTTAATGAACCAAAGTTATAGGGTCAGGCAACAGATTCGTGCTTGCTAAGGGCTGCAGTAGGTAGAAGGGATCAATTACCAGGGGTAACAACATGAGGGAATGTTTCCGGTTGATGGAGCTTTTCTGCCTTTGGATTAGAGTGGTCGTTATGTGACTGCATTTGCCAAAATTCATAGAATTGCACAAAAAGAAGTAAATTTCATTGGATGTAAATTTTAAAACCATTAAAAAATGTAAACCATCATTAGAACATTAGGCAATTTCAGTTCTTTAAGATTTATCTTTCAAGGCTCATTCATCTTTTCTTATGTTCTCTTTCTCTCCCATTCTCTCATTATATTATCTTCCCTTGCTTCCCAGTTTTTTTCTTCCTCCCTTTCTTCTGTCCTTCTACACTTCCATTTTTTTAATAAAACAAATATGTTTTGATCAACTTTGGATCATGAATTGAAGCATTTGTGTTTGACAAATTCTAGTAATTCTGTTTTTTAAATGCTTCAGAAATGTGGTAAGAATGAGTCAATAGAAAGAATATGTTTTGGGAAAAATTTACACTTGCACAAATGTTAAAAATAGTTTTGATGTTATGAAAAGTCCTTAAGGATAAAGAAGATATATTACATAAAAACTTACAAATTATTTGCAAATGCATTTTCAGTGTCTCATGATTATGATTTTTTCATAAGGCTTTCATAAGAAAGTCAAATTTATGTGGCAATGAAATAATTTAATTACATATAATAAGACATCTGTCCAGTTCAAATTTGGTTAGTGCCAAATATTATTAGAGTAATATTTTCTAAAGAAACTGACAATAAAAGTAACCTGATTTCTCATACGTAGTTAAGAGAAAGAAGGAACAAGGAAGAATAAGAATAAGCAAAGCAATTTATTTTATGTAAGTAAAAAAAGGTTAGAATGTTAATGAAGAAGTCCATCTAGGAGAAACAGAGGGTGTGGAATTGTATAACACTGTTAGATATAGAAAGAAAGGAACAATATTAGAAATATTTAAGAGGTAAAAATGTCAGGACTCACTATTTATTGGATGACTTATATTTTTGTATTTACATTGACTAGATGGATTGAACTATCAACTGAGATATAAAATTAAAAATATAGCTGGTTGAAGTATGGAGGAGAAAGCATAAAGTTGCTTTATAAAGTTAGGGATTTGTTGAATGAATATGTGTGATGCAGAAGTAAAGATGATTGCCACAAAACAGACATATAGAACTGTCTGAAGCTCAACACCAGCATGAGGATCAGAAATATAGATTTGGAAGGAATCTTCTTATATGTAAAGTTGAATGAGAAAAACAAGAGTTAAAGTAGGAAATGGAGTCAAAGACTCTAGTACTGGGGTAGGGTTAATATTGATCCTGGAAAGAGGCAATTTATTTGAACTCTGGGAAGGAAAGGATGAGCGTGGATATATTTTAAGAAGTACTTAAAAGGGGGTGAGTTACTGAAAATGATTGGAGCAAATCACAATTCTTTTGAATTAATAGGGAAAGAGTTTTGCTATAAATGTGATGGGAGAAAGATTGAGTGGGAGGGGGGTTGGAAATGTGAATTTTTGAAATTGCTTTTGATAGGAATGGTATTAGTATATAATACAATCCAATAATTAATGGAAGATAGCTTCTCTAAATCTATAGGACCATACAATCTGACCTATTGCACGGTCAGTGTCCTCTATCCATTTTCAGCTTTGGAGAGGTTGAAACTTAAAAAGAGAGGTAGTAATATTTATTTATATATTTGTGCTGACATATAAACAGAGAATGAAAAGAAATCAGAATCCAGGGGCACCTAGGTGGCTCAGTTGGTTAAGCATCTGACTTGATTTGGGCTCAGGTCATGACCTCAGAGTTGTGAGATTGGAACACTGTATAGGGCTCCACACTGAGCATGGAGCTTGCTTGGGATTCTGTCTCTCCCTCTGCCTCTCCCTGCTCATGCTCTTTCTCTCTCTCTAAGAATAAAATAAAATCTTAAAAAAATCAGAATCCATGTGAGATACAAATGCTCAACCTATATAAGTAAAAAACCCAACCAAACTAAACCAAAACAGAGCAACCAACCAACAAATCAACAAACAATAAAAAATCTTTGGCTGAGGGATTAGCATAAAATTATAGTGATTCAATTACTCAAAACCCCTATGTGTCAATATAGATGAAAAATATGAGTAAGAATGTGACTGAGTTGCAAGATATCATATTTGTAATGGGCAGTGGAATATAGAGATTAAATTATTCCAAGTAGAGCAATTCCACAGCTTAATTACTCCAATCATTATTAAATCATTATTAAAATAATGATTATATGATGTAGAAATGGATTTTATTTGGTTAAGGAACTGAATACTTTGAGAGTCTATGGTATTGAGGAGTAATCTGTATTAATGTTAAATTACTATGGGACTATCATGTAGATACATGCAATTGATAAAGAGAGCTTAGTCTATGAGGCTCATTCTATATGAGAATTTCTTCCTTATCTAGTCATGTTGACCTTCAAGATCCAGGAAGTCTGGATCAAACATGGGGCAGTGAGGAACCCCTGCTCTATTATTTCTATCACAAGTAATTTCTACAATAAAAATACTTGTAGTTACATCAACAATCTTGACTAATTTGCAGTACGATCCTCTTTTCTCTTTGGAAGCATATGATAATACTCACCATGTAACTTCACAAGAGTTTTAAAGTCGTGAGGATTTATGAGGATTGAAAGCATAAAGCAAATGTGATAAATTATATAAATGATGAAGTTCAGAATTAATATTAGATATTTTATTATTAATGCCCCTGCTGTTATTAGTATTCAGAGGGAATATAGGGACGGTAGCATTATCTGAAGGTGATAACTGGATATTATGCAACATAAATTGCCTCTTGACTGATTGGTATGATTGATGACTCCCTGTAGGGCTTCTTGCTTTCCTTTTGCACAGCGCATGGCTAGGCTTATTAGGTTGCTACTGAAAACTGAAAAATGCAGATAAAACATCAGGAAAGGGCAGCCCCGTTGGCTTAGCAGTTCAGCGCCGTCTTCAGCCTAGGGCGTGATCCTGGAGTCCTGGGATTGAGTCCCAACTCAGGCTCCCCGCGCGAAGCCTACTTCTCACTCTGCCTGTGTCTCTGCCCTCTCTCTGTGTGTGACTCTCATGAATAAATAAATAAAATCTTTTTAAAAAATCAGGAAAAAATTCATTCACTAGGGAGCCATTTCAAATGTATATTTCATGGGAAAATAGAATGGGAGAATCTTGGTCACTTTTCCTTGAGATATTTTTGTTAGTTAGTTTTGCTGTGTTTTGAGAAACATAAAGGCAACTATCATTCATTTTAGGGCATGGGAAGAGTGAGATGGCTAAAATGGCCCTGAGAGACCATGATTTTTTTTTTCCAATCATGGATTTATTTATTTTTTTTACATATGTATATTTTTTTAATTGGAGTTCAATTTGCCAACATATAACATAACACCCACTGCTCATCCCATCAAGTGCCCCCCTCAGTGCCCGTCACCCAGTCACACACACCCCCCCCGCAGCCCACCTCCCTTTCCACCACCCATTGTTCATTTCCCAGAGTTAGGAGTCTCTCATGTTCTCTCTCAGAATGAGCAATAAGCAAATTCTGAAATTGATCCCCTCCACACACAAACGCTTTTTTCCACTAGCCTTCTCAATGCTATCTGATATCACAGACATGAATATCTAGGAAGTGATTTTACAGCCCTGGGGATGCTTCTTCAATCTCAGAAGCTCCCGGGAATACTCTAGCTCATTGATCTGTGAAACTCTCCATAGTGTGGTGGGAGGAGGACTTTTGGAGCAGTGCAAGAAATAAAAGTCCTCAGGTGGGTAGTGGCAATGGCTATGCCTGGCGAGTCTTAGGCTGTTTAAGATCCTCTTCTGGTTAGGGATATTCTCAGGAAACAGGTAAGTTTTAAGGCAAAATCAGAGGATAAAGTTGGCTTATCAACAGACTGTTTTAAAATATATTTAAATATATATTTTAAAATATTGAAGTTTCTAATAGTCTCCTCCTAATCACTCTGTCCTGTCCCTTTATCTCTTCTTTGTCCTTTGTTCTCTAAAAAGCACAGTATGTCCTATATTCTTGCCCTCTTTCTCATTCACACCTTTCAGAGAAAGATGTGAAGACAACTTCTTTAACCTTTGTTGAATAAGTCACCTTTTCTAAGAGATGGATAGATGGCTGATCTCTGTAGTAAATGCATTGCCTTAAAATGTAGGGAACTCCCAGTCAATGGAATAATGTAGGCAGAAGATAAGTGTCACCTACAGAATACTGAGTAATAGCTTCTATATTGGTTAGACATTGGACTTCTAAAATTTCTTTCATTTAGAACCCTAAAATGATTGCAGTTTGGGAATTTCCCCCTTGATAAGGAGGTTTGCAGCTCTATTATCAGAGAAGGTGTTGTTATTATTAATCTTTACATCAGGAGGGTTTTTCTGACTTCCTATTTCCTCAGGTTCTCTATGGCTATCATACATCCTGATAAATGAAGAGTGTACCTCTCGTTTAAAGGCCAGTCCCAATCTTATTTTATCATCTACAAATATCTTAGATTGCTTAGAAACTTGGAAGTTTCCCTAATACTTAACAGCAGATAGAAGTGTATTTTTTGCTTATTTGTTTGTTTGCTGTTACTCGCATAAGAGAGAAATGTAGTTTTATTTTCTTGTTTATCTGCTCCTATATTTAGGATCTATAATGAGGCCCTATAGCTTGTGGTAGCCTTAGTGCAGATTCAGAACACTCAGGACAATCTGTTTTTCCATAAATATGGCAGTATGAACAGTAGAGGACTCAGGGCTAGATAAAACTTTCAAAGAAATTGAAAGACCTAAAAGCTTAATCTTCAGGAGATAAACTTGAACTCCTCCTATTTTCTAGATCATGGGCAATATAGATAAAAAATAAAATCTAAAAAAAATAAATAAATAAAATAAAATAAAATAAAATAAAATCTAAGGACCCATATTAGAGAGTAAGCATCTTGGCCAACAGATGCAATTTTGACTTGGTCTTCTCAAGTTGCACCCTCAAGCTCCCATTGCATTTAGTTGTAATATTCCTCAGCAAGGCTATGATTTCCCCCTCTCTTATCAGCTTTGCTACTAACCAAGTGTTTGCCTCAGGGCAAGTTAATTTTCATTATGTAAGCTTCAGTTTTTTATTAGTAAAATGTTAAATAAGTCAACTTTTACTTTTGCTAGTCTTTGGATCTCTGTTTTTATTATTTTTCTCTTCTCTCCTTCCCTCCCTCTACCTTATCTTCTTTTCCCCTCTATTTGTCTGTCTCTTAAATGTTTCTCTCATTTCCACTTTTTGTTACAATTATTTGAAAAACATAAACATTTTGTTTCACAAAAATCCCTAAAACAGACAGAAACCAAAACAATATTTTATTGGAAAGAAATATATGCTGGTAATCTAATAGGCCAGATATTTGAACCAACAGGTAGCTCTTTTTCATAAAAGCAATGGAAAGAAGTGGGTGTTTGATAGAAAGAGAGAAAATTTCCTGGCCAAGGCTTGGGAAATATGAATTGTAGATCTTTCAAAGAGGATCTTTTGGGAGATGTCAAAAACAGTTACAGTGTGGTTGTTGCTTCACCATGAACATGGGTCAGCCAGATATATACAGCCTGGAGGTGAAAATTCAAGAATTGAAGAGCATAGGGAAAATTATTAAAAAAAAAAATCAAAAGAGATCCAAAAGCAAATGTGATTCTTTGCTGATAGATGAGAACCCATCAGTTTTCACTTCTACTAACTGCAAAGAGCTCTAACCAAAAAATTGAAAACAGAACAAAAAATGAGAAAGAAACAAATTAAAATCTCAATGTCAACACAAAGAACATATGAAAAAAAGAACTTTTTATTCCAAGTAATCATAATAAAAAACACACATCTTGCTTTCTAAAGCCTCTACATTTTTACATTTTTAATCCTCACACTGCCGTTATGGGGTAGGTACAATGCATTACATATGAAGGAGCAGGGGAACTGGAATCTGAATCCAAGATGTGTGGATCTAAAGTCTGTGTCCCTGACACTATATTGCCTCAGAGTGAATTTAATTCCAACAAACTGATGGAGGCAACTGAGGAATGTCTTAAGGGTCAAAACCTCTCAAAGAGAGTATGCTCTACCTCTGACTAGCGTTCATGTCTAAAGTCAAATGATCCCATCAGGCTGCCCTGCAGCATTAATTTAATTCCTGATTCTGGCAACATAAGCATGTCTTCCAGGTCTCTAGTAAAGCCTCTGTAAAGACACTCTCAGTCAGAGTGCTACATGCGTTATGCATGATCACTGTGCCTTAGCAATTGGATGTTAACAGATGGTCCCAATCCTGAAAAAGGCTTCAAGCAAGCCCTGAAGGGTCTTACTTCCTTTTAGACAAAATGGATTATGCTAAAAAAAAGAGAAAAATAAATGCTGTTCTTTCTTTCCTAAGTATAATTTAGTATCCTTTCTTTTAAGATATTACCAGATTGGAGATAACAAATACATCTCAGTTAAGTGGCTGTGTGAGTTCCTGGGTTGATACTAATTCTAAGGCCATATCTAGGCTCAGGAGACATGAAGGAGGGCTGCACTCAAATAGAAGCATAGGCATGTACACTTGGCATTTCTATCCCTGCCTTAGATACAAGATCCATTGCCTTCATGAGAGATCTTGGCATAGGAAGTATGTTGGATAGGAATGGCATTTTATATTGATTCAGTCTTGGTTATTATGTCCTTAGCCTTGACTCAACTACTTGTAAGATATTGATTAGAAAGAGGGAGGGAGGAAAGGACAGGAGGGGGAGAACATTTTCTCCAATGCACACTGCATTACAGTGTGTGCTTCAAACTGAATATGACTTATCTGTAGTTGGGTTACTCTTTTTCTCCTGGCCCAGTAGAAGCTTCCTCACAAGATACACTATGGAGTAGTAATTTCAAGGATTCAGTCCTCTCTTACACCCTCCCCACCTATGTGAAAATAAAATTGTTTCACTCCCAGGGAAGTCAGATTCTAATAAATTGTTAATCCCTGTCATTGTATTTTTAGGAAGTCACCCATCAGGATCCCACCAGCTCCCTCCTCATGCCTGTGTCATATTCGCTTCATGGCAGATAATAATTATTCTCACTTCCAACATCCTTACTTTGTCTTAACTGGAATTCCAGGGCTTGAACAAAAGTATTATTGGATGGCATTCCCACTGGGTGCTATATATGTCATCGCCCTTTTTGGCAATGGTGTCATTATTTCTACCATCAAGTCTGAATCATCCCTGCATATCCCTATGTACTATTTTCTGTTCATGCTGGCATTGGCAGACATGGGGCTTGCCCTTTGTACTTTGCCCTCTATGCTAGGCATATTTTGGTTTAACTATAAGTCCATTGCTTTTGATGCCTGCCTTGTTCAGATGTACTTCATTCATACCTTCTCTGCCATTGAATCTGGCGTGCTGGTGGCCATGGCTTTTGATCGGGTTGTAGCCATCTGGGACCCCCTCAGGTATGGTACCATCTTAACCAATGGTGTGGTCGGCAGAACAGGGGCCATCATCCTGACAAGAGCAGTCTTTGTGGTCTTCCCTGTGCCTTTCCTCATCAAGCGTCTTCCCTTCTACCGCTCCAACATCCTCTCCCACTCCTTCTGCCTCCACCAAGACGTCATGCGACTTGCCTGTGCCAGCACTCGTGTCAACAGTCTCTATGGACTTATTGCTGTCATCTTCACCAAGGGTTCTGACTCCCTCTCCATCCTCTTCTCCTATGTGTTCATATTCCGAACAGTAATGGCCATTGCCTCAGGGAAGGGCCGGCTGAAGGCACTCAACACCTGTGTTTCACATATCTGTGCTGTACTTATCTTCTATGTTCCACTCATTGGGGTATCTGTCATTCACCGTTTTGGAAAGCATCTTTCACCACTGACTCATGCTCTCATGGCTAATGCCTACCTTCTTGTACCCCCTGTGCTTAACCCTATAGTCTATACTGTGAAGACCAAGGAGATACGAAAGAAAATCATCCAAATATTTGTTCAAACCAAGATTACCGCAGAAGGTTAGGATCTGCCAATTTGAGAGAAGAATCTATTCTGTAAAGGCTCAGGTATGACTATGAGAAATAAAGGTTTATGTTTTTCATGTTTTCTGTGTGATTTGATTTGGGCAAAGAGAGATTTCCCTGTTCTCAGAGCCTATTTTCCTTTTCCTATGCTGAATTGTTCTTTGCTAAGTATAGAAAAAGGGACATCTATGGGAACTGTTCATTGTACTGTCCTATAGCCCTGAATTTGTGAGTTGGCACATAATAGCTAAAGGCAGGGAATATTACAAATTCAATTTTTAAATGATTCTTTTTTTAAAAATTTTTTTAATAAATTAATTTTTTATTGGTGTTCAATTTACCAACATACAGAATAACACCCAGTGCTCATCTTTTGAAAACAAATAGGCCATGAATTTAATGCCTTTTAAATGAAAGCTTACCAAATTAATTTAACATTCTAGTTCAAGAATTAGGAATGTCCTCCATTTCCTTAAAAGGAGAGAAATGAATCATACCCATTTAATAATAAGAAAACACATGGGAATAATAGATTATTAAAACATGAATCAGAAAAATGATCAAATTTTAGGATTAAGAATATAAATGTATACAATTGAGCAGGAGCCGATTGTGTTGCATAACGTGGGATCAAAAGAATAAGAGTAAGGTTTAGTTTTTCCATGTGTGACACAGGTAATTTTCTTACCTTAGCATCCAGTTTGTTATGAAATTCAGTTTAATCATAGGACTACGATCATTTGTCAACTATAAGGTTTTGTGCAACTATAAGGAGTGTTCAAGCTGTCAAACATAAGAGAATAAGAGAAGTTGTATTTATAGACTGTCCACTGAGCAAAAGACACAGTTCTGGAGCCTTTTACATATTATTTTATTTGGTAATTACAGCATCCCTATGAGGTAAAGTGTTATGCACTATTACCTATATGTGATGAGACAAGTACAGAAAGGAAGAAAGTTTGAAAATTTTTGTACCAATTTGACTTTGCAGTGACACCAAAGCACACAATTTTGTATACAATAAAACAAAATTGTATAGGTGTAATTTTTTTTCCCGGTCTGAGTGAGTAAGGTGTGGAGTTTCCTAGGAAGGCAAACAGGGTGCCATTGGGAGCCCATAGGCTGTGATTGTGGCTTCTGGTGTGACAAAAGGATTAAGTGCAGGTCCAGATGGAGGGGCGGGGAGAGGATGGACTGGAATGAACTGAATTTTTTTGTAAAAAATCATATTTTTTTCATGTCTAATTGGAATACTTATGATAGATATTTTAAATTTAATTATGAAAATGTATGATAGTTCTAGTGGCGGAGATAGACAAGTAAAAATAGGAATGCTTTCTAGGTGTCGATAAGGTCACCTGGAAAGTAGGACATGCTATCCACTTTCTCAGGTAAGGATAGCCCAAAATCAGCATGCTTTTGATATTTTGTTGATATGTGAATTTAATCCTTTTAGTGTCATGACAAGATCCTATAATCAGAGTCTGGAGGCCACATTCATTAGACCATAATGTAATTCCAATTTCTTTCTGTATGCCCATCTCAAGAATCTAGATACACTGTGACTCTTACAATGTTCAGTAACCTGATTTTTGCTCTCTGCAATGTTGGAAAACATCAAGGAGTAGTTCCAACATTATCTGAAGTCTTTCGACCAAGCTTCTCCCCCAACTTCCTGATACACACATTTGTCTCTTAAAGTCAGGACTGCAGTATATAGAATCCCCAGTTTCCACGACCTAATCCTTAGAATTGTGAATATGTTATGTTACATGGCAAGGGAAAATTAAGACTACAGATGGGATTAAGGATGCTAATAAAATGACTTTGAGATAGTCATTACCTTGAATTACATTGGTGGGCTCAATTTAAAGGGCTCACAAGAGCCCTTTAAATGTGAAAGAGGGAGGCAGAGCATCAATATAAGAATGATGTGATGTGAGGTGACTTGACTTGCTGTTGTTGGCTTTGAAGTGGCCATAAATCAAGGAATGAGAGGAAATGAACTTTCCCTAGGACTTCCAGAAACACAACCCTGTTTACACCTTGATTTTAGCCTGGTGAGACTCATTTTAGAATTCTGGCTTCCAGAATGGTAGGATAATAAATTTGTATTGTTTTAAGCCATTAAGTTTGTGAGAATTTGCCACAGCAGCAATAGGAAACTAATATAGGGACCAACGTTGAAGATGGAGAAATAAAGATGGGACTTTGTGTAATGATAGGCACACTTCCAAGTTTATCTTCTGATTTTATTTGAATTCATTCTTAGACATTGTGGAGTCACACCTGGTGGCAACCACACTATACTGTACAAAAATTAATATCAACTGTCCTATTGAAAAGATGCATTACTTTAGAAAATAGCTCTTAAGTGATCGTTATTCAGAGGTAGAAAGAAATATAGGCAATCCATAATAGTAGATGGTTCTAAAGTGTATTGCAACAGGCTTTGGGACATGGTGTCACTGCACTTCTGTATCCATATTTTCATAGACAAGCACCGTATATCCATGGGCATTTGAAAAGTGCAACAGAGATAGGAACAAGAATGTGTATCTACTTTTATTCATGCAGGTATTTCCAAATAACCTTATACAAATAGATGTGTACCCACACAAAAATGCACACATTCACATTCACACCTCTATACAACAATGGAAATAGATTTACACATCTCTAAACACATGCACATATACTTTATCACTCAAATATTGGCACATTCATTTATACAACTGATATAAAACCAATATAATTTTAAACACTTGAAACCTCATAAAGGTAGGTATTCTTAGATCTACATAACTTCATCCACATTCTATATTCACGTAAGTACACACAGTATCATATAAGCACAGCTGTTCTTGGCTCACCAGGGCGGCTGCTGGGCTACGGAAAGGGGATGATCTTTTTTTTCTAAAACCTAGGTGAAAAATAAATAAATAAATAAATAAATAAATAAATAAATAAATAAATAAAATAAAACCTAGGTGAAGTTACACATCCTTGTACCTATTTTCATCAGTGTCAGAGTTATTTTTTTGTCCAGAATAAGAGTAACCTTGAGAAAGCATAAACTTTAACACTGAGTTTGGGGGTATATGCAGCAGTCTAATTAACTTTGAGAATAAGTAATTTAGAATAAAACCTAATTGTTTAAAATATGAAACTAGATATATAATCCTTATTATCTTTTCTTAACAATTGCAATTTTTGAAGTTGAGGGAAGACCTATATATGAAGATGACAATAAATTTGCATCATTTCTTTTTTAACAATAACAACAAAGATAACAACGTTATTAAATGACATAACACAAAATCCCCTTGTGATCTAAAACTAGTAAGTTTTGTTACCATGAGATGCATGGTGGCTCAATTCTAAGAGTGAGTACTCCTAGAGACAGAAGTTAGAAGCTTCCCGTTTCATAAGGTCAGAGTCTAGAAACTGGCATGATATCACTTCTGCACTTCTACCATCTTCTATGAGTCAAGCAGGTACAGATCTCAGATATAAGGGAAGCATACATGGACTCCACCTTTCAATGGATGGCATGTCTGAAAATTGAGGGGCTATGTTTTATGTTGGTATAGTTTTCTCTTTGGCCAAAAATGATATACGTTTTCCCACACGTGAAATACGTTCACCCCTCTGAAGACCACAAATGGTTTCATACAATTTCATCATCACTCAGTCTCCAGGCCAAGGAGCTCATCTAAATTAGGTGCAAGGGTGATGAATTTCCTCAGATGTGCCTCCATAGATATAATTTGTCAACTTTGATTCTTAATGTGAACACCTGTGTATTTCATAGGCACATTACTTGCCTCACATATGATCAATACAGTGCTGGGATCATACAACATTAGCTGTAGAGACTCTCATTTAAACAGGGCAAGGCAGGAGAAACACAGCAGCCATTAGTCCACAAAAATTCTGAAATATAGCAGGACACATGATACTACTTCCCTGAGACTAATTCTTCAGGTATTTGAGCTTTGTCCTCCAGGTTCTTGTTTTAACCCCATAAGTCAGCTTCCATTTTTGCAAAAAGTTGCCTGTGCCTCCTTCTTGTGCAGAGACATTTGATGTTTCAAAGGCCTCTGTTAAAATTTTTATCAGTCTTTGGTCCCTTCAGCCTAAGTTGAAAAAAATACCAAAATAACTTTGGGTTTGTTTTGAATAACTTTATAATCCTCTCAGTTAGTTAGAAGCCATAGTCACAATGCTTTTTGAGGTATGTCTTTCTCTGCCTTAAGCTCCTGAAATTGCTTTGGGACAATGTCCTTAAAATCCCTCTAGGTCCTATTATTTAACAGAGGACATTTGTAAGGCATAACCTTAAAATCCATAGAGGGTAATTTTATCAGTCTTAAGAAAATTCAATCAGGCACCCTTTTACTCTAATATTTAATTAAAAGTTCTTGTAGTTGCATCCCAGAGTTGATCTTTGCCCAGAAGCCATTTTTTAAAAAAATTTGAGCATCATTTACTAATTGGAGAGAGGGAACGAAATAGTTAGACTGTCAAATTTAATACATTTTGGTTCATTTATATTTCCTCTGAATTTTCTTAAAACTAAAAAAGTTTTTTTTTGGGGGGGTGGGCGGCTCCTCTCTTCCCTTATACATTTTACTGTAGTTTGCTAAAATAAGTCAGATAGTATCTTCAACACTGTTGGATATCTTCTTAGCCAATCACTGATTCCATCAGATTTATTTCCTATTTTCTACATTAGTGTAGGTGAGAGTGTTGCCAAATTTTCCATCATAACACAAGTCTCCTTTTCTCCAAATTTTATGAACATTTTCCTTTAAATTCCAGCTGCCAGCTTCCTTGAAGCCCTTTTAGACTTCTGTTAACACTGTCATAAAATCCCCCCAGTCTTTCACCAACACTCATCTATAAACCTTTAAGCCTTTTCTAATAATCTCATTGATGTCCTCCCATCTTACCTTTACTGCCTCCCCCAGAGCCAATGCCACCTGTTGTAATGTCTATTACAGTAGCACCCTACATCTGTTGCATTTATCCATTATTACATAGCAAACCATTCCAAAACTTGTAGCTTAAAATAAGAGCACTCATTTATTTTGCTTAGTGGTCTAAAATTTGGTAGAAATACCTCATGTCTTCTCCATGAGGCTTCAGGTGGGGAAGTTCAAAGGCTGACTGTGGCCTGACCTCTGAGGGCTGCAATCATTTGAAGACTTCCTCACGCACATATTTGTTCTGTGGAGGATGTTGAGTTCTGTGTTGGGTAGACTAAATCTGAGAATTGCATGAGAGATTCAATGAAAAGTTGAACTCGCTGACTTGAAGCTCAAGAGACGAGTATAGACTGGGAATTATGAATTGAGAGTCAATGGAATATTGATGGCCATTTAACCAGTATACAGAAGTAAAAGAACCCTAAATATATTGATGTTTATGAGATTAAAAATAGAAGAACTAGGTAGGAGGAATGAAGGTAAGAAGAGAACTGGGATTCGGGACATTTCAGTATCAAAAAGAAAAGAAAGCTTTAAGAGAGGGTTCTTAAGAGAAACCCCCAAAATAAAGCTCCCCCTCAAATATGTACATTCCCCAGATTGAAGTCTTTGGGTATATTAGAGCATGGTTAGTGTTCTGGGTAGTGGTGCTGGGGGTGTAAACCTGGTGCCAATTAATAAAAATCAAAAGCTAAGCAGTCAACAAATATATATTGACTATCAAACATGTTCAGTATTGTGAGTGCAGAGTGCCTGAGATGTGATAAAGTTCAGACTGAAAGTGGAGGTGCTAAAAGAAGCTTCATGATAAATGAGGCTTAGGGTAATGGATAAAAAGGAGTTGCTTATCTATTTCACTTTAAGATTGTTTTGGAATGCTAATATGTTTAAAATGAGAGGGGTGCCTGGATGGCTCACTTGGTTAAGCATCTGCCTTTGGCTCAAGTCATGATCTCAGGATCCTGGGATGGAGCCCTGCATGCCTGTGGTTTCAGACTCCCTCCTCAGCAGGGAGTCTGCTTCTCCTTCTCACTCTGCCTCTCTCCTCTTGCTTATGCACTGCCTCTCTCTCTCTCTCTCTCTCTCTCAAATAAATAAATAAAATCTTATTAATCAATTAATTAATTAATTAAAAAGAGAAAAGTAAATCTTGAAGAAAAAACAGGATTAGACATGGCTGTCTTCTCAGGGGGGTGCCTTCTGAGCCCATTATACCTGGAATATTTTACTAAACCCATCTGTTTCTATACTCATCATTCTCTCAGTCCATTAGTCTAGTTAGGACAGATACTTGAAAAATAGCTCCAAGTATTATGCTGAGTGAAATAAGTCAATCGGAGAAGGACAAATATTATATGGTCTCATTCATTTGGGGAATATAAAAAATAGTGAAAGGGAATAAAGGGGAAAGGAGAAAAAAGGAGTGGTAAATATCAGGGAGGGAGACAGAACATGAGAGACTCCTAACTCTGGGAAATGAACTGGGGGTAGTGGAAGGGGAGGTGGGTGGGGAGTGGGGGTGACTGGGTGACGTGCACTGGGGGGGGGGCACTTGATGGGATGAGCACTGGGTGTTATTCTATATGTTGGCAAATTGAACACAAATAAAAAATAAATTTATATTAAAAAAAAGTTTTGTTCCCACACTGAAAATTACAAATTGTGTTCAAGATATTTACATGCCAGAGAATGTTTGAATGCCAGAGAAACTTAAGTTTCTATGTTTCTGTCAACATGTCCATGTACAATGTTTGTTTTTTGTTTTTGTTTTTTTGTTTTGTTTTGTTTTTTTCCATTTGAAAGTAGTCATTTATTAACTGACCAGATCACAAAAATAATCATGGTAGATACCTTAGTTCATCCTTCTAATAAGCCTATTGATCTGGTCTTCCCTGTTGCCAGCATCTCCACCTTCTACAAAATGGGTGGTCATTTTCTTCATTCCGACACGTGGAGAAGATAATTTGAAGGGCCATAAAAAGTTGTTGGCTTCTTTGAAACGTTTTCCAACAGTATAGATCTCGTGAATCAGATCCTCCATGCAGATGATGCCATATTTACCAAGAGACCGAGCAATCAATGTGTTATCTGTCAGGGCAATTCGCTTCTTGTTGATCTTGCCATAACCACGCTTGTAGATCAATTCATTCACTGACTTCAGGTTTGGGTACCCCCATGCTGATGGTTCCACAGTCCTTAGCATGTTAACTGAAGCCTTGTTGAGCTTAACAAAGGTGCCATTGAAGATCTGGCGAAGGCGAAGAAGCTGCAACACCTTTCGAACCTTTGGGCTCACACCATTGATACCTCTGATCCTGATGACAAATGCCAACTTGGGTTCTGCAGGCACGTAGAAGTTGCCAGCTTTTCTCGCCATCCTCGCCATGCGAATCTCAGTTCTGTACATCTGCCTGTATTCCTTGTGGTAATGCTTAGCCTCTTCATAGATAAGCTTCCTCCTTGCCTTTCGAAGCATCTTTTGGGCAAACTTTTTTCTCAGACGCTTGATCTTCAACTCCGCGAAGTTCCTTCGCTTTTTCTTAAGGGTTTCCGGCACAGCAGGAATCTTCTTCTTCTCTTCTGCAGTCTCCATGGTTCCAGCAGGAAAAAGAGGACTGTTTGTTTGGTTTTGAGGATATGTTGTTTTGTTTGTATAGTCAGTAGTTACAGATAATTTGATTTTCAAATTTATAGCATGTTATTTTTGTTTAATGGTTCATGTCTGAAGGTAGATTTGAATTGTGCCCTTAATATTAACAGATGTTGACTGATGAGCATGTGGCAGTTTGTGGATACCACAAGCTGAAAGCTCTATGAAATAAACCAGGATATGAACCTAGCAGCCTAGGTTTTTATGCAAACATTCTCATAGCTAGGGTATATAAACCTGTTCTCCCCAAAATTGTTTTGAACAGACATACTCCATCCAGACCCTTTGTTAACAAGTAGTAAGCTTAGTCATATATTTAAATTAAAATTTTCTTAGCTTATTTTAAGATGTAGTTAAACATGTAGGAGACATATTGTCTCCTGTGCTGTTTTCTTCCTCCTTAGAAAGGTTCTCTCCTCATTCTACTCTCATAATTCTGACCAAAAAACTGTATCTTACTTACATTTGCAAGAGGACCAAACAAAACTGACTACTGTGGGCATGGATGACACAGGCAAATCAAAGAAAGAATCGAGGACTTAGTTTCTGAATATATGTCAGTATGTTTTTGAGCGTTGTATAAATGGAGCATATTTATACCTTTGAAGAGGGAAATAGAAAGTAATTACTGTGTGGAAGAGCAAGAGTTAAAAAATGTGTGGTAAAGGTGTAAAAAAAACTCCTCAGGGGTGAGGACACCTGAGTGGCTCACTCAGTTAAGGGTTCAACTCTTGATTTCAGCTCATGGCATGATCTCAGGGTCATGCAATCAAGCCCCACATCAGGCTCCACATTTGGGGGGGGTCTGCTTGAGATTCTCTTACTCCCTCTCCTTCTGCCCCTCACCCCACCATTCTCTCTCTCTCCCAAATAAATAAATATTTTCTTTGTAATACTACATACAGATTATGCAAGGGCAATTAAGAATGAAGAATTAGATCATGAGAGAGAGAAGAGGGATGGAAAGATCCATTGGGTTATATTTTAAAGCCATTACCATGAATGGCATCTTGACAGAAGAGACTTACTGAAGTAGCAGAGTGATGGAGGGGGAGGGAAACTTTGAAAAATACCCACATCCTGTGGGAGAGGAAAAGTGAAGGCAGATGAGGAAACAGGAGGTAGAAGTAGAAGATGTGGTGAGATGCCATGAAATCAGCAAAGAGATTAAAAAGCAGGAGACTAAATATTTGTAATTTACCCAAATAAATTAAATTGAGGGAGAATTGAGAGAAATATACTTGATTTGTTAGTTAGAAAGAGATAAGAGCTATGGAAAACATATCTTTCATATATTAATGGACACAAAAGCCAGACTTAGGAGCCAGAGGAGGGATTTCACAGTAAAGATGTAGAGTGTGTGTGTACATTGCTGGTAAATAATTTAGAATTTTGATCTTGCCACTTCATGGTCCCACCAGAGAATCAGAGAATACTGGTATTCAAAAGGTATTTTCAGCTAATTGTTTCTCTCATCACAGTATGTGAACATTATAAAGACCTCTTGTGGTTGTCTTTTATCCTTGGTCTAGAGTGGTAGTTTTCAAGTTTTTGGTTGTATATCTATAGAAGGAAACAAAGGACACTCCTTAATATTTTTATATTTTATATTTATTCAATAACTTTATATGGTAACACATTAAGACAAATAAACATTTTTGAAGATTGATATAAACTTAAATACAAATAAAAGTTATATATATATATTTTTTTTCTCCTTGTAGGCCAATTGATTATAAAGTGTCCTTTTTGGATTCATGTTTTCTATTTAGAGAGCATCAATATTGAGGCCTTGACTGATATTTGCATTCTGCACCAGCCAACCATTTCATGTAATTCCTGTTGTTTACTTTAATCTTGGCAAGTTGAACTTCTTCCTTAAGGTTTTGACAATATTGATTACTAGTTTATCTCTCTTGCATCTGTATCTTAGGATCATTGGTTCATTCCCTCCTCGTGGAATTTTCTTGCAAGCCTAGGAAACCTGAGACATGGATTAAGTCTCAATTTACAGGCTTTAGAATCAACAGATCTCAATTCGGGTCTAGTTCTGACACCTATAAACTGTTTAATTGAGCAAGTTACTTACCTGCTCTAAATCTTATTTCTCCATGTGTAAAATGTTACTAACTCTCAAAGACTGTTGCGAAGATATTAAGATATACAAACAGCCGCCCTACCTGGGTGACTCAGTCAATTGAGCATCCAATTCTTGATTTTGGCTCAAGTTATAATCTCAGGGTCATGAGATTGAGCCCTGCAAGGGGTTCCTCACTCAGTGTGGAGTTTGCTTGGGATTCTCTCTCTCCCTCTCCCTCTCCCTCTTCCCCCACCCTTATACAAACTCTCTCTCAATAAATAGAATCCTAAAAAAAGGTATATGAAGGCAGACAGCATTATTAATTAGTATTAATAAATGTGATATTGTAGTGTAATCCTACTTGACTTGTATACATATTTCTTTGCAGAGAAAGAAATATGCCAAGGATTAAGCAGTAAATTGGTGCATTTTTCTCTGTATTTCCATGGTCTAGCACCATGACTGGCATTTCAATGGGTTAAATGCACATTTATTGAATGGACACTGAAGTTTCTAGGAGGATTATTCATTGTGTAATGATTAATAAAATACTTAAAACAGATATTATTATCATTAGTACAAAGGCAGAGTGCATTTGACATACTCATCCTCACACATATATTCACTGCTTTCTTTTTAAAATTTTTATTTAAATTCAATTTAGTTAACATATATTGTATTACTAGTTTCAGGGGTAGAATTTAGTGATTGATCAGTTGCATGTAACACTCAGTGCTCATTACGTCAAAAGCCCTCCTTAATGCCCAAAACCCAATTGCCCCACCCTCTACCCACTTTTTCCTAGTGCTGAAAGTTTTCACTTGTTCTTAGAAAAAGCCGAGGAGTAATTTTAGTTGCTCACGTTTTGTTGGATCCTCTAGTACACAGTAAAATAGACCCCATTCATACTGGGTCAAAAGAATATAGGCAGAACACCTATTATTTTACTAAGCATGTGGCATAAAACTAGGACTATTATAAATCTGTAAAGAAATGATATCCCTTAAAAGAAAAGGTATAAATTAAGTAACCATGGATGTATCTGTTTTAATTTTATCATAGTACTCTTCACTCATTAAATACTGAAACACAAATGCTATTTGATTCTGTAACAGTTTTCTTTTGCTCTCTTTTATTTTTATTTTTTAAGGTTTTATTTATTCATGAGAGACAGACAGAGAGAGAGAGAGAGAGAGAGAGGCAGAAACACAGGCAGAGGGAAAAGCAGGCTCCCTGTAGGAAGCCCGATGTGGGATTCAGTCCCTGGACTCCAGGATCATGACCTGAGCCAAAGGCAGCTGGTCAACTACTGAGCCACCCAGACAACCCACTTTGCTCTCTTTTAAAGAAAAAAACAAAACAATATCTCAGAGACCCAACCCTTCAGTAGTGCTATTGGGCTTTTAGAATCCTTCTTTATGTAATTATTATTTAATTGATGATTAAAGAATGTTACTTCATGTTATATGAGTAAATACTCATAAGTGCTATCTAGATAAGCAGGTGATAATTTATATTATTACTAATGCTCATCTCTAGTTTCATAGAAGAAAAAATATGGTATTAATTAAGTTAGATTTTGTATGTGACACTAGATATCAAAATGTTCACATTTCAAAATGGACTAAATACAAAACAAGAATGACCCATGTTGTATTGATTGTCACTCACAAGCCTTGCCCACCCCACATTTTGCTAGATGTACATAATTATGCTGCATTGGAACTGCTAAAACTGTTGCACCTCACACATGACTCCCTTTCTCTAGGCTCTGTTTGTTCTCCTCTGGAACATGTGTATGATTCGCCTTCGTATCTGCTTGGTCTTCACACTGTAGACAATGGGATTGAGCACAGGGGGGAGTAACAGATAGATATTGGCCATGAGTGTGTGCACCACTGGTGATAAATGCTTTCCAAATCTGTGGATCATGGTGACTCCAATGAGAGGAATATAGAAGAGGAGCACAGCACAGATGTGAGAGAGGCAGGTGTTGAGAGCTTTGAGCCTTTCATCTCTGGAAGCAATGCCCAGCACAGTCTTCAGGATGAGCACATAAGAAAAGAGAATGATAATAGCATCCAGCCCCAATGTGAAGATGACTATGATGAGGCCGTAGAGACTGTTGATGCGGGTACTGGCACAGGCTAGCCTCATTGCATCTTGGTGGAGACAATAAGAATGAGACAAGACATTGGAATGGCAAAAAGGTAGCCGCTTTATAAGGAAGGGCACAGGGAACACCACACAGACTGCCCGGGTGAGGACAACTATTCCAATCTTTCCAATGATGCCATGGGTGAGGATGGAAGCATAGCGTAATGGATCTCGGATGGCCACAAATCTGTCGAAGGCCATGGACACTAATACTCCTGATTCTACCACTCCAAATCCATGGATGAAAAACATCTGTGTAATGCATGCATCAAAAGGAATCTCAGGGACATTAAACCAGAAGATGCTGAGCATGGAGGGCAAGGTGGACATGGAGAGACTAACATCAGTGAGAGCCAAGATGGAGAGGAAGTAGTACATAGGCTCATGGAGACTCTCATCTACCTTGATGACAGTTAAGATGGTACCATTTCCCAGGAGAGTTAGTGTGTAGAGAAATCCCAGGGGAAAGGCCATCCATGCATTTTTATCTGGCATCCCAGGGATACCCGTCAAAATGAAACTGTGGTGGTTCACATGTGATGCGTTTGAGTTCATTGTCATTTTAACACTGTTGGGGGAGGCTGGACTCTTCCACTTAGCTTGCAGTTCCTAAGTTGAAAATATATTTTCATAGAAGATGGTAAATAGATTTATGAATATAGAAGAGGAACAGCAGAGGGACCAGTTATGTTTAAAACAACGTCTAAGGTTTTTGTATTACTTTGTCTGTTTGCTTCCTAGACAATCACATGAGATGAAGCAGCAACACGCAAGGACTTAACAGTGTAGAGCATTTTGTTAAATAATTAAAAAAAATCTAAATTCACAATAGCACTACCACACAAATACCTACTCACAATTCCACTGCCATCACAAACCCATATTTATACAAATCTATGTGTATACACACACACACATACACACACACGTAGTCTCACATGCACATGTGTGTGTATCTTCTTCCATATACCTAGACATCTATGTCATGGTATTTGGAATGGCCTACATTTGTAGATAAACTCATTAGTGATAAAACTATTCAAATTAATATTTAATCTTGACTAATTTTAATAATTTATAGTTTTCCATAACCTCATTTTAAAAGCAACGAACAGGGAATACAGGTGGCCCAGAAACAACCACACATAAGATATAAAAGTATTCACTTATAGGATTTTTATTTTGAGAATCACCTAATGCACCAGAAACTTGGGGCCATTCTTAAAACCTCTTCCTTTGTTAAATCAATGTTTAACCAATTTCACACTTGCCTTCAAAACATACGAAATAAGTATCCCCTTTCTGTCTTTTGTACAGTTAATAAATAGTATAACCCATTCCTCCAGGCTCCCTAACTGACCATCCTCCATCTAGTAGTGCCTGTGTCAGTAATTCCTCATTCTGTAGTCTGAATAAACTTTTTAGATTTGGAATATGATTTATTCACCACCAGCAAAACCTCCTTTAAGGGTTTCTGTTGTCCTTAGAACAGAGTCTCAATTTTTTATCTTAGTCCTCAAGAGACAGCATGATTCAGCTCCTACTCCTATCTACTGCCCCTGCACCAACGCATATCATTTCTCTCCCCTTTGGTCTCTTCAGTCCAGCCAAATTTGCAGTGTTTAAGTTCCTGGATCCCACTCAGATACTTTCTAATAGAGGATTTCCACATTGTTCTTTCCGGATCCTTAGGCCTTTCTCTACCGCTCATAGAGTTACTCTTGCCTAATCAAAGCCTAGCTATCCTTCCCAAGTAAGCCTTTTCCAAATGCTCATTCTGGCTTAAGATTTCTTAAATCTTAAGTATATTGTTTTCATATTATGAGCTTTTCTTTCTCCAAAGTAAGAACAGTTATTTAAGTATTGCATGAGTATTTGTTCAATGTCCCTCTTGCCTGCTAGAAGTTAAACTCCCCAGAGGAAAGGAATATTTATTATGTTCATCACTTAATAGACCACATGATAAGAAAATATTAGTGTTCCATATACATTAAATGAAGGATTGAATAATAAATAAATTAATATGGATGATTGATTATCATTCTTTTTTCAGAAGTGTTACAAATCCTCAAACTCCTCCCTGATCGTTTGCATATGGTTGGGAATCATTAACCAAGAGAAAAATCTTTTTCTAAAATGGCACAGATTAAAAACAAACAAACAAAAAAACCCCAAAAACTTGAGGAGTCTGAAAGTTATCAGAACAAAGATGTTTTTGTTCTTTCCTAGGTCCCTGTTATGGGCAAGGAAAAAGAAAAATCTCAAGAACTTGCCAGGTGTACACAACCATGTAGGCTTCACTGCTCCTTCTGCCTCCTGTTCTGCTGTGCGTTGAAGAATTGCTGTTTGGGAGACAGCATTAGGAAGAAATTATTTTGCAGATTCTGATTTTTTTGGCATAGAGGAATCCTCAAGAGATAGTGTAGTCCACTTACAAAGGTTGTGTTATATGTTGCAAACAGAATCCAGGCCCCTCTCACAATAAGGTACAATGCTCAGATTTAAACAAAACACTTCATGGTGTCTGTCTAACCCTTTGGCTGCTCCTTGAGGAGGGAGCTTTTTAAATACTTCCCATGTTAAGTGAGAGTCCTTCACTTGTTTGGGTCTGCTGATCCCTCATCTCAAGCAATTCTGATGGCTTTCACTTGGGAAGAATCAGTTGGCTCACTGCTCCTGGATGTTTTTCTTGGAAAGACTTGAAAAAATTTGGTTCTTTGGTATTCTTGAAGTCCCCAGGGCCTGTGGAAGCACAGTTGTTTTATGGAAATGCTGATTCTTGTTTTCCCAGATTCTTGTTTCTAGTGCTTTTGATTGTTTTTCTTTATCCAAATGTGTTTTACCTCATCTTCTTTTTTCCTCATTCCTACCTCTGTTCTTCTTTCTCTTTTTCATTCTCTCTATATGTTCAGCACCCTCTTTTTCTAGCTCCTAATTCATGTATATCCATCCAATCATTCTTTCATTCTTTCCATGCACTAGTTCTCCCCTACAGTATATGTCTTCTTCTGTCCCTAATAACAACATGTACACTTATTTTTTTCCATTTTACCTAGACACTTGTTATCTGCTCTTATCATTTCCCTCACTAGAATTTCTATGATTATTTAATGAAATAATGTACATAAATAATTCCACACAGCACTTGCTAGGAAGAAGGCATGTGAAAGTACTTTAAGATTAATTTATTACCTGTATCAATTTCTATGCTCCAGGTCAGAATTAATTTGGCTTCTTCCTTTCCTGAAATTAGCAAAGAGAGCACTTATGAAGACTTCTCAAATGTCTGGTGACATCTGGAGTGATCACAACTCAATAACAATTTCTTAACTCCTCTGAAAACATCCCTGAGGGGTGCTGTTAGCCTCTGGGTTATTCCATCATGATGTCCCTAAGGAATCCAGACCCTTCCTTCATCGGTCAAACTATTTTTTCTTTTGCCAACAAATCTCAATTTTTTTTCTTCATTTTGTTTGCAATCTGTCAGCCAAGTTTGAAGAAAGATCTACTTCTCCCTTACGAAAGATCTACTTCTCCCTTACACGCACGTGCACACATATTATTTATGTATGTGTATTACTTGCATATATGTGATAAATACATATTAAATATATAAATAAATATAAGCATATATAAAAAAGATTTGTCTCATGTTGAACCGCTAAACAAATTCTAGAATTCCAGCTGGATATTGGTCCAGGTCTTCTGACTCCAAAACCAGTCTCAGGCTCAATGATGACATAGTGTTATGATTTACCCTGAAATAGGCCTGGGGTCTACTGTTGTTTTGAGATGAAGAGAAGGTTTGCCTGACTCTCTATCAGAAACATAGAGAACAAAGTTCTCTGAATCTGTTGCACTCTTTGATTTCCTAGCTTGTTATTTAAATCTATTAAATACAGTTTCTTTAATATGTTTTAATGAATTTTGCTGTAATTTCACTGGGGTAATTCTCAAAATTATAGAAATAGCTGGTTATTCCATCAGTGTGTGCCTTTATGTGGTAAGTCCTTAAATTATCCACAGATCCTATCCACCACCTCTTTTGGTCTCATTTATTTTCTTTCATAGACATATTTGCATCGTAATAGCAGAAAACAAAGCCAGATATAAATAATTCTTATGATGATGCTTTTTTTTCCAGGTACATTAGAGAATGTATTGTAGAAGTTTATGTATTTTTAATTTCTAAACACAGTTATTTCCCAATGCGTATTACAATTTATAGGAGACCACCTATTCAATGAACATTAAGAGCTAGTACTTTATAATAAGTGTTTCTATATATTTTTACATAAGAGTTTATGACTATGTTTAGAAATTTATGATTATCTGTTTGTTTATTTATTTATTTATTTATTTATTTATTATTTTTTATCTTTATATTTATAGCTTTACATGATCCTACATATGAGATGTGTATGAGTGTATAATTTCTATAGATGAGTTTTTATTCTTTTAAAATGATCTTTAAGCACCCCAAGCTATTAAGGGTAAAGAGTTAAAAGACAAAGTCTTTACCCTTAAGGATTTTCAAGTTTGTGAGAGTGCTAATGCTTCCCAACCTCTTTGAAGAATTGTTACAAACAGTAATATACACAAGTAAAGTGCTTGATGCAAACTTTCTGAATCTTTTAACTGGTGGCTTGGACTCCTCTGAGGACGTTATAATTTGCCTCATTCATATCTATAGAAATTGATGCTGCTTGTAGCCTAACCTCTCTTCCAGGAGGACTCCCAGATTATCCTAACAATCAGAATTTCCTATTATTTGGAGCTCTACTTTATCAAGGATCTGCCTTTCCAGATACTAAATGGCAAAGTTTAGCAGAAAGAGTAGAGTCTGGGAAGTCTGATATACCTTGCTTAAAACCATGTTTAATTTTAGCTATCATGAAACCTATTTATTCAACATTTCCTTGTCATCTATTAAAAATGACTTTTCCTGGTTAAGTCCAACTATTCCCTCACCTCCCCAACTGAATTTATATGGTCCAACGTACTAGAGGAAATCATACAACCATGTTCACTCATACCAAAGAGCTCACATAACTCCCTCTGTGCTTTCAATCATATTTAATGACTCTTCTCCCACTCCCTTATATCTTATACAAATCCTTATTCTTTGTTGTTGACCTCACTGCCTACTTCATATAGAAAATTGAAACAATCAGAAAACTGATTTAGTGCCCTAAATTACATTTACTCACCTAAGAGTCAAATATATGCTGATTTCTCGGCTACCTTATATAAATCAGATGACATATTCATGCTCTATTCTAAAGCCAATTCTTTCAGTTTTGCATTAAATTTTTCTTGTGTCTCCTCAGGAACATCACTTCAGCAATTTTTCCTTACCACTCTTCCTTACCATAAAGTTTTTACCCTCTACTTGATTATTTATATCAGCATCAAGCATGTCATGTTTTCCATCAGAAAAAAAAAAGGTATTTCTGCCAGTATTCTCTCACGTTGTAATTCCCTTTCATGTAAAACACTCTAAAGCAAAAAAAAAAAAAAAAAAAAAGTGTCAGGAGAAGAGGAATTTTTGCCTACTTCTTATGGTGTATTTTTCTAAGTAGTTTTATCAGGTTGAATGGCATATTAAAAGTTCTGGGGAAAAAAAGCAGTCAAACTTTAAAACAGTACAGTAAAAATCTTCAACATGAGAGAAGGCAATAAGTGAGAAAAGGAAGAACTAAAAAAGACTGAAACATATAAAAAGCAAATATCCACATGACAGATATAAATCTAACCAAATTAAGTTACATTAAACTTAGATGAAAAAAAAAATAAAATAAACTTAGATGAACTAGGGCAGCCCCGGTGGCTCAGCGGTTTAGCCCCACCTTGGGCCTAGGGTGTGATCCTAGAGACCCTGGATCGAGTCCCACATCAGGCTCCCTGCATGGAGCGTGCTTCTCCCTCTGCCTATGTTTCTGCCTCTCTCTCTCTCTCTCTCTCTCTCTCTCTCTCTCTCTCTCTCTCTCTCTGTCTCTCTGTGTGTGTGTGTGTCTCATGAATAAATAAATAAAATCTTTAAAAAATAATAATTTTAAAAAACTTAGATGAACTATAAACTCCAATAAAAAAGCAGAGATTGTCAGGTGGATAAAAAAGAAAAATCCAAGTATGTGCTACTTACAAGAAGCATAACTTAGAGTCAAAGATACAAATAAGTTGGAAGTAAAGGATGGGAAAAGTTTCACTGTGAAAACCGTATTTCTAAGAGAGCTGGAATGTCTATGCTGTCAGACAAAATAGATCTTAGTGCAAGAAACCTTAGTAGAGGCAAAGAGAGACATTTAAAAGTATCAATACATGAAGAACTTAAAATGATTATAAATGTCTGTGCACTTAAAAACCTAGCCACAGGGGATCCCTGGGTGGCGAAGCGGTTTGGCGCCTGCCTTTGGCCCAGGGCGCGATCCTGGAGACCCGGGATCGAATCCCACGTCGGACTCCCGGTGCATGGAGCCTGCTTCTCCCTCTGCCTGTGTCTCTGCCTCTCTCTCTCTCTCTCTCTCTCTGTGACTATCATAAATAAATACAAATTAAAAAAAAAACTAGCCACAAATATATATGAATTTAAAAAATGAGAGAATTGAAAATAAAAATAGACTATTCAATAATTGTAGTTGGAGATTTTAATAATTCTATCTCAGGAATGGATAGAACAACTAAATAAAATCAATAAGGCTATAAAAGACTTAAAAGGCACTCTCAACCAACTTGCCATATACATATATCAGTTATGGCAAGTTGGTTGAGAGATATATATATATGTATATATATGTATATATATGATATATAAGGTATATATGAGAAATATATATATATAGATTTTTTATATATGTAGATTTTAAAAATATCTGAATAGACTTGTATCAAGTAAAAGAATTAGTTATTGAAATTTTTCTCATAAGGAAAAATCTAGGTCTACGTAAGTTTACTGTGAATTCTATCATACATTTAAGGAAAAAGTAATGCCATTGTGGCATAGACTCTTTTAGAAAATAGATGAGGGAAAACTTCCTAACTCCTTTTGTGAAACTAGTATTACTTGATACAAAATCTAGATGTGTATCATCAGAAAACTACGAGAAAACCTTTTATGAATAGGGATGCAAAATTTTAAGCAAAATATTAGTAAACTGATATAGAAAGCAAAAAGAAAATTATACTATGAAAAATTAAAGTTTGTCCCAGTAATGTAAGGATGCTTTAACACAAAATTTAACAAGTAATACTATATAAATAGTTTAAATAAAAAACAAGATGATATCAATAAATGCAGAAAAGTCGTTTCAAAATCTAATTCCCATTTATACCAAAAAACAAAATAAAAGAAAAAAAACTTGTCAAATCAGAAGTAGTCACAAGAAAAGACTTTAGCAACATTGATCACTGAGAAATTCAAATTAATTTTGTAATAAGGTACCACTGCACAGTCCATAAAATCTGATAGTGCCACGTATTGGCAAGAATGGGCAGAAATTGGAATCCTTATATATTGTTGATGTGAGTATAAAATCGTTCAACCACAAACAGTTAGACATTTTCTTCCAAATTAGAGAAACACCTATCATAGTATCCAGTAATTCCTTTCCTAGACATCTGCCCAAACATGTCCATACAAAGACTATATGCTAATGTTTGTAGCAACATTATTCATAATAGCCAAAAGTGGTAAACAGCTCAAATGTATTTCAACTACCAAATGAGTAAATAAATATGTTTTATCCATACAATGACATATTACTCAGGAAGGAAAAGGAACAAGCTATGAATACATTTAGCAGCATGGATAAAATTCAAAACAATATGTTAAGTAGGAGAAGCCAGACACAAAAGACAATATATTTTATGATTCCTCTTATATAAAATTACTAGTAAAGACAAACTATAAAAATAGAGAGCATATCTGTTGTTTCCTGGAGCTAGACACAGGCCCAGGGCTGACCTCAAACCACCATCAAGGAATCTTTTTTTTTTTCTTTAAGATTTTATTTATTCATTGTGACAGACAGAGAAAGAGAGAGGCAGAGACACAGGCAGAGGGAGAAGCAGGCTCCATGCAGGGAGCCTGATGCGGGACTGGATCCCGGGACTCCAGAATCACGCCCTGGGCCGAAGGCAGGCGCCCAACCACTTCGCCACCCAGGGATCCCCAGAGTTGTATAAATTTATTAAAACTCTTCAAACTGTACACTTAAAATGGATCAAATCTATCATTTGTAAATTATACCACAACAAATGGTAAGACAGATAAAATAAAATAGAACATTTAATAATTCATTAGGAGACTATTGCTCTATTCTATAAGAGGTCAAGGTAACTTTAGTAGAATGGTAGAAGCAAAGATGAAGGAAATTTGAATCATCTAAAATATATTTTAGTTTGGACTCAATAGGCCTTGGTAATGGATTAAATATAAGGAAGAAGGTAAGAAAAGATTGGAATTTTGATTTTGGCAACTAAGTGGGTTGTGGTATGGTTAGTGTGATTTATTAAAATTCATTGTAAGCAAATAGGAAGAAAAGTTTTGTTTTTGTTTTACAGTATTCACTATGCTAATTTGAAGTTTCCTATTTGATATCTACATGGAATTATCGAGTAGGAATTGGTCTGGAGATCAAGACAGAATTCAGGCCCAAAGATATGCTTTTGGGGGTAATCGATTATAGAGGCATTAAATCACTAGGATTTGATACTATCATTCAGTGAGAATGAGATTAAAGTATAGGACAAAAGACCAAAGAAGAGACACACTAACATTTAGTGATGTAGGAGGAAGATAAGCCATCAAAGGATATCGAAGAGTAGAAGTTAAAGCAGGAGGAAATCATGGTGTCACAAAAAAATCAGAAATGAAAGTAACTTAACATGGAGGCAATTTTCCACTGTATTGAATCCTTTTGAAAAGGAGAGTAAGGTGAGGAATATTTTCTGGGTTTGCAATAAACAGACCATTGGTGACACCTGCACAGATGCTTTCATTGGTATGGGTAAGAACTGTCACTAAAATGAATTGAGAGAATGGGAAGAGATTACAGACCACAACGCTGATAGGCTTTACTGTGAAGCAGAGGACAGAATGAGAGAGTAGGAACTAGAAGGCATGTGGAAACATGAATGAGCATTTCTTTTACATTTTTCCTTTTTTGCTTGCTTCCTTGTCTTTCTTTTTTCTTTTCCTTCCTTCCTTCCTTCCTTCCTTCCTTCCTTCCTTCCTTCCTTCCTTCCTTCCTTCCTTCCTTCCTTTCTTTTACTTTCTGTCTCCTTTAGAGAGAATTGTAATGATTAGGCAATAAAGTATATTTGCATTTTGGTATGCTAGTGAGGTACCATTCACACAGGATGAGACAAAGTCTGTATTTGCATGGTTGCCATAACAAGTTTTGCATTAGGGAAAACTAGGTCCTTTTCCTCTGAGATCAAGGCAAAGAAGACCAAAATGTCCAGAAGCCTGAGTCTATATGGCCATTGGCTCTGGGGACATCTCCAGGAAGACTGATGCTTTGTCTCTAGGGGATCACTTCAGAGGGAATTCTGGATTAGGGTTCTGCTGGTTTTAAATCTCTGGCTGTACTGCTATTATGGACAGCACCAGAAATGACTCTCATCTCCTAGACTAGGCTTGGGTGAGTTGGGAAACAAACTGAGGCCCAGGTAGTGCTTTCTCTGAGAATGCTTTCATAGAATGGAGGGGGCTGTAGTTATGGACGATTCATAAAGAAATTTTTAGAGTTCAGTACTGAGTGGTTGGAGTGGAGGAGGTCAGGTCTTTTGAGCCCAGTGTACTGTTTGGTCTGGACTTTGAATTTGATGGTACAAGTTATCTCTTTGGCTAAAAGCTTGTCATTTCCTATAAGATTAAATAGAACTTCAAAGTATAATGTTCAGATTTAAGTTTTACTTTTGGGATTTGAGTCAAATTAATTTACTTTTCTGACTCTTATTTTACTAATGCATAATGGCAATAGTACTTTTCTCATAAATTTTTTTTAGTCATTAAAAGAGATAGTATATGTAAAGAGCTAAAAATAGAGGCTGAAGCATAAATAAGCATTCAATAAATTTCACATTGTTTATTATTAAAGGACTAAAATATTTTAAAATGCCTGCCTGTTAACCTTTGCATTGTTTCTCTATGTCATCATATAAAGTGATTGCTCATGATTTCTACATATTTCTAGAACCGAGAACCCTCAGTTTCAGCCATAATTTTTTACAGTGATAATCATTCGTCCATTTCCTTTACCTTTTTCATTAAAAAAGAAATTACAATTTGAGCTATACATAATGAGGAATTCAATGGCAAGTATATTATTCTACTAAGGGCTAATTAGAGAAAATAGTAGAGCCCTGGAAATTTTTGCCCTTCTGTCAGTCCTGGCTCAAGGCAAATAGCAAATATATTCCTTCCCTAAGGGCAAGACTAGTCCATGGCTTCTATAGAGGACAAATCGAAGGGGCCAGAACTATGCTTCAGCCTGCAGTTCAGACACTTTAATATATATTAAAGTATATTATGCTGTGTCCTGTCCTTCAGAGAATAGGTCTTTCCACTTGGCTGCCTGGCTGGAGAAGAACAATTGTAGTTCCATAGTGATAGAAAAGAAAGGCTCTTGCTGCCTATCTTCTCCTCCACCTCCATCCCCACATATGCTTTGTAAGCCATAGTAGTTCCTGCCCTTTTGCTGTGAGGAAAGTTTAGGTTTGATCCTGCCCATGGTCTGTCACTGGTATTGATAGACACAGAGTTAAGCTGAGTCCAACTGAGGATACAAGCCGGACATATTGACCCATCTGTAAAGCATGTCTTTATTCATCCTTGGCACACGTTCCACTCCTGTTTCTGCTCTTGTTTTTCATGTGTTATTTGATAAGGAAAGAAGTTGCTCTTTGGTCCTCTGATTACAATGGCATGCCTAGTACTTAGGAGGAATTTGACAAATATGAAGTCCTTAATCAATTTAATTAAACATGGAAAGTTCTTCCTGAGTGCTTTAGATCTTAAGGAATCAAGAGCCTAGTTTGAGGGTGCTGAACCTGAGCACTGAACCTGGGGTGGTTCAGTTGGTTAAGGGTCTGACTTCTGATTTCGGTTCAGGTCATGATCTCAGGGTCATGAAATCAAGTCTCATGTGGGGCTCTGCTCTGGGTATGGAGCCTGCTTAAGATTCTCTCCCTCCCTCTGCTCTTGCTCCCACTTTAATAAGTAAGTAAGTAAATAAATAAATAAATAAGCCTAGTTTGTAACCTTCATCTTGAATTCTGGAAGGACTCTTGGTCTTTGGGATTGAGCTCCTCAGATGGTCAGTGTGGTGTTGCTTTTGGGGTGCTAGTCCTTCAGAATGAATTATCTTTATTCTTTTATCCTCTATTTTTTACTATGCATGACTACTACTAGTATATCATTCTCTTACCTCTGGTTTATCTAGGACCTGCTTCCAATAAATCATTTACACTAAGCATTCATGATTAAATGCAGAATCACTGAGCATAGATCTATAGAATTCCTCCTCTTGAGCACTGCAACAGCTACTACCTGCAAGCCACAGATTTTCAGTGTTGGGTCAAACTGGCTGAGGGATGGAGAGATTTAGGTAATATAGAATCAAAATATATAAATTATATATGGGTAGGTAGATACATTTAGCAGCATATAAATAGGTTTCATGGCTTATAAATATCTTGAGAGAGAGTTTTATAAACACTACAAAATTTATAGGTAACAGATGAACATTGATTATTTTTTTAAGATTTTATTTATTTGTTCTTGAGAGAGAGAGAGAAAGAGGCAGAGGGAGAAACAGGCTCCATGCAGGGAGCCTGACACAGGACTCGATCCCTGGTCTCCAGGGTCATACCCTGGGCTGAAGGCGGCACTAAACCGCTGAGCCATCCAGGCTGCCCGAACATTGATTATTTTAATGATAACTTTATTGAGTGTTGATTGCTTGTCTGGTGCTCATCTAAATGCTGTATTGATATTTCCAGTGAATACTTTTAACTATCCCATGGTACATACTATTATTTTCATTTTAATTTTAAAGAGGAAAGGAATATGCACAGAGATTATTAATTAACTTGTTCAAGCATACAGAGCCAGGATTTAAGCCCAGGTGATCTATTTCCAGAGTCTAGTTCTCAAGCTATTTTCTTATTCAAATTTCCAGAAAAGAGACAAAGAAAAATATGTAAAGAGACATGGGTTATGCAGTATATAGGTAAAAGACACACAAATCCCATTCGATCTAAGATTTGTCAAGAAGTCAGCTGGAATGTCGATATCCTTTAAATCTGCAGTCTGCAGGATCAATTTTTCAAATTTCAATAGAACTTTCTGCAATGATGGAAATTTTCCTGTCTGTACCATATAATTCAATAGTCACTTCAATAGCCATATAAAGTTATTGAATACTTGAAACATGGTTAGTGTAACTAAGGACTGATGTTTTAATTTAATTTAATTTAATTTAATTTAATTTAATTTAATTTAATAATTTAATTAATTAAAATGTAAATAGGCACAAATATCTAGTGGCTACGATATTAGACAGTGTAGAACTAAATTATTGACTTAAAAAGAAACTTAGAGTAACTCTGGCCAGTCTCTATTCATGCCCAAGCATCCAGAGCTCTCTGCCCCTTGCACTTTGTCTAGTGATTTTTCTTCTTGCTGTGACCCAGACTCCTGTTCTGTTTTCTTTCATGTGGGTCCTGAGATGGGCTTCAATAATATATGAATTCACTTAATTTTTATACAGAACTTTCTGTGTGTGTACATTCTTATGTGGGAGATTCTTAATGAGACTCTCATAAGGGTCAGAACTCAAACAGCCTTAAAAGCATGATAGTACTGCTCTTTCTTTTAATCCTGAACCCTAATCAGTTGTGGCTAGACTGGCCCAAAAAGTGATTTGCTCAGCTGCACATTTGGATATATCTTCCTGAAGATAAGAGTGAATAATTAAAATAGAAGAGAGCTGTGTGGCACCAAGAATTTAATATTGATCTTTGTCACTGCAGGAGTTAGACATTAATGTCTAGAACTGCCCATAGGACTATCTAGGCTTTACTCAGAGTAGGGCATACAGATACTGGTGACTCAGATGGAGTTTACTAGAACAGCAAGGAAGCAAGTCCACTAACTCCTTGATGTTTCTGGATAAATTATATCCCTATTGGGTACAGGTGTTAATTGAAGTTTTTTTTCTTTTTTCTTTCTCCTAAGTATATTTTAGCATGTGATGGTCACTAATAGAATTATTGCCTCATGGGATAAGGCCATAGTTTCTCTATCGGATTGTGAAGGTGAGTATATTAGATTAATGTTTAAGTCACTTCTTATGGTTACCATCTCAATACTTATTGCCACTGATTCTAACTGCAACTGTTTGACTTAATAAGTTCTTCCCTTTTTGCCCAATCAGAACTTCATTCTACTATGTCACCATTCAACCAAACTACTGATAACCATCAGAACTTCATCTTGACTGGGATTCCAGGAATGCCAGAGAAAGACTTCTGGATGGCCTTGCCCCTCTGCCTTCTTTACAGTACCACATTCTTAGGTAATGTCATCATCCTTGTTGTCATCAAGGTTGACCGAAGTCTCCATGAACCTATGTATTATTTTTTGGCTATGCTAGCTGCCACTGACCTCAGCCTTTCATTATCTTCCATGCCCACCATGATCAGTGTTCACTGGTTCAACTGGCGCTCAGTAACCTTTGATGCCTGCATCACTCAGATGTTCTTTATCCATACCTTTGGGGGAGTGGAATCAGGTGTTCTGGTCGCTATGGCCTTTGATCGCTTTGTGGCTATTCGCTTCCCTTTGCGCTATGCTACCATTCTCACTCATGGAATCATTGGCAAGATTGGAGCAACCGTCCTGCTACGGAGTGTGGGTGCAGTACTCCCTGTGCCTTTCCTCATTAAAAGGCTACCTTTCTGCCACTCCAATATCCTTTCCCATGCATACTGCCTCCATCAGGATGCCATGAGGCTTGCCTGCGCTGACACTCGTGTCAATAGCATCTATGGCCTCCTGGCTGTGATCTTCATCATTGTACTAGATGCCTTGATCCTTTTGATTTCTTACTTTCTAATTCTCCAGGCAGTACTGGGCATTGCTTCCCGAGAAGAGAGACTCAAGGCTCTCAACACCTGCTTCTCCCATGTCTGTGCAGTACTGCTCTTCTACGTGCCTCTAATTGGCATGACTCTGATTCACCGCTTTGGGAAGCATTTGTCACCAATAGTACACATGCTTCTGGCCAATGTCTACCTGCTTCTCCCTCCTGTGCTCAATCCTGTTGTGTACAGTGTTAGGACCAAGCAGATACGGCAGCGAATTGTCAGAGTGTTCTGTGGGGGCAGGATTGGCCCTTAATGGCATCTAAGAGTTCTGTACAAAAGCAATCAAGTCAGGGAAGAATATCAAATGTACCACTGTCCAGTAGCGTTTCCTGCAGTGATGGAAATGTTCTAAATCTCTCTTGTTTAATGCAGTAACCACTAGCCACACATAACCATTGAACACTTTAAACTTTGATAGTACAAACAAGGAACTGAATATTTAAATTTTATTTAATTCTAATTAATTGAAATATAATTTAAATAGTCACATGTAGCTAGTAGCTACTGTATTGAACAGTACAAATCTAATGGGTTATGATATGTCTTTGCATAATGCTTCTCATGAAAACAATAATTTATCTTAGGTAGTTTCATAAAAATATGAATTTTCCTTAAAATGGTATATAACAGCTTGTCAACATTTTTTAAAGTTTTATTTATTTAAGAAATCTCTATACCCATGGAAGGCTTAAACTCACGACTCCAAGATCAAGAGTCACATGCTCTTCCAACTGAACTAGCCAGGTGCCCCACAGCTTGTCAACATTTATATACAATTAAATTCACCCTTTTTAGCATATGGTTCTAATCAACTTTTGACAAATGAATAGAACCAGGTAACCACCAGTGATACCAAGATAGAGAAAAACTGCATCACTGTTCAAAATTCCCTAATGCTACCCCTTTGTATCCATACCCAGCCCTTAGCAAGCACTGATTTGTTCTCCATGCCTATTATTCTCTTTTTCCAAAGTGTCATGGACCCTGCAGTCTTAGCATAATACATGTGACATTCATTCGTGTTGTGGCGTGTATTGGTAGTTTATTGCTTTTTATTACTAAGGACTATTCCATTGTATGTAATTAACAATTTTTTCACGAAAAATCCCGAGATTGTTTTTGCTCCATAGTCACTCTGGGATTCAAAACTGAACATAGGACATTTCTGTTCTTTTGTCTCTTGTGTTTATTTATATGTTCTTTGAGTACTTCTTATAAAAATGAGATGTGTGTGTGCAACAGGCTGGAAGCATGAGAGAAAAATATCAAAAAGAAAATGGCAAGTAGAAAGTATGAGTACATGATGCACTTAATAAACTGGAAGAATATGAACTTCTACTTATACTTAGGATTTTAATTTCAACTTCATTTTTGTCCAGAAAGCTTTTCTTACATGCCTTTGTTTACTTATATTATAGTTTTTCATACTGTACCATAATTTACTAATAGTATATCTTCCCTGCTAGTCTGCATACTTTATAAGAACAAGGACTCTTAATTTTATTTCAATCTATCCCAAGTATTTAATGTAGCTTGAAACATATGATGGGCACTCAATATGTATTTTTTGAATTAATAAATGAATGAAAACTGTACTTTATCAAGATTGATTTCATGCTTCCACACCCCTTTGTCTCATATAATATTAGTAAATCTCATTTGAAATTTCCAGAGTCATTCATTTTTGCTGATGGGAACAAATGGAAAGAGGTGGTGTTCACATATAAATATGAACCTTATTTATTGTGTAACTTTATGGAGTTACTTAATTCCTTTTTTTTTTTTTTTTTAAATTTTTATTTATTTATGATAGTCAGAGAGAGAGAGAGAGAGGCAGAGACACAGACAGAGGGAGAAGCAGGCTCCATGCACCGGAAGCCCGACGTGGGATTCGATCCCAGGTCTCCAGGATCGCGCCCTGGGCCAAAGGCAGGCGCCAAACCGCTGCGCCACCCAGGGATCCCAATTCCTTCAGCTACTCACTGGCATAGACATCTTCGTTCAGTGTGCTCAATAAAGATATAAGAGTATGGACAGGAAAATGCTTCATGGAGGAAAAAAATCCAGGGATTATTAGGTATGGTCAGAATTATTAATTCACAGCCGACTGTGGAGAGGTGGATTCTGGTCAAAATGAGGCTTAAAATAGATGTGGGCATGCAGTTGGGAAGAAAGCAATCTGTAGAATAGATAGATTGAGGACCATGTATTATAGCCATATTTTCTGAAGATGTAATGGAAACAGTTGACTACAGAAGGCAGTATGGCATAGAGTAAGAGCTTTAGAATAAGTTATACATGGATTTGAATGCCAGCTCTGTACCTTGTTAACTTTAGATGGGTATATTTATTCAAAACCTCTCTGAATTTCAATTTCCTCATCTGTGAAACAATGGAGAATAATACTTAACCTGTAAGCTTGATAATGAATAAATACAACAATGTGTCTAAAGGGTACGGGAATGGCCAGGGGACAGTGAGACCTGTTAGAAGGAGTACATATTGGAGCAGAGAACAAAGAGAGGACTTTTCTGTACTCTTCTGATCCTGCTCGACATTCAGGAAGCCTCCCTCCCTGGCTGAGACTCTGTAGCCTAAGGCAGGGTGAAGAGAAATGGTTGTAGTTACTAGACCTAGGCAGGTGGTGTTAGAAGATACCCATTACTGTCAGCCCCCAAGGCCAGGGCTGCTCTTACAGCTCTTGATGTATGGAGTTTGCTTGGGCCTAGGAGCAGGATTTGAAGATGTCAGGGAAATGTGTCTGAGCTGTTGTACAGGAACATATTTTTATGAATTTCATAATTCTTGTTCTATCCAATATACTCACTAATAAAGATAGCTCTCTGTTGCTTGGTGATTCCAAGCACCACTAATTTTCCTATAAAGCCCCCACTCTTGGGAGCTGGTTTAGTCCTGGCTCCATTAAGGGACTGAAGAGAAGTTGTGGTGTTTCCTACTGACGTGAACAGGTAAGAAGAGTGTGTAAATGGAAAGGGATGCAAGGCAATGGGTTTAAGGAGTGAGAAATGCTAGGAGAAAGAGGAAAAGGAGAAGAGCAATGAATAATGGGAGCTACAGGTAAACTGGGGTGAAGAAATAGAGGGCTTTAATGGACCTTGGTTAAAATTGAGATAGGGAGACAGAGGACAGGAGGAAACAGATAAAGAGGAAAGGAGATAGGACTCAGAACTCTCTTCCTGTAGCCGAGATTGTTCAGCCATCGGTAAAACTTGCTAATTGAAGCTATTATTCAAGATTCTACTTTAGTAGCTAGCATTGAAAGAAGAAAAACAAGAATGCCCGAACTTTTAAGAAACTCACCTTCCAAGCAGATAAGATTATATCTGCATATATAAATTACTAATATCAACCATGACTCATTATTAAGAGTAAAATGAAAGCTCCAAGCTTGAAGTGGTGCAGAGAAGTGGAGGGGAAGCTTCTGGTTAACATGGCCTGGAGCTGTCAGGGTAGGTTCCAGATTGTAAAGAGAATAGATATCAGTGTTGAGAAATGACCAGAAGGTTTGGGTAGATAACATGGACTGGTTTTTATCATTGTTAAATTTAATGATAATTAAATTAATTAAATTAATTAACAATTAATTAAATTGTTTAATTAATAATGATAAAAGCAATTAATCCAAAGTGAAACTTTGGATCGCTAAATTATTGAGTTAGGTGGATCTTATCCAAGATATTTAATCTAGGCTTTTGTATATGAATTGGTAGACACGACTTTCTTGCCAGTCAGATGGAGAACTGAAAATAGAAGGCACTAGCCTATTCCTCTGGTTAGAGGGCAGTGCAGAGATAACCTTGAAAATTGAGGCACCCTGGCCTTTATCCTACAACTGGTTCCGGAGTATATGAGCTAATTGGACCAGAGAAGAAGCCCTCTGCTCCTTCTCCTGTTCACATAACTCTAGATTCCATAGGAAACAAGTTCTCCAGTGTCTCCTCTCATCATCCAGTGTTATCTTTTTGTCCTTTATGAGCCGCAATTCAAAGAATAGAAGATAACTGGTATCTGTAGTTCTCACCTTATTTCTCAATTACTTTTCTATTCCAAAACTCCTCTCTACAGCACATAGAGATACACACAATATAAACATATAAACATTCACACATATTTCTACACACACGGATGCCCCAAATATTCTTTAAACCATGAGGACTTTGTTTTCTGTATTACTGATTTGTCATCTCTATTGTTCCCCTAAATCATATATACACATATATGATTATATAAATATATATACAATAGAGTATAAACAATTCTTATATTTTAAAAGACAGAAATCACACTGTGCAACTGTTTAACTTATCTCAAAAGCTTAGCTTCTCTAAATGGTTTATGGTTTAATGAAAAATAAGGAAACTTAGAGTTAGTAAATCTATTTTTGAATTTTGAATCTGTATATGTTTTACCTTAGATATGTTATTTTATCTTGCTAGGCCACTTGCCTTTCTTTAAAATAAGAGAAAAAACATCTTTATTCATTTTTCCTGGGATTATATAAGTTTATATATGAGATGGCTAGTAAATGTTGACATATACAGAGGATCTTAATTCATCTCCTTTTCTCTTTACCTACCTACCCTTCTTCTTCCAATCAATAAGAGGATATTATTCTTCTTAGTTTCCCTGGTGGCTAGAGAAATGATTTCCCTCTGGCTCATACTTCCCACAAAACTTCCAGGCTCAATTTGTATTTCTCTCATCTGGTCTTTATCCATATCTCTATCATCTGCCATTTATTTATCCACCCATCAATACATATAATGTATATTAGATTATTTGTTTTTTTTTTAATCAGGTACGAATCACTACACTTGTCTCTAGAGAAAATACAAAGATGAACACATATGTTTTATATTCCCAGAGAACCAGCAGGAGAACCAGGGAGAAAGAAATGTGATTAAGCAATAGAATTTTAGTGCTATAAAATAAAACATGTACGTAAAGTACTACTGAAGGACAGTAAATAGATTGAGTGATTTGGTTTTGCAGAGAAATTCTTGGCTGGTTATCATAGAGGAGATTCACTTTTTTTTTTAAATGTTTAACAGTGACTTTATTAGGTGAATGATTGAAAGCATTCAACATTAAATTCAATTTACTTCCCATTAATATTTGCAAATACATTATTAGCAACTCTTAAATATTTCAAATCAACCAACTTAAGTACAGAAGACTTGCTTATAAGTCTTCTGAAGTGACTTGAAGACTGAAAGGAGCCCAGGACTTGAGTCCAGGTTTCTGACCACCCTTGCCATGGGTCACATTTAGGATACTTCTGGTAGGATCAGGAAGAGTTCTGCACCTCTCAACCTTGAAATTCCCTCATTTGAGTTTACCAGTGATGACATAGTGATTATTGGGTAGAGATTCACTCTTAATATCTGTGTTCATCAGGTTGAAGAGAAGAATGAAACAGAAATCTCAATGGCCTTCTGTTTTCCTGTCTGGCTAGCCTGTCCTTGTGTCCCCATGTGGTAATAGCCCTTCATTAATATTTTGCCTTGACATCTCACCTCTATTCATTCACTGAGTTGAGGGAGTTTTGAATGCAGAAACTGTTCTTTATTCATTTCTGTTTCCCTGGCCATCAGCAGTAACTGACATTAAAATAGTCATGTAGAATCTAAATGGTTTACATAACTGAGCATGTTTGCGATCCATACCTTATTTGGCATTAATTTTCCTGAGTTTTTCTTAGTGTTTTTTAACCATGTATTATAAATATACATAAACATAAATATTATAGCAGAAAAAGAAATTAGTCCTTCCCCCCCTTTCGAGTAACAAGTGGTCATTTCTATCACTATCTTTAGGAGCCTGGAGAAGGAGGAGAAAATAACCAACAATCCCTTATATTTATGTTTATATATCAACTGACAGAGCCTGGTACTAGCAAATTCCTTGCATCCACTCAGATACAAGACAGAAAACCTACATTACTGAAAAATAAGAATACTTATGGCTGGCCATATCCACATAACACATGGGCTAAGTATATCATTCCTTGTTAGCTCTTCATTGGTGACTAAGTGCCCTAAGCACAAATTTTAAAATCAACAACGATGACACCAGCACTCAGTGAACAAGTCTTAAATACAATTACAATGGTCATCTGAAGTACAGATTCCAGATTCTGCCTCTTTATGACACCATCTCTGTTTCTCTATTTTGATGGAATGCAGCTGCCATTCTATGAACTTTCTTACTCAGTGAACCACTTGATATTCCAATTTGTGATGTCACTTCAGCCTTCCATGTCCTGAGGCAATTCCCCTTTAGTTATTAGTCCCTAGTTCCATTCCACCCATGCTTTTTATAAAGTCATTCATCACATATTGCTGAGTGTTTCCATGAATTTCATGTGAGTTTTTTGCCTAGGCTTACCTACTTTGTCTAGAGTAGGATGCCTGAAATGATGTATTCCAGAATACTGTTTGGAATTTTTCACAGAATTCATTAGATCAGTCTACTTGCAGTGACTGGTTCAAAGTCATGTGTTAAATATCCATGGAAAGGAGTAGAAACAAGTATCCCAAGATGTAAAATGGAGAAAAGGAGAACTAGACCTAATTATTTCAGTAGACCTGGAAAAGTACATGGAGAAACAGAATTAGAACACAAGGCAAATTCAAGTCCCATACACATGTGGAATGGGGAATGGAGAAATTATAGGGACTATTCCATTATAGGAAAAGGAATAAAGAAACCCTGATACCAAAAGGAGACTTCTAATAGAGTCTATCAGGAGAGGGTGGCTGATGATAGAGGTATGAGGATACCTCTGAATACAATATCCCAGACCAGCTTCCAGTAAGGATATTAGGGACTATGCTATTATAGATGCTCAATGGCTCTCGTGTGCTTGTCCATTGTTTCTTAAGCAACCTATACAACTTGGAGACTTAATGCAAAGACCTATCAGTTGCATTTGTGGTTGTTGTTGTTTTGTTGGTATGTGTGCATGTGTATGACATAAGCCTATATGCATTTCCTACTTCAAGCCTCAGGACTAGTCTGGACAGTAGGGTGAGGATGAGCCTAGAGATATTGATGATTATAGTTGGGAGAGTGTAGAGGAAGAAAAATGGAGCCAGATTCTGACAAGAAAAATTTAAGATACTGTAGAATTATGTGATAGGTCCCATAACTGGATTGAGGGCTTCGAATACAGAGAAATAACTGTGTAATTTGGGAAGAGTTTATAAAAGAGTTAGAGCTTGAAAAAAAGGATCAATATGACAAACACTATCTTTATTGTCTCTCTTTTTAGGGTGTGTTCTCAATCCACCATGATAATTTTCAATAACACCACATCATCTTCCCCAAACTTCCTACTCACTGCATTTCCTGGACTGGAACTTGCTCACATCTGGATCTCCATCCCTGTCTGCTGTCTCTACACCATTGCCCTCTTGGGAAACAGCATGATTCTGTTTGTCATCATCATTGAGAGAAGTCTCCACAAGCCCATGTACTATTTCCTCTCTATGCTGTCAGCTGTTGATCTATGTCTGACCATCTCAACCCTTCCCACTGTGCTTGGGGTTCTCTGGTTTCATGCCCGGGAGATTAGCCTGAAAGCTTGCCTCATTCAAATGTTCTTTGTGCATGGCTTCTCCTTCCTGGAGTCCTCAGTGCTGGTAGCCATGGCCTTTGATCGCTTTATGGCTATCTGTAACCCAATGAAGTATGCCATTATCTTCACAGACATGGTAATCTTGGTGATTGGACTGGTCATCTGCCTTCGGCAAGTTATTTTCACCTTTCCCATGGTTCTAACCTTGAAGAATGTATCTTTCTATGCAGGCAAAGAACTTTCCCACCCATTTTGCTACCACCCAGATATGATCAAATACTCATATTCCAACCCCTGGATCAGCAGTTTTTTGGGCATGTTTCTTCAGCTCTACCTGACTGGCACTGACTTACTCTTCATTCTTTTCTCCTACATTCTGATTCTCCGAACTGTCTTGAGCATTGTGGCCCCTAAGAAGCAACAAAAAGCTCTCAGCACTTGTGTCTGTCACATCTGTGCTGTTACCATTTTCTATGTGCCAATGATCAGCCTGTCCCTTACACATCGCCTTCTCAGCTCCACCCCAAGAGTGGTCTGTAGCATTTTGGCCAATGTTTATTTGCTCTTACCGCCTGTACTAAACCCTATCATATACAGCTTGAAGACCAAGACGATCCGCCACGCTATGCTCCAGCTGTTCCAGTTTAAGGGCTCACGGGGCCCCAATGTGAGGGGTCTCAGAGGACAGTGGGATTGAAGGGGAGATAGATTATACTTAAGCAGGAAAGAGATTTGGGTCTATGCCATCCTCAGGCATTTGATTATTAAGGCATTTTCTTTCTTTTTTTAAAAAAGATTTTTAAATTTATTTATTCATGAGAAACACACAGAGTGGCAGAGACATAGGCAGGAGGAGAAGCTGGCTCACAGGACTCAATCCGGGGGCCCTGGGATCATGCCGTGAGCCCAAGGCAGTCGCTCAACCACTAAGCCACCCAGGTGTCCCACTAAGGCAGTTCCAGTTGAATCATTGGAACAGAAAGAGGAGAATACGTTTTCTCTAAACTTATCAAAGTTAAAAAAAGCCCACTCTAATTCAAAACCAAATTAATTATGTATGTGCCTGTCAAACATTTAAAACAATAACATGGAACTCCTGTGCACATTAAAAGCACAATAAGATCATTTTCTTCTAGTTGAATAATTATCTGCATAAAAATAGTAATTCTTAGACCAAAAGTAAATGGCTATACTTATATATCTGTGTTCAGATGACTTAAAATCATTTATTTCTGTGATCATACTTCCCAGGGGGCAGCACAGATTTTTTCTTGAGCTGTAAATGAAAGAGTTACATGTGTATGCAAAGATTCGAACATTGCAATTTGTAATTAGAAACTCTAGGAAACTCTTGCACATTGGTTTCAGTTCCTAAAGTCACCTCTAGGGAGCCCCATCTCTTTGCAGATGTACTCCCTGAACCCCTATCTTTTTTTGAATCCTTTTTTTCCTTAGCTAAAGTGAAACTGTCACAGAACTAATTGCTCTTTGTTATTATACCTCCAGTGAATCCAATACCTAAAGTCTTAGTTGCTTTTAATTATTTTTCTAATTGGCTAAATATTCTAATACAGTCCTGATTCTGATTCCGTAGCATATCTTCTGTCTGCTCTGCCTCAAGATGGCACCTTTCTTTCTATTTGCCCTTATTTCTTGGGTAAACTTTTTTACCTTGCTATTGGGCTTCTCGACCTTTTGCTGTACTTCTCATTGTAAATTGCGCAGGAACTTTGATGCCTCTTAGTAGAGAATCTTTGGATTACCTTTCTTAACAAAATGTGTTTTATCAAGAAGTAACCTCATTACAGAGTTGATGAGATTTGGGGAGAATTCACCCGCTTTCTCTCACATAGAGTTATGAAGCTTTGTTCCACTCAAGATTCCTGTCTGAGCACAGAAGACCAAGCAGATATTTTGATCTAAGCCACCTGTCTCCTCTCCCTATATCAATTTCCTGCTCCCGGCAGACAAGGAATACCACTTCCAAACTCTGTTGTGTTTGCTTCAGCCTTCTGTTCAGCTCAAGCACTGACAATTTTGTGATTCTGCTTTGCCCAATCCAAGAGACAGCAGTGTCTGACCCTGCAATCAACATGTGACAGAGTAGACACGCTAGACAACACCCTATTCTAACCATCCAGAATTTTCCTCATCGGTTCTTACCAATACCAATGGCTCTTTAATTGCTTCTTTGGAAGACCTTTCTAAAAGTTTTTCTTTGTAAAGCCCCAGCTCCATTTACAATTCATGAATTTAAAAACATCTGGAAAAAAACTTAAAAAAATTTTTTCCCTAAGTTTCGGGCCAAAAATTACTGGCAGCAAAAGATAACATAGACTGATATGAATGTATTCATGATCATTATTTAATACACATTTTACTTCAGAAATATAGCTATGCTTGAATACACAGTAATGCCTCAAGGACTGTAGGGCCTTTTTAGAGTATAAAAAATTCTGTGGGGATCCCTGGGTGGCGCAGCGGTTTGGCGCCTGCCTTTGGCCCCGGGGACGATCCTGGAGACCGAGGATCGAATCCCACGTCGGACTCCCTGCATGGAGCCTGCTTTTCCCTCTGCCTGTGTCTCTGCCTCTCTGTGTCTCTCTGTGTGACAAGCATGAATAAATAATAAAATCTTAAAAAAAAAAAAAATCTGGGGCAGCCCCGGTGGCACAGCAGGTTAGCGCTGCCTGCAGCCTGGGGTGTGATCCTGGAGATCCGGGATTGAGTCCCACATCAGGTTCCCTGCAAGGAGCCTGCTTTTCCCTCTGCCTGTGTCTCTGCCTCTCTTTCTCTCTCTCTCTGTCTAAATAAATAAATAAATAAATAAATAAATAAATAAATAAAATAAAAGATTCTGAATTCCAAGAGTTTTAGTCGAACAATTATAGAAATGTGCATTTGTCCACTTTTATGATGGTCAATATTTAAGGCAGTCTGCTGCATGTGTGTTAATATTTTATTTTTCATTCCAAATGTGTTTTCATATCTGGCTTAAAAGGCAACTCACCTGCTTAGTACCAAATACACTTTTATTAGTATTCTTCATCCTCATAGCAATTGTTAATAGGACATGAATTTGTGTTTTGTTGTTATCTCAAGGAATGTGTTTAATATATTTGGAGGTTGTTCTGATTATAAATGTCATGTGTGTATATATTCATATATAATTATATATATATATAATTCTACACACCTATATATACTATATATAGTTAAAATTTTGTGATTAAAAAATCATTCACAGTCCCACTAATGAGACATTTTAAGATATATACTTGATCTTTTTTTAATAAGCCAACATATGTGCACATATATACATTTTTTAAAGGTTTATTTGTTTGAGAGGGAGAGTGTAGGGGGCAGGGGTACAGGGGGATGGAGAGGGAGTCAAGCAGACTCCCCACTGAGCATGGAGTCTGACTCAGGGCTTGATCCCAGAACCCTGAGATCATGACCTGAACTGAAATCAAGAGCCAGATGCCCAACCGACTGAGACACCCATGCACCCCTGCACACACATACATTTATAAACTAGGACAGTAGTGTATGCACAAATGTATATCTTACTTATTTGCTTGATATTATCTTTTTCTGTTAATAATATATCAAATTTTTATATTAGACCTCCCTTCCCCTAGGAAGCTCTCTCCTTTGATTCTCCACTGAAATAGGCAAGTTACCAGTCTTTTATTTGTTTTATTATATGTGTACTTAAACTTAACATAATTTACTCCATGAATTTAATTATTTATTTACTTGATCTTCCCACCATCACACTGTAAGCTTCTTGACAGTAAGTCTAAATTTAAGTTTCATTTAATCCTTAACATCTAATACAATGCTTAGCAAATGCCACTTAGTTCTTAATCCTATGTTGCATAGATTAATATTTAATATTATTTGTATATTATGGTTTATGTTATTATTTATTGCTTAATATTCCAGTAGTTTACAATATTTTTATCATAGAAAATAGTTCTTAATATATATTATAAATAAATATTTGAACAAACTTCTGATTATATTCTTAGATTCCTAGGATGTAGATTATTAATTAACTTTAGAAAGAAGCAAAATAATTGTTCTTGTGTAGTGCATGAGGTTGTAAATTCTGGAAATGGGTTTAGATTCAAATTCCTAACATTTTATGGTCCTGTGTTTTTGGAAAAGTTTGTTAGCTTCTCAGAGTTTTAGCTTCTTAATCCATGAAACAAGACAAAGTAATAAAATCACCTTCTTGCAAAAGTTGAGTTTATACAAGTGAGTATTTATAGCCCAATGTCTGGTACTTGGTGAATGTCAGATTATACTGTATATTAACTAACTGGAATTTAAATAAAAACTTGAAAAAATTATCTTCGTACTTAATTCTTAATTTATTTTAGTTTATTTTTGTGTGTAATAAAAGATTAGATGCAAATATGTTTTTTTAAATAGGTTGTAATTTTTTTCTACCACTGTTATTTAAATAATCTATTTTCAATAAGGTTCTGATACTCCCAAATTATATATTATTTTCATGTCAGAGTATATTGGATTGTTTATTCTCTTTCTTTGCTCTTTCCATTGATTTGTTGAGCAAACTACAAGAATTTTATAGCTGTTTAATAAATGTTGCTATCAATGAAACTTCATTACAGTTTCTATTTATTTTCATCTTCTATCTCCAATTGACATTTGTAAATCTGTTTTTAGGATTATTCTGGTATATTCTCAATGAAATGTTACTAGAAGCTTCATTGGAAATGCATTAAACTTCTATTATAATTGAGGAAAACAGATTGTAGCCTATTCACCTTTATGTTCCAGAAAAACATTTATTGATACCTTATGACTTGAGCAGTTTTTGTCTTGTAAAGATCTAAATTTCTGAGTTTAGGGCAAATACTAAAGAATGGAGGATACATATTCTTCTTTGTTTTTTTTTTTTTTTTTTTTTCATGACAACCTGTTTGCTTTTTCTTGTGGCTAAACAGGATATGAACCATTTTTCAAGGCATTCTCTTTGACTTAAAATTTATAGTTACTCCTTACTGATTACGGCAATAGTTTTTTTTTAATCATTCTAAATGTTCTGTGTGCTTGTAATTTATTATCATATTCTGAGTTGTCAAAGGTTTTTCTGTGTGTGTGTTGAACAACAAATATATGTCTGATATATTTGCTGCCTGAAAGAAAATCTGTAATTGGATTGGGGTAACATCCTTTAACTTCCAGTTCCTTTAGTATTCATTTTCTATAAGGAGGTGTAAGCTCTTCTTCCATGTGCATTTATCCTTATTCTGTAAACGGTATAACTAAAATTCCAAATCAGTATATTGATTCATGATTTCAGTAGTGTTGCAAAACTATTCCATACTCACCTGTCAATGCTCATGTCAGTCTTAGACTCACAGACTTCCATGCTCAGCCCATATGTTGTAGTGATTATAAGGATAATTAAGGAAGATAAGAATAAATATCTATAACATTTTGCTTAGAAATACATTATTCTATATTCCAATCTTGGCTGACCTTGCTTTACTTTTTCCCATATTTTTATTTTAGACCTAATTTCCCCCAAACCTTCTCACGAATTTGCCGTGTCTTCACACAGTATACAATGGGGTTCATTAGAGGTGGTACTAGCAAGAAAATGTCAGCAATGAGGATCATGGCCACTGGGGACTTGTGCTTGCCAAAACGGTGCATGGAAGCCAAAGCAATGATAGGCACATAGAAGATGAGCACGGCACAGATATGGGAGACACAGGTGTTGAGGGCCTTGAGCCGCTCTTTATGGGATCCAATTCCCATCACAGTCTTCAGGATAAATATGTAGGACACAGCAATGAACACACTGTCTGACATCATACAGAGGGCAACGAAGAAACCATAGAAAAAGTTGATGGTGTTGTCAGAGCAGGCTAGCTTCATAACATCCTGGTGCAGACAATAAGAGTGAGAAAGTAAGCTTTTCCTACAATATGTCAATTTTTTGAGGGTGAAAGGAAATGGGAGCACTAAGAGCATACTTTTAATGAGAAACACCAGTCCCATTTTGGCAACTCTGGCATTGGTGAGGATAGAGCTGTATCTCAGAGGATTGCGTATGGCCAAAAAACGGTCAAAAGACATGACCAGGAGCACTGAGGACTCCATATCTGTGAATCCATGGATAAAGAATTCTTGAGCAAAGCAGGCATTTGGGGAAATCCCCGTAGCATTGAAAACAAAGATCCTCAGCATAGTGGGGAAGGATGAGAGAGAGAGGCCCAGGTCAGAGACAGCCAACATGGAGAGGAAATAGTACATGGGGGCATGAAGTGACGGCTCTGTCCTGATCACAAAGAGGATGGTGCAGTTGCCAAGGATAGCCACCAGGTACATGAAGCAGATAGGGACAGAGATCCAAACATGAACATGCTCCAGTCCTGGGATTCCAATCAGGAAGAAGGTGGTGATCTCAATTTTAGAGGAATTGAGAGCGTACATGATCAATCAGTTGAAAAGTATTTATTTCCAGATCTGAAATGACACTTTCAACATAAGTCTATTATATGTTCATTTCCCTCCTTTCAGCACTTTTGTCTGAGACACAGAGAAATTGCAATTTTGAAAGACTTGTATCAAGGAATAAAAGAATGAAATATTTCTTCTGAACAAGCTATTGATAATAGAGTCAGATAATGTTAATTTATAAAGAGAATCAGGAATATAGGAACTATCTTGACTAATCACATTTCTCCACAAAATCCTCAGAGAAAACACCCACAGAAAGAACAGTGACCTGCAAATTAGTTCCCCCTTTTTTATTCAGACCCCCAATCTAGTGAAAACCTTGATACAGGCTGAACCATAGGATAACTCTCTTTGCTTGATCCAGAGTGAGCCTAGAATTTAAAGGAAAAAAAAAAAAAAAGGAAACTGCAGAAAGTAGATTTTAAGAGAGCAGATGCTAAGTATTTTTTCCAATTTCTTTTTTTTAATTTTTTTTTTTTTTGAGGTTTTATTTATTTATTCATGAGAGACAGGCTCCTTGCAGGGATCCCAATGTAGGACTGGATCCTGGGACTCCAAGATCACGCTGTGAGCCGAAAGCAGGTGCTCAACCACTCGAGCCACCCAGGCATCCCAGTTTCTCCAATTTCTATAGTTTTTTCCTCCAAACATTTTTCAGGCCAGGGAGGTTCTAAAACTTTTTTTTTTTTTTCTTTTAAGATTTTATTTATTTATTTTTCTTTTTTTAATTTTTTTTTTTTTTACTTATGATAGTCACAGATAGAAAGAGAGAGAGAGAGAGAGAGAGGCAGAGACATAGGCAGATGGAGAAGCAGGCTCTATGCACCGGGAGCCCGACATGGGATTCGATCCCCGGTCTCCAGGATCGCGCCCTGGGCCAAATGCAGGCGCTAAACCGCTGCGCCACCCACGGATCCCGAGGTTCTAAAACTTACCGTACATACAAGCTCTCCAGAGGAAGAAGTACAAAGAAATGACGAAAAATAAGTCACATGTGCTTGATTGCTAACCCTCTCTTCTAGTCTAGTGAAAAATCCCATTTTCATAATGTGGAAGCAGATAGAATGTTCTTTAAAATGATTAATCCATATCAGGGCTCTCCATCCCTGTGCGTAGGAGCAGATTCTTAGACTTGCTTTATAGGACAACATACACTCTCATTAATACAAAGTAATTTAGCCAACTGAACTACTGGTCAGCCATGGGGGGTGGGAAAGTGGGCAACTTAGTATATTGGTGATGAAGGAGACCGGTATTCTCTGGATCTTTTTTTTTTCTTTTTTTTCTGACACCATAAGTAATGTAGATCTTCTACAATTATAGTTTGTTTTCATAGATGATTGAGCTAACTATGTTCCTTTGAGAGTTTTCTTTCTTTATGGAATTAAGTTAATCAGAGGCAATGGGGTTCCAAGATATGTAGAACATATTGATTTTTACTCCTTTGCCTAAAGAACTGAGGGTTTAATTGAGAGGCTTGAGCTTGATCAGAGCACTCTTGCCTACTAGGAATCAGAAACACAAGATTTTCAATTAATTCATCCCCCTCTCTGGGATCAGGGAGATGGGAGGTCAGGGAGATGGGACTGAGAGTTCAACCCTCTTATCACCTGGTTCATTCTTCAGACAACCAGCCCCAATCTTAAGTGAGGTCCAGAAGTTACCACATTAACATGAGAAAATACAACTTTAGCTCTCTCATCACACAGAAAATTCCAAAGGAAATCACTGCCAAAAATAAGCTTCAAGATCAAATATATTTATTATAAATTTTGATATTACAGAGACTAATTCCATTTGCTCACAAAGCATTTATGACCCTAAATATTTTTTTCTGGTAAATATCCTCAAACATCTTAGTGGCCTTCCCATCTCACCACTATACTTGCCCTTTCCTGGTCTCTAACAGCTTTCTCAGAAGTCACATCCTCAGAAAGGCCTTCCCTGAATAACCTTGCTACCTCGGTCATGTTATATTCCCTCCCTCAAATCCAATTACAGCATTAACTTTACTTTGTTTATCTCTGGCATACAGTAAATCCTCAAATATTTGTTAGAGAAATGAAAAAAAATAATTTTCTAAGGACAATATCAGTGGATTTATTAAGGTAATAAAGTCTTTTTTGTGTTTTAAAAATACATCTTATTAGAAGATCTTGGGATTGACATTAGTTTAAAAGTATATATATATTTTTAAGATTTTATTTATTTACTTGAGAGAGAGAGACAGAGAGAGAGAGAGAGAGAAACTGAGAGAGAGCATGAGTAGAGGGGAGAGTGAGAATCAGGCTCCCCAGTGAGAAGGGAGCCATACACGGGGCTTGATCCCAGGACCTGGGGATCATGACTTGAGCTGAAAGTAGACACCCAACCAACTGGGCCACCCAGGCACCCTTAAAAGTATATTCTTTTCAAAATATCAAAATTATTTAACCTAAGTACTATAAATAAAATACTTAAAATTTAAAAAATACACTTATCGAGATAGCTTATTAGCCTTTGTGTATGTCATTAGGTAATTAATAAATACATAAATAAACCACTTCATAGAAAGATAAAATATTGCATTTTATCCCCCTATTCTAAGGTCTAGAGAAGAAAGGAAGAGCAGTGGAGTGTATTGAAAGAAAAAAATTGGGAAAAGGGGAGGGTTTATCAAATTATGCTGGAAATTTTATACTTGTTTAAAATTATGCTGGATGTTTTTATACTTGTTTATACATTTAATCCTCATATGGTATTATTATTCTGTATTACAAATTTGAAAACTGAAACATAGAGAGATTAACTAACTTCTTGAAAAAACATGCATTGTTATGAACAGACAAGAGATTTCATAACCTTACCCTGAGTTTGCTTCTCAGTGAGTTACAGATGGAGACTACCCCAGGGGGAGTTGTCACACAAGGGACAAATAAAGGAACTTAATTTGCAGTGAATAAATTCATGGAGAATACATTCCAAAGCCCTGACTCCTCAGCAGAGGTGAGTGGGTTCCTTTTATTTAGGGTTTAGGGTGAATATTCAGAAAGGTGAGCTTTGTCATTGCATGTAAACTCGGGCACAAAGTTGTGCAGAGAACTTAGGAACAGTACCCATGCATCCATCTTGTCTGACATTAATGAAGCTTGTGCTCCTTTTAGGGCAGAGACTTTGATGTTATAATGAAGTAGAGTTAACAGAGAGTAGGTGAAGGGGCTATGGGCATGCTCTGAGAGGAGGTATAAACTGACACCACTCTTGGGTAAGGAAGGTACAGCCTTGCTCTCTTTTCAACAGCAATATGAGTTTTACCACTGGTTGATTTGTCTCTGATATGGTCAGGCTATTTCCTGGCCTCATAGGACTGTTGGTTTTTGTATCCCTTTGTTCCCTTAAAATCCTTATCTACTGAGGTTTTTGCATTTCTTTGTAATTCTGATATCTCTTAGGGAAGTTCTGCAAGAAATGTGCTAGGGCAACTACATCACAAAAATAGTGGCAGCCTAAAATGACTTCTCTGGTGTCATGAAAGCTGCATCTTGTCTTTCTTTTTCTGGGGACCCATAACTCATTCTGCTTACAGTTTGAACCAATGTCACTGGAATTCAACCATTTTCAATTATACCATGCTTCCTATCCCATGTTAATTAATAAGTTTAAAAATTGAATACATCACAAGAAGTTGCATTCTGATTGAAGACATATACAAATTAGTGACGGTAATAAGTAATATAAATGGCAAGAAAGGCTGAAGCCTTGAACTTTATCACATCCCAACTCCAGCGCCCTATAGAGTTACCTCCAGAGCTATTTTAATCAATGTAAGTCCTTTCAATTTCAATTCTGACAAAATTGCATCAGATGAGAAATAAAAGGCCAATAGAGATTAATGATAGCAAAATCCAGCAAGTAGAACCAACTGTGAAGCGGTAAAGACAAAGGTATGTAATCAGTACCTGTTTAGCCAGATCAGGGAATGAAGAAGATAAGAAATGGTTCTTAATAAGCTGAGGGAAAAAAGAGGTATAGATACATTAAAAACAGGGGGAAAAGAAAACATTGGAAACTATTACTATATGTCAAACATTGTGTTAGACAATTTTTACATGTAGATATTTCTGGTTTCAAAATGTTTGCTCAACTTTCTGTATGAACTTGGAAATAAATATCTGCAAAGCCTCATAGTCTCTGATGAGCAGGAGATAGCAAAATAGCAGAAGTACTTTGAAAATAAGATACAGTTATTGACAAAGCCCTGGTCAGTCTGAATCAAAATAAACCTACCAGTAATAGTGTTAGAAGTTAGTTGAACAGCTAGGTAGTCAGGGTTGGTCCCCAACAAGGAAATATGGAGTCAGGACTAACATTCCTAAAATAAAACAGGGCTAACATCCTGTTTTACAGCTTAGGATGGCACTAGCATTCTGCTTTGTAGTGTTTGCAAAAATGACTTCTGCAAAATGGCCTAAAAGAAGGCAATTAATAACAAAACATTTGTCACCATCATTGGCAAAGGGCAGTTAAGACACAAACAAATCCCCAGATGACAGGAAAAAAAAGACCATCAGAACATAGACATTAACCTGTTAGGTAGATAGATAAGTAACCAAAGCCCAGATTGGCACAACCCAGCACATACTGATTGCTTAAGATAGTTCTGCAAAAGAGCTCATAAAAACTCCTAAACTTAGAAACTCCAAAGGCAACCCTCCCAGGTCCCCTCCCTCTGTAGGAGCCTTGTACTATTGCTCAATAAACTTTGCTTTGCTGCCCACCACTCTTCATCTGGTCTACCTCTTCATTCTTCAAAGTGGTGTGACCAAGAACCACTGGTGCTATAGGCAAAGAAAACCTGCAATAATAGCTATCATCAAAAAGGGCCCAATGCATTTGTTTCTCAAGTACGGTGCCTTATGTAGAGCCATTACTGAAATATTTCTTCAGTAAATTTATTGTCTTGAGAGAAAGTCTTAAATGTTATTTCTAATAAGAGTTAAAATTCAGCAATACTTTCAAATAGTACCTTAAGCTCCTATGTACATCATTTTATTTAATTTTCAGAGCAACCCTCTGAGGCAGATACTATTATTATCTCTGTTTTATGAATTAGTAAAGATCAGGAATGGATGCTGTATTTTGTCAAATGCTTTCTCTGCATCTATTGAGAGGATCATATGGTTCTTGTTTTTTTCTCTTGCTGATATGATCAATCACATTGATTGTTTTACGAGTGTTGAACCAGCCTTGCATCCCGGGGATAAATCCCACTTGGCCATGGTGAATAATCTTCTTAATGTATTGTTAGGGATAAAACTGGAATTCAAACCTAAGTGTGTCTTATTCTCCTGCCAAATGCCAAGAACTACCCTATACTACTCCTTTCCAATCTCCCATGACTCACTTCATTTAACTGAGTTGTCATCTAGTCCCTGTTCCCAAATTCTTCTAATAACTTGAGACCATACTATCATCTTAGCTGCCCTTTCTTCCAAGAGTAAAGCCCTTCTGATTCCACTCTAGTGGCTGGGACCCTGTTACTCATGGCCTGACTCAACCTGGGATATCTGTCTTCCCATTCTTTGCTTAGGAAAGTAATTTTTTTAAAAAATTTAAATTCAAGTTAGTTAACATAGTGTAGTATTGGTTTCAGGAGTAGAACATAGTGATTCATCACTTACATACAACATCCAGTGCTCATCACTAGTGCCTTCCCTAATGCCCATCACTAGCCCATCCAGCATCCATCTCCCTCCAGCAACCCTCAGTTTATTCTCTATAGATAAGAGTCTCTTGGGGGCCTAAGTGGCTCAGTCAGTTAAGCATCTGACTCTTGGTTTTAAGCTCAGGTCATGATCTCATGGTTATGGGATTGAGGCCCCCATCCGGCTCCATGCTCAGTACCGAGTCTGCTTCAGATTCTTTCTCCCTCCTTCTTCATGCCCCCTTCATGTGCTCTCTCTCTCTCAAATAAATAAAAAATCTTTAAAAAAAAAGAGTCTCTTATGATTTGCCTCCCTCTCTGCTTTTATCTAGTCAGATAAATGTTATTCTTTCATCAGACTGGTTTTCCTATTTTCCAGCCCCTCTCTCACTCTGTCTAGCATTTTGTCTAACTTCGTGAACAACTGGATGCTTTCTAAAATGAATCATGGATGGTTGAAGTGAAGAGTGCCAGTGGATGGCTAAAAGAAGATTCAGTGCATTTTTAATTTTCATAGCTTATTCTCCAAATTTAAGGTAAACTTTCCTGTCATCAGGCTAACATTTCTCTGAGAAAAACCCCCTCCATTCCATTCCCTCCTTTGCAATCTTTTTTATCTATCTATCTATCTATCTATCTATCTATCTATCTATCTATCTATATTTTTTTTTACCTCTTAGCCCTCCTTATATCAAAGCTTTCACACAGTGCCCCTTATTCATCATCCCCTTATGCTCAGTACCCATTTCTTTGGGCACTCTTGTTTCAGACACACTTCAGGTTACAAAGCCATATTATAAGGTAATATTATGTTAGGGCTCCATTGCACTTACCAAATGACTTTAAGCTACAGGCTTCTCAGCCTCATTGTGACCACATCTGTTGACTAAGACCTTTATCTATAGATCACAGACTCTTTGAGCTGTCTTTTGAGTTTTGCACTCATGGGACATGAGTAGCTCTGCTACCCTCTGTAAACAGATAATTTCCCTGAGAAATTTCTTAGAAATTCCTGGGAGAGGGCTTGATAAGGACCATGGTTTTAACCTATTGGTTGCCACAGGTCATGAAAAGGTTGGACTGGGATGTCCCACAGAGTTTGGTGGCTTTGACATATCAAAAGCCTACCCCAGAGATTAGGGAAAGCAGTCGAGGCTCCCAGAAATCATTTAATTCCAAATTAATTGATATGTTATTTTTGGTTCACCATTTCTTTGTTTCTTCTTTTTTTTTTCCTTCTTATCATCAGTGAAGGCATTTTTTCTGTCCTTTTTATTGGGATATAATTTACATATAGAAAGACACAGATTTCTGATTTTTACCTACATGTGCAACCAAGTAACAATCAAGGATGTGCTAAAATTTCCAAATCTGATTATGAATTTTTCTTTTTCTTTTTAGTTGTTATTTTCTTTGTGAATTTGAAGCTTTCCTATTAGATGTATAAACATTAAAGTTGTTATGACTTCTTGATGAATTGACCCTTTTATTATTACAGAATGTCTCCTTTTTTCATGGTGCTATGTCTTGCTTTAAATTCCATGTGCTCTGATAATATTCCACATTCACTGTATATGGTGGTTGTTGTTTTTTTTAATATTTTAATTATCCATTAGAGAGAGAGAGAGAGAGAGAGAGAGGCAGAGACACAGGCAGAGGGAGAAGTAGGCTCCATGCAGGGAGCCCCACGTGGGACTCGATCCCTGGACTCCAGGATCATGCCCTAGGCCGAAGGCGGCACTAAACCGCTGAGCCACCTGAGCTGCCCCTATATATAGTGGTTTGCATAACATATCTTCTCTATCTTTTTACTCTTAATCTGTGTCTTTGTATTTCATACCCAACTTTTATAACTGGCATGTTTTTTAATCCAGTGTGACTAATGCTATTTTGTAATTGGGGTTTTTAGCCCATTATATTTAATGTAATTATTACTACGTTTAGTTTTATGTCTATCATTATTTTATTTGTTCCTTCATTGTCCCATCTGTTTTTTCTTCTTTGTTATATAGCTTTACTCACTTTTAAAAAAATCTTCAAATCAGTTCAAGTATATTTCAGTATTCTATTTTCTCAGTTGGGTTTTTGTCTACAGTTTTTGGGTTTTGTTTTTTATGTTGTTGTTGTTGTTGTTGTTGTTGTAGTCACTCCTTGGATTATGGTATGCAACCTTACTTTCCGAGTCCACCTCAAATTAATATTATACTTCTCCATAGGTAATCCAAGAAACTTTTTTTTTTTAAAAAGAGTTTATATATTTATTTGAGGGAGAGTAAGCATGAGTAGACGGAGAGAAAAAGGAAGAAGTAGACTCCCCACCAGTCAGGGAGCCTGATGCCAGCTGGCTTGATTGACGACATGGGGCTTGATTCCAGAACCCTGAGATTATGACCAGAACCAAAAGCAGACATTTAACCATTGAGCCACCCAGGCGCCCTCCTTTTTTTTTTTTTTTTTTTAATATTTTATTTATTTAGGAAACTTAGCAGTTACTTCATTTACCTCATTCTAAAATTGTGTGTGGTTATTGCCAAGTACATATTTCTACCTATGTTACAAATCTCTTAGCACATTGTAATTCTTTTACTTCAAAAAGTTAATTATTATTTCCAGAAATTAAGAAAAGATAAAAAATATTTTATGTCTACTCACATATTCATTCTTCTGAGCATTCTTCATTCTTTCCTTTTTATCTGAGTTTCTACATGGTATTATTTTACTTTAGCTTAGAAAACTTCCTTTAGCATTTATTGCATGCAGTTCTCATGGCTATGAATTTTCTAAGGTTTTGTTTATCTATAAATATAAATATATATAATCTTGCTTTCTTTTGAAAGATAAATTGACAAATATTGAGTTCTAGGTTGACAAATTTTCCTTTCAGTACTTTCAAAAATGTAATTCTGTTGTCTTCCATCTTAGCATTCTTTACAATTGTTTCTCTCTTCGTATTATCTTTTCTTCAATTTCTGTTTTAATATATCTCTTTCTTCAAGATTTGACTTGATGTGTCTGGGGTTCAGTTTAGTAAGACTTTCTTACACCTACTACTTTTTACTGCCATATATAAAATAATGAGTTTTATTCTGTCCAGGACATTTCATTTTTACCTAAATTAATGTATTTAAATTTTTTCCATATTCTAATTAGGGACAAATAAATCTCCAAATATATTATTAAAAAATAAGGAGAAAATAGATTTCTTTTTTAAAAATTTAAATTCCAATTAATTAACATACAGTGTAATATTAGTTTCAGGTATACAATTTAGTGATTCATCACTTACATATACCTGGTGCTTGTTTTAACAAGAGCACTCTTTAATCTCCATCACCTAGTTCATCCATCCTCCCACCTACCTCTCAGTAACCATCAGTTTGTTCTCTATAGTTGAGTCTATTTTTCGGTTGCTCTTCTTTTTTTCTACATGGTCATTTGTTTCTTAAATTTCACATAGAGTGAAATCATACAGTATGTGTCTTTCTCGACTGACCTATTTGGCATAGCATAATACTTTCTAGCTCCACTCCTATCATTGCAGATGGCAAGATTTCATTCTTTTCTAAGACTAATATTCCAATATTCCACTATATATATACAGTATATATATATATAGTATAGTATGTATATATATGTATATATATGTATATATATGGAATATGAATAATATATATAACATATATAATATAATATGAATATATATACACATATATTATGTATATATATATACATATACAACCTCTTCTTTATCCATTCATCAGTCGATGAACAGCTGGGCTTTTTCCATAATTTGGCTATTGATAATGCTACTAAACATCAGGATGCATCTATCCCTTTGAATTAGTATTTTTGTATCTTTTGGGTAAATATTTAGTAGTACAATTTATGGATTTTAGGGAAGTTCTATTTTTAACTTTCTGAGGAACTTCCATACTGTTTTTTAGAGTGGCTATACTAGTTTGCATTCTTATCAACAGTACAAGAAGTTTCCCCTTTCTTTGCATCCTCGCCAACATTTGTTATTTCCTGTATTGTTAATTTTAGCTATTTTGACTGGTGTGAGGAGATATGTTTTTGTAGTTTTGATTTGTATTTCCCTAATGATGAGTGATGGTGAGTATATTTTCCTGTGTCTGTTGGCCAGCTGTATGTCTTCTTTGGAAAAATGTCTATTCATGTCTTCTGCCCATTTCAATTTACCAACATACAGAATAACACCCAGTGCTCATCCCATCAAGTGCCCCCCTCAGTGCCCGTCACCCATTCACCCCCACCCCCCGCCCTCCTCCCCTTCCACCATCCCTAGTTCATCTAGTTCATTTTCCAGAGTTAGGAGTCTTTATGTTCTGTCTCCCTTTCTGATATTTCCTACCCATTTCTTCTCCCTTCCCTTCTATTCCCTTTCACTATTATTTATATTCCCCAAATGAATGAGAACATATAATGTTTGTTCTTCTCCGATTGACTCATTTCACTCAGCATAATACCCTCCAGTTCCATCCACGTTGAAGCAAATGGTGGGTATTTGTCATTTCTAATGGCTGAGTAATATTCCATTGTATACATAAACCACATCTTCTTTATCCATTCATCTTTCGATGGACACCGAAGCTCCTTCCACAGTTTGGCTATTGTAGACATTGCTGCTATAAACATCGGGGTGCAGGTGTCCCGGCATTTCATTGCATCTGTATCTTTGGGGTAAATCCCCAACAGTGCAACTGCTGGGTCGTAGGGCAGGTCTATGACTTAAATTTTAATTGGACCCTTGCTATATCCCCTACTCTGGGAATGAAGACTTCTAGCCCAACAAACCCTAAACTACAGGAATGAAACAAAATTCCCAAGTAAATTCCTAAAAGTTATGTGAGGCTACTCTTGACTTTCTACATCTTTGTTCCCAGATACATGTATGCTAATTATCTATATCTTCTTTATATTTAAGTCGTCTAATTTTCTTATTGCTTCATAGCCTTGAGTAACTATTATTTAATCTAGGAATTAAACCACTATAGGACATTCATAAAAATTAGAAATATATGAATAAAGTACAAGAGATTGCTTTCAAATAGTTTCTACTGAATACAAGATAAAATTTGAAGGCATGAAATTTGTGGATACCTGGTTGGAAGTCTAACAGACATGGCAGAAAATGCCTATTTCAATGCTTATCTAATGACATTTGCCAAAAATGGATCAAAGAAATAAATTGAATAACTGACAAGTCATTTTATAGCTTGTAAATTGTTTTCATAAATATTTGATACATGTGTGTTATTATCTCCATTATTTACCTCTCACTTGAGTACTTCTCTGGTTGTTTTGCCTCACAATTTCTCTCTAGCTCTTATTGGAGTTCTTGGGTACCAAAGAGTTAATGTACTACCCCCACCCCTTTCTAGGTAAGTTTACTGGAGATCCCAGAGTGCAGGCTGTCTTTCTATTCCTCCCAAAGGTCCATATCACAGAGGGAAGTAGAAGTAGGCACGTCTAGATAAAGTGGAAGTCAAAGTTGAGAATTCTTGCCTATATTTTTCAGGTATGTATTGAGCATCTAGTTTTGGTAAGTGCAGTTAATTAAAAATCCATTTGTAAACCTAAAGCTAGGGTGTTGTTAAACAGTTTGTATTTGAAGAAATTACTATGGGAGGAAAAGGAAGTGGTGTGTGTGTGTGTGTGTGTGTGTTCAAATGAAGTGTGGATTAGAGTGCATGGTTTGAAATTTAGAAAAGATTTTATTAACTCTAGTATTAAGGTCCCATTTACTTGATAACATCAGAAATAAAAGCAAACCGTATTGTCAATTAAAATAGAAAAAAGCCGCTTCAGTTAGTCTGGACTTGATGTATGAAATGATTGGTAGGGAATTTTGGTGAAATAATTATTACTATTATTAGTATTTATTGATTGTCCCCATATGTTAAAGACTGTATCAGACTATTTTGTATACATAGTTGTAATAGTTATATAATAACTATTTTAGATAGATATTGTGTTTATAACATTTAACAAAGGAGTATGTACAGCTGCTTGAAGGCCTAAAGAACTTACCCACATTCACACAGATGGTAAGTTGCCAAGATGAGATTTATACCTCGATATTATTGCGTCAGATCTGAGGGCTTATTTCTTAACTTAAAAATAGAAATTCTAAGGTCTAAGCAATTTTTGATATAATGATTATCATACTTGAAAAACCCTCTTCCTTTAATACCCACTATGTCCTATTCTGCTAGTTTTTCTCCCAGATCTCTGTATATTCTTGGACAAGATGTTCCCAACAATCTTGTTTCTCCTCAGGATTATGAGATTGAAATTTTGTATTTTATACATTTTTTTGGGTTATGTCATCTACTCTTATGACCCAGTTCTCCTGAAGTTCAGACTCCATGTTCAAAAGCATACTCTGAGTAAGAATAAGTTTACCATTAAGAATGTAGGTGACAGAGTGGGAATAAATATCCCTTAGTTACTATTAGAGAAGAAAAGAAGAAGGCATTAAGAAATGATTCTACATGTCTTACTTTTTTTCCACTCACATTAGTCTTTGCACTTTTGTTGAGAGCCTCTATTTTCTAGAAACTATGTTTAGATAAATGAAAAGAAAGAAAATCTCTTCTGTGCCTTTTAGTATTTAATAGTCAGTGTATATGGTAGTGGCGGGGTTGAGTACATGAAAACAGTACATTATAAAATAGTGTAAAAACTGTCATGATAAAGGATGCACAACAGAAGTATTCTCTGAAAAGACCAAACTCAATACCTCTCAGACAAAGAGGAAAAGGAAAGGGAATAAAATTCAATGTTTTTGGAAAAAATAAGTTTTTTTTTTATGACTCCTGAGAAAGAGGGATCAGAACAAAATTTGCTAACTAGGCAGTCTGACAGATTAGATATAGAATAATTTTCATGGTATTTGAAAATCTACTCCCATCCTCAAAATATACATTCTTTGGGCTTGGCATTAAGCTTGCTGCCATGGTGGGAGAAAATAAGACATGTTTAGGAGCTCCCAGTCTAGCATTTGCAGCTCAATTTACAAGCTGGCAAAACAAATCTGCATCAACCGCATCAGAGAATATCAAATATATTGGTAGAGGGCTGCTTCTTATGTATTATGTTTTTCAGTGTTACCATCTAGAGAATTACAAAATACAATGTAAATTCACAATCAAACTTCAATTTAGAGGAATCCAATAATTTCCAGCATCCCCTATATGTTCCATTGAAGACTGATTTTTCTTCTATTGCCATTTGAACTTATAAAAAATTATGGCTCTCCTTTCATTTTGAACTTGCCATTCTTTTGCAATTGAAATTATTAGTTTAATAATTTTCATTTACTTATGTGTGTGTTCATCAGGCTTACTCACATAAATGATATTTATGATGGTTATCTAAGATACCTGTATTTCTCCAGTAGTTTATGCTGATTATTCAAGATTGTGATATCCTAAAGCTCAACAAATTCATAATAAGTTTAAAGATCATATATTTTTCCTTGGAAAATATAATTTGTGAACACTTTAAGGGAGACCCTAACAATAAAATGAGAGTTTAGTTTAATGTGTAGGTGGATTTAAATTTTTTACTTACAAAGAGAAACTGAGTGATTGGATTTTTTCATTTAGAATTTCTTTGACTAATTCAGTCATGAAGATACAATATAGGATAACTTAATCAAGAGAGATATGATGAACATGCACCTGATGCTGCTATATGGCTTCAACACCATCCCTTGGAATAATAACATGATAACCTGAAAAGTGGTACATGAATGCTTGAGCTAGGAAATATAAAATTTTATTTCATATTAGTCTATAAATTTACTTTCTAGCATTTAATATTTACCATAGTGTAGATATTTTCAGGTATCTTTGATTATTTTCTTAGACTATTATTTTTAAACTTTCTTACATGAAGTCAGGATCTCGTTATAAAGCCAATGGGGAGGACTACTAAAGATCATGTGAAACAACAGTGATAAAGATTCTGAATGCCTATCATTAACTCAAGCAAAGCAGCTGTTTTGATATGATAATTTAATATTTGGCTAAAAGTGTTAGAAAATCAAGCCAGGGACACCTGCACCCCGATGTTTATAGCAGCAATGTCCACAATAGCCAAACTGTGGAAGGAGCCTCAGTGTCCATCGAAAGATGAATGGATAAAGAAGATGTGGTTTATGTATACAATGGAATATTACTCAGCCATTAGAAATAACAAATACCCGCCATTTGCTTCAACGTGGATGGAACTGGAGGGTATTATGCTGAGTGAAATGAGTCAATCAGAGAAGGACAAACATTATATGTTCTCATTCATTTGGGGAATATAAATAATAGTGAAAGGGAATAGAAGGGAAGGGAGAAGAAATGGGTAGGAAATATCAGAAAGGGAGACAGAACATAAAGACTCCTAACTCTGGGAAACGAACTAGGGGTGGTGGAAGGGGAGGAGGGCGGGGTGGGGGTGAATGGGTGACGGGCACTGAGGGGGGCACTTGACGGGATGAGCACTGGGTGTTATTCTGTATGTTGGCAAATTGAACACCAATAAAAATAAATTTATTATAAAAAAAAATCAAGCCCATATGACAAATTGTTATAAGTGAAAATCCTATGTGGGAGAACATAAACATATTTAAGGACTTTTGATAAATGTTGAAAATTGCATTTTATTACTATTATGCCAGATACACCTCTGAGCATAGGATATGAAAGAGCTGCTTATCCCCACAACACGGAATTTTATAAAAAAAGTGTGACTACTTTTTATTTATGTGATTTCAGATCTGGCTAAAAAGCTCCTATTCCCACTCATTATGTCTGCTTCCAATAGTTCTGAGGTCCAGCTTTTTCTTCTGATTGGAATCCCAGGTCTGGAACATGCTCACATCTGGATCTCCATTCCCATTTGCCTCATGTACCTGGTTGCCATCATGGGCAACAGCACCATTCTTTTTATCATTAGGACAGAACCCTCACTTCATGAGCCCATGTACTATTTCCTTGCCCTGTTGGCCATCTCTGACCTGGGCCTATCCTTCTCCTCCCTTCCTACTATGCTGAGAATCTTCTTGTTCAATTCCATGGGAATTTCACCCAATGCTTGCTTTGCTCAAGAATTCTTCATCCATGGATTCACTGTCATGGAATCCTCCATGCTTCTAGCTATGTCTTTGGATCGCTTTCTTGCCATTCATAATCCCCTGAGATACAGTTCTCTCCTCACTAGTGACAGAGTTGCTAAAATGTGCCTGATCTTAGCCATCAGGAGCATTCTCTTAGTGCTTCCATTCCCCTTCACTCTAAGGAGATTAAAATATTGTCAGAAGAATCTCCTTTCTCACTCATACTGTCTGCATCAGGATACCATGAAGCTAGCCTGCTCTGACAACAAAATCAATGTTATCTATGGCTTCTTTGTTGCTCTCTGTACTATGCTGGACTTGGCATTAATTTTTCTGTCATATATGCTCATCTTGAAGACTGTACTCAGCATTGCATCTCTGGCAGAGAGGCTCAGGGCTCTCAATACCTGTGTCTCCCACATCTGTGCTGTGCTCATTTTCTATGTACCCATCATCACCCTTGCTGCCATGCACCGCTTTGCCAAGCACAAAAGCCCTCTAGTTGTAATCCTTGTTGCAGATATATTCTTGTTGTTCCCGCCTCTAATGAACCCCATTGTGTATTGTGTAAAAACTCGACAAATCCGGGAAAAGGTCTTGGGAAAGTTGTTTAATCCATGTAAGAGATAAAAAATTTGAATATGGAAGTAATAAATTATCAACCATTAAGTATTGATTGGCACCTATTTCAGTGCCACAGTAATCACTATCTAATGAAGGAGTGTGAGAGAATGAAAAACTGTATAATACAGAATTTACAATAGGCAGGCATTATTCAACAGGAAGGTGAAAGATTCAAGTGATAGATGATATGATTCAGAGGCTTAATTCATATTTTGAGTTGTTGAAACAAAACATGGATATAATAGAGATTTGGTTTTGAGTCACCCCTTAAAAAACAGATAAAATTGGACAGATTGAGATTATTATTTAAGCAACATTTATTAAATTTATATATTTACAATGTATGCTCTCTATATTATCAAAGAGAAATGAACTAGAAAGCACATAGCAGCCATGAAGGTTATTAGTCTGGCTGGAATGAAGAGTATAATTTGGCAAATAGTGAGGGATAATTTTGAATAGTGTGAACCAGATTTTGGAGTACTTAGAAAAGTCTTGAGAAATCTAAATTCAGGAGGTACTGGGGAGACAATTTAATCTCTATAGCAAACAGCTAATGTGATAAATCAAATGTTACAAATGGTATGTCTAAAGGCATGAGCAAGATGGATTGATATTGAGAGAGATGAAGAGGGGATCAATAGGAGGCTACAGCAACAATCCCACTATGAAGTGATTTTGGGAATGGGCAGGGACAGAATAAAATCGTTTAGGTTGCTTTTTGTTGTTTTTGTTGTTGTTATAAAACAAACAATTTATAAGAAACACAAATTCCACTAAACAATGAGTCTACATACATAGGTGACTGAGTATTCAGACAGACATGTTGAAAGAGGAGGCTGGCATACTGTTTATCGGCCATGACTAGAAAGGGTAGCATTGCCCTCAGTTGTAAGACGATAATACTTGGTTGTAGACATGGAAGTAAATGTATATTTTAAACATGGTTCACTCATCAAACTGAAGATCTTCCTTCATTAAGATATCTCATAACTTTTATCCACTCATTGATTCCCCCTGCAGCTTAGATTATTTTATCATCCTATACATTGAGATGAACTGTTTGAAACATCTTTTCATAATATGAATGTCACCATATTAAAATACTTCGATAGCTGTCCAGTAAGTTACAAGATAATGGTAAGGCTCCATATTTGTGCAAAGGCTTTCCATTTTTCAATACCTACTTTTGTCTTCTACTTTTATCTGTTAATGCTCGGCCTTGCACTTTATATTATAATGTAATACAAATATGTGACACTGTTACTTACACCTAATCCTTTGCTTATGGTGTGTTGTATGCCAGGAATGCTGTATCAGTTTTTCATTGCTGCATAACAAATTATCATAAACCTAATGATTTGAGACAATACATATATATTATCTTACAGTTCTATAGGTTAGACGTCTGACACGAGTTTTACTGGGCTAAAGTCAAGGTGTTGGCAAGCCTGCATTTCTTTCTGAGTTTTTCAAGCTTTTGAGGCCACTTGCCTTTTTTTTTCTCCTTTTTTTGATTCAAGGCCCCCTTCCTCCATACTCAAAGTCAGCAATATTACACCTCCTTGTGACTTTCTTCCATTGTCACATCTCCCCCTGACCATAACTAGGAAAGGTTCTCTGCTTTTGAGGGTTCATGTGATTAGATTGGGCCTACCTGGATAATCCAGAATATTCTCCCTGTCTCAGGAAGTCTAACCTTAATTACATCTACATAGTGTTTTTTGCCAGGTATGGTAATATATTCATAAATTTCCATATTAAGGCATTGAAATCTTTTGGGAGATGATTCTGCTAAGAAAAATGCATTTCTTCAACTCTTTGAGATTTCTCCCACTTAGCAATTCAGTAGGAGTACACTTCCTCCATTAATACTTGGCTGACACCCTTCTGCTCCAAATATAATAAATTCATATCTGAAATTTATTTCCTCTCACAGTGTACTGACTTCTACAACATAATTTCAAGAATTATTAACTCTTAATTGTTTAAAGGTTCTTTGTTTTTGCCAAATTATAAATCCTGTGGTCTACAAATGTCTGTATGTCTTACTTGTTTTTGCATCCCTATTGCTTAACATATATCTGGACAAAGAAGCACTCAATGTTTTTTGAGAAGTTTGTGAATTCATGAGAGACCATCATTAAAATTGATGCTCATTTCCTAAGCCTAAAACCCTGAACATTTCAGGAACCCCTTGGTGGTGCAATTGGTCAAGTGTCTGAGTCTTTGTTTCAGCTCAAGTCATGATCTCAGGGCTCTGAGCTCAATGAGGACTCAGGTAAAGTTTCTTTCTCCCTCTTCCTCTGGCCTTCCCCAAATGCTCTCTCTCTCTCTCTCTCTTTCTCAAATAAATAAATGAACCTTAAAAAAGATTCCTGACATCTCTGTGGCGAGCGACTTGAAATTATACTGTCAGTCACCACAGATTAAAGCATGTGATCAATTTTTCAGACAGCTCCTGTCCTGTGGCTACATGCCATGCCAAGCCCAAAAGAAAGGGTATAATATCTACCAGAACTTTGCCGTCTGCTTTGTGAAAGGCCAAGAACTGCCTCTCCTGTTATTTCTCTCAACTCAAATCTATTCTTACAGTAGTGTCCACTATCTCACTTTATTTTCCATATCCAAACTGACATGAAGTCCTATAGAAGTTTTTGTACCAATTATCTATCAATTTTTCCTTATCTATTTCTTCTACTATAATCTTCATCCAAATCACCATCATCCCATGCAATATTTTTTTTATCAGTTCCTAATTTAGCCCCGTCCTTCCATCTCACCCTCCAATTTGCTCTCCACTTTGCAGCAAGAGTGACTTACATTATCCACTCACTTAAAATACTCCTATTCTCAGGAGAAGATATTTGCAAATGATGTATCAGATAAAAGGCTAGTATCCAAGATCTATAAAGAACTTATTAAACTCAACACCAAAGAAACAAACAATCCAATCATGAAATGGGCAAAGACATGAACAGAAATCTCACAGAGAAAGACATAGACATGGCCAACAAGCACATAGGAAAATACTCTGCATCACTAGATATTAGGGAAAAACAAATCAAAACCACAATGAGATACCACCTCACACCAGGGAGAATGGGGAAAATTAACAAGATAGGAAACCACAAATGTTGGAGAGGATGTGGAGAAAGGGGAACCCTCTTGCACTGTTGGTGGGAATGTGAACTGGTGCAGCCACTCTGGAAAACTGTGTGGAGGTTCCTCAAAGAGTTAAAAATAAATCTGCCCTATGACCCAGCAATTGCACTGCTGGGGATTTACTCCAAAGATACAGATGCAATGAAACGCCGGAACACCTGCACCCCGATGTTTCTAGCAGCAATGTCCACAATAGCCAAACTGTGGAAGGAGCCTCGGTGTCCATCGAATGATGAATGGATAAAGAAGATGTGGTTTATGTATACAATGGAATATTACTCAGCCATTAGAAATGACAAATACCCACCATTTGCTTCGATGTGGATGGAACCGGAGGATATTATGCTGAGTGAAATAAGTCAACTGGAGAAGGACAAACATTATATGGTCTCATTTATTTGGGGAATATAAAAAATAATGAAAGGGAATAAAGGGGCAAGGAGAGAAAATGAGTGGGAAATATCAGTGAGGATGACAGAACATGAGAGACACCTAACTGGGAAATGAACAAGGTGTAGTGGAAAGGGAGGTGGGCCGGGGGTTGGGGTGACTGGGTAATGGGCACTGAGGGGCACTGGATGGGATGAGCACTGGGTGTTATGCTATATGTTGGTAAATCAAACTCCAATAAAAAAATATACCAAATAAATAAATAAATAAATATGCTTAGTGAAGATAGCTGTTATCCAGTAATGAGGAAGAAAGAAGTTTCCTTGATATAGTCTGTAACTAATTTAATAAAAATTTTATAAAACAAACAAAAATACTATTTTCTAAAATACTCCTATTCTCTCCTACTACAATTGGGGTAAAGAACAAAGTCCATGGCCCTAAAGTTACCCCACCTCACCCAGCCCTGATCTGGCTGCTGTGTCTTTCTCTGCCTTATTTCAAGTCAAGAGGCTGACTATAGCTGGACTTCTTTGCTGTGTGCAGGATAAAAACTCAGGCTAGGATAAACAGACAATGACCAGAGAACATAGACTCTTTTTTTTTTTTTCATAGACTCTTACAAATGGGAAAGAGCCATGGAATTAATTGATTCCAAGATTATGATTTGCGAATAAAGAACCAGAGCCCAAAAAAATGCAGTGACGTTCTTAAGGCCACAGAACAAATGATAACTGAAATGGTTGTAAGTAGAGTTCAGAAAGTTTTCATACAGTAATTTGTTTTGGCTCTTAACTTCAACTTATTAAAGATATTTTTATAAGCCCTCAAAGTTTCTGAAAAAAAATCCAATTAACAAAAGAAGGGAGAAATTGGAAGAAAGGAGAATTACTTTTCATGGGTTAGAGGATGTGTCACACCTAAGCCTCTCTTCTAGACCTTCCAAAGATGAGGACAGTATAGGGTTGTTCCTGGGTCTCATACCTGGAAGAATTGAATCCATGAACAATGAAGGAAGGAAGGTTTTGAGCTTTCACCTTCATTCATGTGTGGCCAGACTGGTAGGAGGGAATAAGATCTTGGATGGATTAATTTAGTGCTCTGGAGGGATTAGGTCATATATCTAAGAGGCAAATATATTGCATATACTTAATTGATGATGTATTATTTGTTCTATACTGTATATATATATATATATATATATATATTATGCACAATATCTCATTTAATCTTTTTGGTATATATCTAACATAGATATTACTCTTGTTCAAGATTTATGGCTTAGAGAAATTGAGTGATTACTAAAATTGCAGGCAGGCCTGAAGATGGGGCTCAGGTCTTTTTGGGGCCACTTGCCTTTATTCTGCAACCTTATGCTACATCATCTTCTAGGATATAAACAAAAAAGAAAAAATGAAAGAAATTAGCTGTTTAGGATATTGATAGGCCAGATAGGTAAAGTTGTGGTCCACAAGACAAAGCTTGTAGAATAAGGCCTTATTTCATCACTATAATTGTGAATTATTTAAAATCCTCCACCTTTAAAAATCATCAAATTTTGCTTAAGAATCTGGATATTTTTTATGTTATATTGTGTAGAATTTATTTTCCTATTTCATCAAATATTCCTCAAAAACAACACTTGGCTTTGTACTATTCATATAAAATACACTATTTGATTATTTCTAATCCTCTAACTTTTTTTTAGTATAGTTGACACCCAGTGTTACTTTAGCTTCAGGCGTACCACATAGTGATTTACGGTCAATTAATCTGTGACCAAGGAGGCAAGAATATACAATGGGTAAAAGACAGTCTCTTTAATAAATGGTGCTGGGAAAACTGGACAGCTTCATGCAAAAGAGTGAAATTGGACCACTTTCTTACATAATACACAAAAATAAACTCAAAATGGATTAAAGTCATAAATGTGGACCTGAAACCATTAAACTCCTAGAAGAAAATATAGACAGGAATTTCTTTGACATCGACTATAAAAACATTTTTCTAGATATGTCTTCTCAGGTAAGAGAAACAAAAGCAAAAATAAACTGTTGAGCCTACATAAAAATAAAAAGCTTTTGCATAGCAAAGGAAATAATCAACAAAGCAAAAAGGCAACCTATTGAATGGGAGAAGATACTTACAAATGATTTGTCTGATAAGGGATTAATATCTAAAGTATTTATAGAACTTATATAACTCAGCATCAAGAAAACTCCCAAATAATCTGATTTTAATGGGCAAATGACCTGATTTTTATTTATTTTTTTTAAATCAGCATATCTAATACTATCAGCCTAGCATTCTGGAGCTGAGTAGTCATGTCCCTGAAGACAGGGTTTGCTGGAAATCATATCCTACCACTTGCTATTTGTCTTCCACAATTTTTCTTCATTCATTTACCTTACTGGGTGGCGTTCATGCAGATTTGAGTTTATGACTCTAGTTCTAAATCTTTTTTTTTTTTTTTTTTGAGAGAGGTAAGTGACAGTAGTCTGGCTTTATTATAGTTTTTTTTTTTTAAAGATTTTATTATATATTCATGAGAGACATAGAGAGAGATGCAGTGACATAGGCAGAGGGAGAAATAGGCTTTTCAAGTAGAACTCAATGTGGGACTTCATCTTGGCACTCTAGGACCACGCTCTGAGCTGAAGGCAGATGCTCAACTGCTGAGCCACCCAGGCACCCCTTATTATAGGTTTAATATATGATTCTGGATCATGAATTTATTTCTACACCATGGCCTTCTCTTCTAGGCTCAAGGGCCATAGATCCAAATGCCTAATTGAATCTACTTTTTAATGAGAATAATGATAATGATAATAATACTTTGCAATTATTTATCATTTACTAAGTACTACATATTGTACCAAATGCTTTATATAGTATATGGTAACTTATTATATTTATTTCTCTATTAACCCATTAGGAGGTATTATTATCTATTTCTATTTGACAGATGAGAAAGTGGGAGCTCATAAGGTTAAAAAATCTTTCCTGGGCACATAGGTAGTAAGTGATGTAATTTGGATTCATCCCAGGCTGAATTATTCTTGAGCTTCAGTTAACCACTACACACTCTTTGTGTTACATAGGCAACCGGAGCTCAATATCTTCAAAATGCGATTAATTCCTCCCTTTAAGTCTGTTCCTTAGAAGAAGAAAAGATAGTAAAGAAAGTATTCTCTATCTCACTAAGTAGAACTCTTCCACACTTAATTCTTCAAAACTCACACCAGGAATTAAGCTTAATTCCTTCTTTCTTGTTGTTAAAGCCACGCATAAAATAATTGCCAAGTCATGAAAATAGTCATGAAACTTTCCAAGTCATGAAATTTCTTTCTTTTTTTTTTTTTTATTTCTTTCTTTTAAACATCTCATGATACTGTTCACTTTTCTTGCAGATTCTACTGTGGTGCTTGATGATTTCTTATCTGGATTCCTGCAACACTTCCTACTTTGCTTTTTCTTTATGGACACTTCCCTAATCCATTCTCTATATCATAGCCCAACTGAATATCTTAAAATGCAAATGTGATTATGTAACTCCCCCGGGTAAATTCTTCACTGGTTTCCCTTTACCCTAAAGGTACAGTTTCTGTTCTTTGGCTTGGCCTATATAAACCTTCTCAGGGAAATTTATGTCTCACAGTATAATCTCTTGCCATACGTATTGTTTCTGCTACCACTATGTGGAACTTATCTCAGTTCTGTAAATTTGCAATATTCTTCATCCTTCATCCATTTCTTCAGTGGAGTGCAAAGGAAAGAAAATATAATGTGCAGTGTCTGGTAAATAAGGAAAGGTCAAACCCATAGGCTCTATAGAATAGTATTAATTTTTCTAATAACAACAGAAAGTTGTTGAAGTTATAAACAGAATGATAAACAGATTTGCATTTAAGAAAGAGTAGCAGTAAGAATTATAACCAAGAGGAACAAGCATTAAGCTATTGCTTTTATCTAGGTGAATATGTCAGTTGATAGAGATAAGAGTCAGGGAATAATAACTAGTTGGATGATAGTGCTTATGGAAGAAAAATAATAAGTTCAGTTTTAATTCCATTAGATTAGGGTGTCTGATATCTTTGCCTAGAAGGTCTTGCTGCCAAATCCATACTATCTACATATGAGGAAATGAAAAAGGTCTATGCCTGTATAGAACAATACCAGACACAAAGAAAGTACACATTCCATATGTGTTATGAAAAGACATAATGGAATGAAATAATGTATATGGTTATGTTTGGTGTCTGAAAATTAGTGCATTATAAAAATTCTGTATATATGTGAATTTCCAGGGAAAAATCTACTTTCTGGGAAACTTCAAAATACCAAGAAATGACTTTCGTTATTAAGGTATAGGAGGGTAACATATATTCTTTTGTTACCTCATTATTTTTGTATCTTAATAAAAAGAAATATCTGTTACAGTAATTCTGTAAAATATTTTGGCCTTAAGATTCCTTTAAACTCTTAACAATTATTAAGAACCCCACACATCACTTATCCCCCCACATCACTTATTTATGGGTATTATATCTATTGATACCATATTAGAGATTGATCACTTTATTTATGTATTAATTCATTAAAATAACAATAATAAGCTCATTGACTATTAACATAAATAGCACATTTTTGAAAAATAACAGATAAAATAATTTAGTGGCAAGCATAGTATTATCTCTAGAATTGATTCATCCCACATAACTGAAACTTTGTACCCTCTGGAGGTCTAATATGTGACATGGTGACTATAGTTAATAATACTGTATTGTATCTCAACATTTGCCAAGACATTAATTTTTTTTTAAGATTTTATTTATTTAGAGGCAGAGAGAGTTGCATGAGTAAGGGGAGGAGCAGGAGAGGGAGAGAGAGCATACTCCATGCCAAGTGTGGAGCCAGATGTGGGGCTCAATCTCACCACCCTGAGATCATGAGCTGAGCTGAAGCCAAGAATCAGATGTTTAACTGAGTGAGCCACCCAAGCACCCCAAGACAGTTGATCTCAAGTATTATCATCACACACAAAAACATAACTATAGAACACGATGACTATGCTTTTTTAAGATTTTATTTATTTATTAATGAGAGACACAGAAAGAGAGGCAGAGACATAGGCAGAGGGAGGAGAAGCAGGCTCCATGCAAGGAGTCTGACGTGGGACTTGATCCTAGGAATCTGGGATCAAGCCCTGAGCCAAAGTCAGATGCTCAGCCACTGAGCCACCCTGGCATCCCAAAGGCTATGTGAATTAGCTTTATGGTATAATCATTTCACAATTCATATATTAAAACATATTGTATACCTTAAATATTTACAATTTTAGTTGTCAGGTGTACATCAGTAAAGCTGAAAAGAAAGAGAAGCACTATTTTGAAATTTTGGCAAATCTCATTAATATCTGGCTTAATAGAGGGAGCTGGATATCATATATGCTTCTACATTCAATTTGGGTGTCTATAACATGTCACATCGCCTTTGGGAAACCTCACTGTATGCATATGAGAGAATGTGAATGGTAATTAATAAAAGCACAAACAAACAAAAATACCATCTTAATACTATTTTAAATGTATTTTAAAATATTTTATTTATTCATGAGAGACAGAGAGAGAGAGAGAAGCAGAGACACAGGCAGAGGGAGAAGCAGGCCCCCCTCAGGGAGCCCGATGTAGGACCAGATCCCTGAACCCCAGGATCAGACCCTGAGCCGAAAGCAGAGCTCAATCACTGAGCCATTCAGGCATCCCCCATATTAATATTATTACGAAAATAGTTTGACCTTAGAAATTCCTGGGAGATGTTCAAGGGACCATCTAGGGACCCCAGGAAATTTTTGAGAATTATTGATTTGTTAAAAAAATTTTTAAAGATTTAATTTATTTATTTGAAAGGGAGTGAGAGAGATCACAGAGGGAGAGGGGAGTGAGAAGTAGGCTCCCTGCTGTGCCGAGAGCCTGATGCAGGGCTCAATCCCAGGACCCTGGGATCATGACCTGAGCTGAAGGTAGATGCTTAACCAACTGAGCCACCCAGTCACCCAATAAATACAAATTTAGAAAAGATAGAGAATTAACCACAGTGAAACATAAACAGAAAAGACATAGTCTCTGATCCACAAAAAGTTCACATCCCTGTGTCTCTGTGTGCATCTATGATACCAGAGCCATGAGCTTTACTGCTGGGCTGGTGAAAAGAGTTGATGTTTTGGATTAAGGCCCTGATGGTGATTCTGAGACAGGCAGCAATTTGAGCTCCAGCAACTTAATAGTGTGTCCATGACTTAGGTAAGATCTACATGTGTATGACTCCATGAGGGTGAAGCTATCATTCCATTTGTTCCAGTCAACCAAGAATTTTTTTTTTTTTGCAATAATGTAGATATATGTTCTCAGCCATACTATAAGATAATATTAGAGTATGTAGAAACAAATTCTGTTGCATTAAAGGAAGGAATTAGGGACGCCTGGGTGGCTCAGCAGTTTGGCATCTGCCTTTGGCTCAGGGCGTAATCCTGGGGTCCTGGGATCAAGTCCCACATTGGGTTCCCCACAGGGAGTCTGCTTCTCTGTCTGCCTATGTCTCTGCCTCTCTCTGTATGTCTCTCATGAATAAATAAGTAAAATATTTCAAAAGAATAAAAATAAATATAACATTAAAAAAATTCAAGAGTTGGGAGACAGCTGATATAAGCTTGTGTAAGATGGAAGGATCTGAAGTCAACAACTGTCTCCTACCTCTTCAGTGAACACTTCATCATAAAAGCTGTTATCCATGCTTGATGGAGTCTCATAACCTGCAGCAATTATTGCATCTCTGTTCAATAACCTTTTCAAGGAGTTTGGGCCTCAGGATTCTCAAGGGAAGGTGCAATTCATCCCTTCCCCATTCTCATCAGGCCTGGGTTAGATACATGCAAAGTTTAATGATTATGATCTTGGATACAAGTGCTTGATCCCAGGTCCCTGAGACCATTTCTAACCACTTCTTATGGTCACAGCTGTTCAGTTATGTTTTTACTTCCTATATGAAGGAGAACTTCTTCTAACAGTGACCTTGAAATATCAGCTTTGCTTAGCACTCCTTTCTCCTGGTTTTCATATCAATTACTTGCTACTTTTCCATCAGTTAGTGTAGTTTCTTGTTCACATAGCTCTAGCCACACTAGTCCTTTTGCTGTTCCTAGAACACTGAAGTTTATTTCCACCTCAGGCCCTTGTCACATGCTCTGGTTCAGCTCTGCAGTTGTAGAAGGCTCTTCCTTTAAATTTTTTCATATCTCATTCCATTGCATAATATAGAATTTTGCTTGAAAATTCCTCCTTATAGAGGTCTTCCCTGCTCACACATTTCTTCCATCTCTTTCTATCCAGTATCCTGCTTTATTTCTGTCAGAGCACTTGGCACAGTCTGAAATAGTTAACCATTTACTTTTCTATTGTCTGTGTCTCCCAAATGTAAATCGAAAGCATAGTCTTTTGTTGTTTTGCACATTGTGATCCTAGAATGGAGATTCTGCCCAGAAAATGGCATACTCAGCATTATTTATGGAATGAAGGAATATTCCTCCACCCACATATTTTTGCCAATCTAACTTCTGCATGTCCTTTAAAACAGCTAAGTCAGCCCCTCTGGAAAATTATCCATGGTTCTCCAATCCTTCAGGGCTGTTCCAGGGCTCCCTCTTATTAATCATACATTTTCTGTGATATGTTTTACTCTGTGTGTTAGGTTTAATTTTAGGAATGAAAGTAAAATTTATGTGAGCTGAAAAACATGCTAATAATTTTATTCAAAACATTCATATATATCATATATTTAAATTTTGTAGAGATCCATGGGGGATGGACATTGCTATTGTTAAATTCATTTTAATAGAAAATTGACCTCATATAAGTAAATTAACAAAACTTTCTAAAATGAATTCCAAGTACAGTATTCTTTCTAATGTCACAAGAACCTTCTAATTTGCTTAAGATGTAAGAGAACATGACTCCCATGTAGGACTAAAATTTGCAAGTACACAGCACAGATATAAAGCCCAGCTGTGGAATTGTATGCTTGCTTTGGAATTTGCAGTGGCTTCATGGTTTTCCTGAAGTTTTGTGTGTACACAGACACCCAAAATACAAACCACTCATGACATTCACAGACATATTCTATTTTATTCTATTTGTTTTGCCTAAGTATCCTTGGATCTTCCACATGTAACACCCAAGGTTCACATATACCCCATCATTGTAGAAACAGCTTTCTTATGTCAGACAGAATAAGGCACTGTTGAGGAAGACATAAACTGTCAAGAGTTAAATGTCAGGTTCACTAGATAGCCTCAAATTAAGTTCAACTTCATATGAGAACTGACTCCACATAAACTTAGTAGTAGAGGCTTTAATCTCTGGCCCATTGTCAGTGTCTTTCTTGATCCTGCACATGACATCCTCAATCTTCCCTTTAGATGCTCAAAACCCTACTCAGCAGCATTTTACTCAGGCTTGTTTTCCTCACAGATACCAATAAGACGAAATTCCAAATACTATATTAACATATATTACTCAAAAGATAGTTTTTATTAAGTTTTTAATTCCAGTATATTTAGCATACAGTATTATATTAGTTTCAAGTGTACAACATAAATGATTCAACAACAAAAAAAATGATTCAACAATTCTGTACATTATTTAGTGCACATAACGAAAAGTGTACTCTTTAATCCCCATAACCTATTTCACCCATCTTTCTACCCACCTCTCTTCTGGTAACCATCAGTTTGTTCTCTATAGTTAAGAGTTTTGGTTTGTCCCTCTTTGTCTTTTTTTTCCTTCTTTGTTTTGTTTCTTAAATTTTGTATGTTAGTGAAATAAGAGGGTATTTGTCTTTCTCTGACTGGCTTATCTCACTTACCATTGTGCTCTCTAGCTCTGCTCGCATTGTTGCAAATGGCAAGATATCATCCTTTTTTAATGGCTGAATAACATATATATACATGCTATTGTTATATGTACATATATTGTTATATATATTGTTATATGTATATATATACACACACACATAACATAAGACATATATATGTTATTTGGTTATATATGTTATGTGTGTGTGTGTGTGTGTGTGTGTGTGTGTAATATTCTTTATCCATTCATCTACTGATGGACAATTGGGCTGTTTCTATAATTTGGCTGTTGTAAATAATACACTCATAAGCAGGGGTGCATGTATCCCTTTGAATTAGTGTTTTTGTATTTTGGGGTAAATATCTCAGTAATGCAATTACTGGATTATAGAATAGTTCTATTTTTAACTTTTTGAGGAGCCTCCATACTGTTTTCCACAGTGGCTATACCAGTTTGGATTCCCATCAATATTGTAAGAGGGTTCCTATATCTCCACATTCTTGCCAACACTTGTTCTTTCTTATATTTTTTATTTTAACCATTCTGACAAGTTTGAGATGATATCTTATTGTGGTTCTGATTTGCATTTCCCTGACAATGAGTAATGTTGAGCATCTTTTCATATATCTGTTCGCCATCTGTATGTCTTCTTTGGAGAAATGTCTGTTCATGTCTTCTGCCTATTTTTAATTGGATTATTTGGTTTTTGGGTGTTGATTTGTATCAGTTCTTTATATAATTTGGATACTAACTCTTATAAGATATGTCATTTGCAAATATCTTCTCTAGAAGATTGCCTTTAAATTTTGTTGATTTTTTTCTCTCACTGTGCAGAAGCTTTTTATTTTAATAAAAATAAAGTCCCAATAGTTTACTATTATTTACCTTGCCTCATGAGATATATCTAGAAAAATATTGCTGTGACTGATGTCAGAGAAATAAACGCCTGTGTTCTAGGATTTTTATGGATTCAGGTCTCACATTTAGGTTTTGAAAGATAATTTTTTTCTAGGGAAGAATAGTGGTAAAATTCTAATAGATCAGAGGGTATAAGGAATTATCTCTCTTTAGTTCATTGGTTTATGACCTTCTCAATATGGTAAGTGCCTCAACCTCTTTCTACTTTCCACCTTCTCTTCCTCCACTCCTGTTCTCTACTTTTCCCTGACATGTTAGAGGACAATGATAACAAAAACAACTTTGGATATTTCCTTGAATACATTTTTCTCTCTCTCACCTCTGTCCCAGCTTTGCAAATTCTATTCCTTCAGATAAGACTGCCCTACTCCAGTATGTTCCTTAAGGATGGCTACTGTGTCGACTCAAAGAAATCTTTCCTCACATTGTGTTCCCTCAGCTTGAAGAAGATATTTCTCTTTTTGCTCCTCTATTAATTCTTTTTACTTTGAACAACACAATTAACATATGGCTATATAACAAATCATCCCAAAATTTCATGTCTGAAACAAACAAACAAACAAACAAACAAACAAACATTTATTGAGCTTGCAAATCTGCAACTTGGGCTGGGTTCAGAGTAGGATTGATTAATTTATTGGGTTTCACCTGGAAAGACAGGAAAAATAGAGGTTGGAATAATAGGAAGATTTGTTCACTCACTAGTAGTTGATAATGATCCAGCTAAGGCTGAGACCTTAGCTTGGTCTATTGACTGAGACATCTACATGTGGCTTCTCCATGTGGTCTCAGCTTCCTCTCAGTATGGTGGCCATGTTCAAAAAGTGAGATAGATAGAGACATAGATGGATATAAATATAGAGATAGAAAAAGAGGAAGAGTGTGAGGGAGGTGTATACCAATGGAAAACGTATCACCTTTTATGATGTAGCCTCAAGAGTCTTATAGGGTCACTTCTAAAACACTCAATTCATTGAGGCAGTTACAAAGTCCTATACAGTTATGAGGAGAGAAAAACGGATTCCATCTCTTGATGGAGGAGTCACAAGTTTCTAGAGGAGAACGTAGGATTATAAATACCTCTGTGGCTATTATTGGGAAATACAATCTGCCATGTTGTAATGCATTGTGTTTTCCTCCCATCAGAGCAGAGTTAATTCTGCAAGAGCTGTGACTTCTTGATCATTCCTTGATCATTCCTTCCTGATCATTCAATGTATTCATTGAGTAATAGTCTCCTCTATCTCATGCACATTAGATATTATAAAGGATAGAGGAACAAAGTACACTTAAGGGATTAGTGCCTCTAAGACTAGACCAGTTAGCAACAAAAAGCATGGGTTACACGATCTCGGATCTGTTTGGTCTTCACACTGTAGACGATGGGGTTCATCAGAGGAGGGAATAGAAGGTATACAAAGCCCATGATCACCTGGACCAGATGAGATCCCTGCTTCCCAAAGCGGTGGATGACAGACAAGCCAATCATGGGAGTGTAGAAGAGGAGCACAGCACATATGTGAGAAACACAGGTGTTAAGAGCTTTGAATCTCTCAGCCCTGGATGCAATGGACAGCACAGTACGCAGGATCAGGGCATAAGAGAAGAGAATGAGCAGTGAGTCTATACCCACTGTTGAAACAATGACAAACATCCCATAGACACTGTTGGCTTTGATGTCTGCACAGGCCAATTTCATCACTTCCTGATGGAGACAATAAGAATGTGAGAGAACTGGAGAGCCACAATAGGGGAATCTTTTGAGCATAAAAGGCAATGGAAAAATGAGTGCTACACTGCGGCCTAGGGAAGCCAGGCCAATCCTGCCAATGACAGTGTTGGTGAGAATGGAAGCATAGTGCAAGGGGCGACAAATGGCCACAAAGCGGTCAAAGGCCATGGATAGTAGCACAGAGGACTCCAGGAAGGACAAGCAGTGAATAAAAAAGAGCTGAGCAAAACAAGCATCATGACCAATATCTCGTGCTCCAATCCAAAAGATGCCCAGCACTGTAGGGAGGGTGCAAAGTGACAGACCCAGGTCAGTCACAGCCAGCATGGACAAGAAGAGGTACATAGGCTCATGGAGTGAGGGCTCTGTTTTAATGATAAAAAGGATTGTACAGTTACCCAGGATGGAAACCAGGTATATAAAGCACAGTGGGATGGAGATCCAGATGTGCATGTGCTCTAGCCCAGGAATGCCACTCAGCAGAAAGGTGGAGGAAATGTTGCTGCTGCTTTCCAGGGATCCCAAAGTCATTGTGTGTGGAGGGAAGAGGAAAATTGGATTCCTTCCAAATTCCTGAAATGAATTCAGAAAAAGCTATGGATTATAACTGGGAAGAAGTTAGAAACCAAACCAAACCAAACATTAGAATCAGGTAGATCTAGAATTGTATGTCTCTTCCAGAGGTCATTTTCTTCTGGTCCCTATTCCCTCTGAACATTGTTTTAGAATTTTTTTCTTTCCTTCAAGCTAAGAGTCCTGAGAATCTTCACTATTCTTTTTGGTTATACCTAACCTTGCCTACCCATTTTGAGAAGATCTTTAAGTAAATGCTCCTTACCTGCCTCTTTTCTGCCAGGATGCTCACTAATATTCCAACCTTTCTTTAAAAGGAGTACCTTATCGGAAAGGGAGTAGGAAGGAAGGAAGAAGGACAGCAAAAGCACAAGAAAGAAAAGAGCAAAGAGAAAGAGAGGCGAGGGGAGGGAGGGAGGGAGGGGGACGTGTAGGGATGGGGGAGGGAGGGCGGGAGGCGTTTCGTGATGCTGTAATTCCTCAGGAAGGATTCAGGCCTGATCAGTCACTTCTTCGTGATTTTCTTTCTGTATTATTTCTTTCTTTTTTTCTTCTTTCTTTCTTTCTTTCTCTCTCTCTCTTTCTTTCTCTTTCTTTCTTCTTTCTTCTCTCTCCTTCTCCTTCTTTTTCTGCTTTTGTTTAACTTCATTAACCACATACAATTTCTAATCTTAGACACAGATGAGTCCTTCACTCACCTTCTCATCTGGTTTTCCACTTCTGGAAGCCTAGCTTGATCCAGAGAGCTCATATGTGCTACTCAGCTCACAGAATTCCAGGAAGAACTGGAGAGTGAATGAATGGCTGTCTGTAACATACATAATTCTTGGTGCTGAAGTACCATATTAAAACTCCGATCTTCCTATCAGTCAGTGACCTGCATTCCCTGGAGATCTAGAATTCAACTGCTATGAAACTAGGTAGGAGGAAAGACTGAAGCATCATCAACCATGGCTACACCTTCAATTGCAAGGCAGAGTCCATGAGAATCCACAGAATAGAAGGCAATAGTGCTAGTTGGACTTACTCTTCTCTAGATTAAGAAATGAAAGCTCAGGAGAGTACAGTCACTGGGTAAAGGTCTTATGCCAATTTAAGCCTCCTGACTTTCAGAGCAGTGACATGCCTACTCCCAAATAACAATTCCACTAGAATGTAAGCTTAGGAAGGGCAGAGACTTTGTTTTGCTTACTTCTGTGAAGACAGTCTTAGAATGTGTCCAGGTACACAGTAGGCACTCAGCATTTTTTTTAATGCATGAGTAACAGTTAAATGTATTTAGTTCGCTGTTACTAAATTGGTATATGTTTTATTCCTTTAAAAAATCTTGTGAATAAAGTTCTATTAATAGTACCATATTATAGATGAAGAAACGGATTAGAAAAATTTACTATTTCTAAGATCAAAGATATAGTAAACAGCCAAAACGGGATTTGAACCGAGATCCAATTTTTCTCTAGATTCCAGAATCTCAACAACCATTATACTTTCTTCCTGCATAGAGGACAATTCACTGTCAACTAGAAGCAGCAAGCATAAAATCAAGGGCTTAATAGACCTCCAAAAAAAGTGCTGACTCTTTAGCTAAATTAACAAACAAACCTACTAGAGACACATACACAAATATATATGAAGGTATTTTCTTCCTCACTCCAAATACCAGTGAAATTAGTAGCCAGTGTCATTAACTCACTGTCCACTTGAAGGTCAGATTGGCTCTTGTGTGTTGTTCCTCAGCTTCTGCTTTGGTCATGATCAATGGTCACCACATCATTCATCAAAGTGAATTCAGAAGAGCTGTGATAAACTTACCTGTCAGAGACAGGCAAGCTACATGGTGGTTAATGATATAAGTCATAAAACTTAAGGCAGAAAATGTCTTGACATGAAAATTAAGTAGGGTAGTGAAGGAATAGTATACATTATTTAATAATATAAAACTTTATTTATAATACCTGATGAACATCTATGGTTTGCCAGATGCTGTACTAGGAGCATTACAGAAGAAATAACATTTAGACCTTAGAAAAACCTTGCACATTAATGTTATTATCTTGATTTGCAAATGAGGAGAGAGGCTTACAGAATTTGATAATGTGCATAAAGTCATAGCATCAATCATTGACAGAGTGGGAATTCAAACTTAAATCTCTGGAGCTCCAAGGAGCATTCTAAAAACTTGGAAGCATTTAGGTTAATACATCTGGAGAGTTTTTAAAGCTGAGACAGCCCCAGATGGATGAAGATTGAATGACAAATGATAGAAATATCAAAAGTCTTCTTGCCCCACCTTCTTTTAGCTTAAGATGGACTCTCTTTGTTTTTTTAAAAGATTTTATTTATTTATCCGTGAGACACACACGGGGGGGGGGGGGGAGGGCAGAAACACAGGCAGAGGGAGGAGCAGGCTCCATGCAGGGAGCCTGACTTGTGACTCAATCCCAGAACCCAGGGTCACACCCTGGGCCAAAGGTGGTGCTAAACCACTGAGCCACCTGGGCTGCCAGATATGGACTCTCTTTGGAATCAGAATTTGTGCCTCACATTTTATTTTATTTTTTAAAAATTTATTTATTTGTTTGTTTATTTATTTATTTATTTGCTTATTTATTTATGAGAGACATAGAGAGAAGCAGAGACACAGGCAGAGGGAGAAGCAGGCTCCTCGCCAGGAGCCCGATGTGGGACTCGATCCCGGATCCCAGGATCACACCCTGAACTTAAGACAGACACTCAACTGCTGAGCCACCCAGGCATCCCATGTGCCTCATATTTTAAAGGGAATAGGGTAGAATAAAAATCAGAGAGAGAGAGAGAGAGTGATAGAGTTAGAATAATTTGAAGGAAAGAATCCGGACATAAAAAAAAAAATGTAGATAGTGAAGTCAGGAGACATCTACCTGGGAAAGATCATCTTTAGCCTATTGGCTGGAGAGATTTTAGTCAGGTAACTAACTATTCTAAGGGCTTTTTATTTAAAGGTCTTCAGAGTATCCAATATCAGATTTGGTGAGGATTTCATTATTTCTTGGCAGTTCAAAAAGCAGTTGTCTAGAGTAGAGGGGTTTTGGAAATTTAACAAATGGTCTGCTCACAGTTGTTCTTGGAGAATACTTCTTAGAGGGATTTAGGCAAGTTCAATAGCTGCTTCTAATTCTATCACTTAGACTCTGTGGTCACTCAGGAAAACATCCTTTCATGTCACAGACAAGTTTTTCTTTCAGGCCACTCTACTCCCTAGCCTTCTGTCTCTGCTTCTTGAAAATAACTCCTGATTCTGCTAACCTCGTGTCTGAGGTTAAGGGGTAGAGACCAACCAATAGCTCATATCATTCCTGTATCTCAGTTTTGTCTGCCTAATTTGTCTGTCTCCCTGGGTCTCAGTAATAATCCTACATTGCCACACATAAGGCAACTCTCTGGGCAGGAAGTCAAGGAAGTGAATGAGTGTGAGAAAGCTGTTGTCTCTTTGCTAGACTAGTGCTAAAACGAGACCTGGGTATGGTCAGTGAGATCTGACTGCAGTAGTCACCACCTTCCACAGGCACCCTCTATAGCCTCTTTTGTGCCTCAAATGCCCTTCCCTCCCTCCCCTTTTCCAGAGCTCAGGTGGAGCTTTCTGGGACCTCTTTCGCTTCCACGACTCAGCACCAGACACCTGTCTCACCTACCAAAGTTATATCCAGAGCTTCCAGGCCTTGCAACAGGGAAGAAGAAAGGCTAAAATTAGAGGCTCTGAGTACAGTGGAGACACTGGAGGATGGATTTTGAACTCCCTGATTTTTATGAAATTGCCTGAGGTCCCCATTGAGATTCTTTCAAGAATCTTTAATGAATTTCCTACTAGGACTGGCTCTCTGCACCTCATTATCTTATACTCTGGGGATAAAGGAAAGAGGAGAAGAGTCTTTTGAGATATCAACATGGGAATCCCAGAAGATGTTGCACACTGTAGCTACTTTTTAAAGATCTTGTGAAATTTTGAACAACCCTGAAACTTCAGGAAAGCAGAGTGGGGGTTTTGATAGTGTTTTATATATGATGTATCATAACAATATATACATATTAGGTATGACAGTGTATATTGTGAGTATATATAACTTTAACATCAAAAGGGGCTTTTTATTTTTTATTTTTTAAAGGTTATTTATTTATTTATTTATTCATGAGAGACACACACACATAGAGAGAGAGAGAGAGAGAGAGAGAGAGAGAGAGGCAGAGACACAGGCAGAGGGAGAAGCAGGCTCCATGCAGGGAGCCTGATGTGGGACTCGATCCCGGGTCTCCAGGATCTCTCCCTGGGCTGAAGGCGGTGTTAAACCGCTGAGCCACCCGGGCTGCCCCAAAATGGGCTTTTTAATTCAATGCTTCACCTATCACTAAAAGAGAAGAAAGGAGTCAGACCAGGTGCCTAGAAAATTTGTGATAGCATTGATTCTTGGTGTCCCAAGTAACCCTATATGCTTCTGACTTCTGCCTACACTCAAGGACTCTTCCTTCTGTCTCTGATCCACACAGACAGAGAACTCAGCACTTTGTTTCTAGACATCCAGGAGCTAATTGGAAAAGCAAATTCATTCTTATGCCCAGAAGGGGCAACATGAGCTCCTGAAAAAGATAGTTAAACCAAGGAGTTTTATATGTCAATACAGGGATATGAAGAATTAATAATCCATTTTTTGGACTTTGAAAGCTGATGAGCAAGACATTTTAGAGAGAGGAATGGAGGGCCATTTCAGCTAATTAGTATCTAGCTTATTGAATCTAATTTGGGAATATAAAGGTAAAAATATTAAGGAATGTCCCAGATTCCCAGACCAACCATAAGAGGCTATTCCAACTAATTAGCCTGAAGAAAAAAGAGAAAAAATTAAAAAAAAAAGAGAGAAAAAAATTAATTAGCCTGAAGGATCTCCTTAGAATGTTCTGGACTTCCTCTTGTGGTCACATTCCATTAATTTTTAGTCAAGCACATTGTAGACACATTTAAGTGTTATGAAGCAGTGTTTCTCAAATCAGAGTCACCAAATAATCAGGATCAGAATCAACTGTATTGCTTGTTAAAATGAAGATTTCTGGGCCTCATCCCTATAATACAGAATCAGAAACTGACATTAGTCACAACCACAAAAGTATAAGAATTTTCATATATTCTTGTCTTTATGATGTGTTTTCTATTCTGATTCCAGAATTTTTTATTCCCTCTATAATTAAGTCTTGACCTTTAACCTGGAATTCATTTCAAAACACAGTTAATTCTTGTATTAGTTTGCTAGGACCACCATAACAAAATAACACAGACTGGGTGGCTTTAGCAATAGATATTTATTTTCTCACAGTTCTGGAGGCCAGCAAAGTCCAAGATCAAGGTGTTGATGGGTTTGGTTTCTTCTGAGGCCTCTCTCCTTGGCTTGCAGATGGCCACCTTCTTTCTGTGTCCTCACATGGCCTTTCTTCTATGCATGAATATCCTTGATGTCTCTTGCTCTTCTTATATGGACATGAGTCATATTGGATTAGGGCCAACCCTAAAGGCCTCATTTTAACTTATTATCTCCTAAAGACCTTACCTCCAAATATAGTTACTTTCTGAGGTACTGAGGGTTGGGACTTCAACATACGAGGTAGAGGGGGCACAATTCCCCCATAACATCTGTTTTTCTATGCATCCTATTTAACAAATATTTTATAACAAATAATACCTCCTCACTGCCCCCATAAAAATACACAATCAATATTTATTTACAGCCTCTGAGTCCAAGCATTGAGAAAAGAGGTAGTGTTAGATATGTTTTGGAAGAAAATAGGTTTGAGTTTCAGATGTTATGGAAAGAGAGAAAGAGATTGCATTAATCTTCCAACAGCTTTCCTTCTAATTATATTACAGGAAGATATCCTGCCTGATTTAAATCTTAGCTATTCAGCTTCTATGAGGGAAAAATGGGATATGATATGGGGAGAGATCAGGGAAAAAAAAAAAAGCTCATATCTCCTAGCTCAGAAAAAAGTAGGGAAAAGAAACAAGGTAGAGGCAAAATGTAAGGAAATACCTTGTATGTAAGGATGCTCCCTTGAGGAAAGACCTACTAGGAGAGACTAAAAGGGCCAAAAGAGAATATTAATGGACTGGACTTAGACAGACTGGGGCAAAAATTAGTGTTGCCTTTTTAAAATTTTAGTATGGTTTTAAAATTGTGGTTATTGCAAGTTAGTAGATGTTTATGAAGAAGATGGATGATGTAAAAAGAAAATAAATAATATTTCTCCTCTGGTGCACCCTAGTGTGAGTAAAGTTGTTGCCCATCTGTCTTTACAGAATGCCCACAATGGTTCCCAGGAACATGCCATGCTGTTTTACATCCCTTTTTACCTTTGTCTCTACTGAGGGAAAATAGACGCCCATTCATCTGAAACGTTAGCATATGTGGGAAAACTGGAGCCCAGAAACTCTCAACAGCACAATGCCAAAAGTTTAGTTTTTGTGATCTGACAGACTTGTATGTAGTTTTGCATTTATTAGATGTGATAATGGTTACAGTAATTTACCTCATTGAACCTCCTATCTAAAAGGATTATATAAGAATTAAGAAGAAATTGGCTATCCTAAGTGATAAGATAGCATTGAATAAAAATAGTTTGAGAAACTAAAGTTTTAACAAAAGGATTGATATTCCATGTTGTAGTAAGTAGGTAATCATGACCACTTAAAAATGTGTCTTATAAGCATGCTTTTCAAGGAATATTCCTGGAGTTTTTATAAGGCATACCTTTTTTACTCGTAGTGAGGTTTTTTCTACCCTACTTAAGTGTCTGGGAGGCCATGCTTCAGAAATACACGTGCCAATTTTTGATCTAGATGGTAGGTTATAGTGCTGTACAAAAGAAAAGTCCTAATTTTGGTGTGACAATAATTAAATAATCAAGATATAGCAGTCACATAGCTGCTACCTGGAGAACACCCTCCTGAAGTAAGTTTTTATAACTGACAAAAATCTTCTTTTAAAATTTTGACTCTGCCATTTTAATTTCCAAAGGAGAGTCAAATTGAATATTGCATGCAAGTGCTTTGAGACATTCTGTAGTATATAGTAGATGCTCAATAATTATTAGCTGCTATTGCCACAATTGTCACTATTATTTTTATCATTATTTCCCAGCTAATCAGTCTGGGGAGGGGGAGGAAATACAGAGAGTTGTATTTATTTTGAAAGTTAAAATGTATACACATTAGAGAATGCTCCCAAACCCCTAATGAACATATGTCCTCTGACAGAATTTTGAACGTACATTCAGGCATCAACACAGGATATTATTTTTTTTTATCAACTTTGGTTTTAAGTTGCTCTCATACTGCCTTTTGAAACTTAGTTTTGTAAAAACTCTTCAATAGATGTGAGTTCAAGGGTGGTGCAAAGCCTCTGGAAGATTCTGGAAGAAAATCTTTAACTTCAACTGGCTGAGGCATAGGAGAGATGAATCTGAGACCCAGAGAGTATGAGTTTCACAGTGAATAGGATTCATTTAGCAAATCATGGTTCCTAAATGCTGACTGGTTCCTTTAAAGTACTAGATCAAAATGTAGGGTAAATCTTATAAAACAAAGAAATTACTTGAGTGGTGTGTAAGTTAGGGTCCAATCAGAAGAAAGAAACCACACAGTAATTTTAACAGAAATATTTCATATAAAGATTTATTAACAAGAGATTACAGCAATGAAATCAACTAAGAGTGGGAAAGAAAGAACCATAAAGGATACCCTAGGGCTGAGGGAGAGTCTTTAAAGAAGAAACAAGTTTTCAGGGGAAGAATTTTCCTCAAGGCTAGTGTGAATGAAGCTCATTGAATGACAGAGTTCACTAGATTGTTCTAGGCCAAAGCTGGCCTACAATTAGACTGAAGCTGGTTGGTGGACAACCACCTGCTGGGAGACTGATGAAATTTTCCAAGAAGCTGCTTATAGGGATTACTACTGACTTTCTGGAGAGCAGCTGAGGCACCAGCTGGAATCACCAGAAAATTTTTAGAAGCTGCTTGAGGAGGTTATCTGTTAACTGATTCACTGGAAGCTAAAAATATCAATAGGCTTTATGCCCCCAAATCCCTCCCTTCATCCTAACCCAATTCTATCGAAAACACCTAAGAGATTTTACAAAGTCAAACTTCTTAGCAATGCGAATGCGGATTTGCTTGGTCTTGATACTGTAGACAATGGGGTTCATGAGAGGTGGTACCAGCAGATACACATAAGACATGAGGAGGTGTACAATACGGGGCAGATGTTCACCAAAGCGATGCACAAGAGACAAGCCAATCATAGGAATGTAGAAGAGTAGCACAGCACAGATGTGGGAGACGCAGGTGTTGAGGGCCCGAAGTCGCTCCTGACGGGATGCAATGCTTAACACAGTGCGGAGGATGAGGGCATAGGAGAGGAAGATGAGCAGTGAATCCACACCAACAGTGCAGGCCACGACAAAGAGCCCATATATGTGATTGACAATGATGCTAGAGCAGGCCAGCTTCATGATCTCTAGGTGCAGACAATAAGCATGGGCCAGCACATGGGAGCGGCAGTACTGGAAGCGTTTAAGGAGGAATGGCAATGGCAGGATGAGCAGGGCACTTCTAAGCATTGAAGTCAGCCCCATCCTGACAATACGTGTGGGGGTCAAGACTGTGGAGTAACGCAATGGGTTGCAGATGGCCACATAGCGGTCAATAGACATGGACAATAGAACTGAGGACTCTACCAGAGACAAAGTATGGATGAAGAAGAGCTGAGTGAAACAGGCAGGGATGCCAATCTCTCTGGCATCAAACCAGAAGATGCCCAACACAGTGGGCAGTGTAGATAGACAAAGGCCCAAATCTGTCAGAGCCAGCATGGCCAAGAAATAGTACATGGGTTCATGGAGGGTGACATCAGTACGGATGACGTGGAGGATGGTAAGGTTTCCTACAATAACTGTCAAGTAGATGAAGCAGAAGGGAATAGAGATCCAGCCGTGGAGATCTTCCAGACCTTGGAAGCCCGTTAGGAAGAAAGTGGCTTTTTGGAGGCTGCTATTATAAGAGATTGTCATGGCTTTACAATCTTGTATTCACCAACCTGCAATATAAAATGGGATTCCTTGAGAGTGACAGAACTGAATTCTCACCTGTGTCCTGAGAACAGTGAGAGAGGAAGGGTCTGCAGATGAAATGAGAAAGAATTGGGGGACTTAACCTATTAGCCTTTCCTGGAGAGTCTAGGATAGGGACTTTTACAGGATATTTCTGTAGTCTATGGATGCCATATGATTTAGTCTTATAGTGGTGTGTCTGCCAGTATTGGGCTCTCCGCAGTTTAATGAGGTCACCTCAGATGGCACCTTTTTCTCATACTCCTTTCTGAGAAAAATTTCCAATTGAATCACTAAAGCACTCAGAATCTTTATCACATATATACCATTTTGCATAATTGTGTACTAGGATCAAGTGCATATCATATGTATTAAAATGTATGTTTAATATGGCTGGGGATTGTGCTTTATTCCACAATGCCTAGCCTTCAGGGGAATGCAGAGGAAACCTTGAGTAAATGTCTGTTGAACTCCTTGAACTTGTAACTTGTGACTGGAGTGATGCCTTTCTTGAATCTACATAAAAACCTTTGGTGACTGAGGATGCAAATTGTGTTGTGCAAATATGAAGTCTAGAACTGAGAAATATCTGAGAAGAAGCAGGATCTTAGAAAACAAATAATTCTAGGAAAGGGTACACTGGGGCTTAGTTCTGAGAGATATCAGAAGAGATGTGAGTTTCTAACATCGGGGTAGTTAAGCTGGGACTAGATGTAGAGATGAGGATGCAGAGGAAGTATGTACCAGATCTGAAACAGAAATAATAAAGAGGAGAAACCTAAAATGGTCAGGAAAATCCTCTAATCTTTAGCTTATAATGAGGAACTAAATCTTAAGTCTCTCAGCATAAGCTATGCCTTTGGGGTTTGGATCAATATAACACACAGGTATAGTCTGTGTCTATAATACTTGAACTGGGCTGTGTTTAACTTCTGCCTTTCAAACTTTTATTCAGTTGCATTTATTGCATTCAGGACATACTATAATGGGTTCTATGTATATTAATATAGTGTGACTAATATGTTATTTATCACATGCATTAAAAGCTTAAAATACCTAAAAGAGACCAAGAATGGAGAATCAGAGAAACAGGATGAAATTAATAGTGTATTATATCACCAAAGTCATGTTACCACTGTGACTACAAAAAAGGATAGCAGGTTGAGGGTTTCTAAAAAGGCATTGCACTTATGATGATGAGGGCATCGTCAATTGTGTAGAGAATGTTTCAATAGATTGGAGAAAGATTAAGGGCTTAAATTATCAGTAGGTGAGGAGGAATAAGTAAAAAGTGTATATTGTTTGTAGTTTCCTTCTAAGAGAAAATCTTAGATGAGTGAAGAGACCAGGATATTTTAAGAAGGAAAGATGGGGAGTTCAGGGTACTTTTTCAAAAGGCTGCTTTTTTTCTCAGGAAAGTAGAGGGACATTAAAGAGTAAGGATAAAGACAAAACAAATTCAATATCTAAGTTTTGCCATGCATGTGTTAATCAAAACAAGTAATAATAAGATAATAGTGCAATAATTAATGTAATAATAAAACCCCTCTTATTTTGTGATTCCAAAGTTAGTTCAGGGAAGGAGTGAGAATGAAGGAGAGAAGTAGAGACCAGAAGGAGACAAGCTATGAAAGAAAAGGAACTATCACAGCATTTGCAGAGGAAGCTGAGGGCAGCACCGGCAAAAAATGTATTCTGGCTCTGACATCAAGACAGACAATGGCAACAGAATTTTTAAAAAGGAATGATAAGAAAGAAGGGGAATTTCCCATCAGTTAAGGGGAGAAGCAAACAAGTTTAAATATATGTGTAGCTTTTCAGCCGGAAGACTCACAGTGAAGCTGGTTTCCATCCATCTTATGTTGAGCCGTTTCAGAGTTCATGAAAGAGAAGAAATGTTTGGAGATGATCTGTGTCACTCCTGTATTTCCAGACAGGGAAGGATCATTCTGCTGCTTAGTGAGAAGTTGTATCCATTGTATCTGTCTGCTATTATTTTGTCTTCCAATTACTTGCATATTATATTTTGGGGATGAGTAAGAGGCAGGGGTGCCATATATGGGAGGGAAAGCGATCAAAGCAAACCATAACTAGTGGTGGAGAGATGAAATTGCTGTATAACTGACTAGACACTGCAACTCGGGCACAAATTTGGAACTTAATAAAGTTTACTCAATAAATGCATAAGTGAACAAATGGTTGGAAAAAATATGAGATGCAGTAGGGATTAAACAGAATAATTTTTACTGCAGTGACTACATTTTCTTCTCCAAGGCACTCATTTCTAGATTAATGGATCAGAGAAGTGTTGGCAGATTCCTCCACTAGAATATATCATACATCCTTAATCCTCCCTTCAATTCTAAGTTATTGGGGTTCCAAGGTTGTCATCCTAAGGTCTATGGCAGAAAAGAGGAGAGATGGGTTAAACAGTGGTTTCAGTGACACTGTGACCTACTCTGACTCATTCCTCATATAATTGCAAACAAAAGGGTTCAAGATTATCAGCATGTGTGTTAGTGAGCATCTGCAGATTCTTCTTGTAATCCACACAAGAATGTACCAACAGCTGGAGAGATGAGTCAGAACTCAGGATGAGTGCTAGCACAGTTACAAGAGTAGTCTCTAAAATATAGGGTCTTTTTGAAGAGGCCTTCAGCTTCTCCCTCGGGACCTCTGCTGAGACTGAGAATTCCCTGAAGAGTTCTTAAGGTGCTTAGCTGAGGATGGAGCCCATGAGAGGCTGAGAAACCCCAATCCTGTATGTGAGCAAGGGATATTTTCAAGATGTTAGGATGCTTTTAGTTCTAGATTTCATTTTCTGAAACTAGATAAGAAAGATCTAGCTAGGCTTGGAGTGCAGAATTACAAGAGAGAGGGCATTTTGAATCAGATTCAGATAAAAGATAAGGATGATTCCAGCCTAATCTCTGATAGTTTCTAACCACATGACCATGCCACCTAGGAAAAATTAATCTTCCAGAAAAAATATTTCCTTCCCTTCCCTTTTTTTTTTTTTTCAGACTCTGGTACTATCAAGCATGTTTTAGAGTCATTTGCTACTGTAATTTGGTTGAGTTTAGGGAGAAGAAAGGTCCACGTTGGCCTTCAATCATAAACTAGATTTTCTTAATTACTAATGACCATTGTCCATGTATTCTGTCCAGTATATTTGTGGTTTGTGTCATAATTCAGAAACCTGTGCTCCAAATACCAGTTTAATACCTTAAATAGTTCATCAATCCATTTTAACTACCAATATATATATTGAGAGTTCTTCCAGAATTGATTTTAACAATTGGAGGAAATGATTCCTGTTTCAGTTTTAGTAGGTTATATCTTTCTTGGAATGTATCCATTTCTTCTAGGTTTTCCAGTTTGTTTAATACATTTTGGATTCGTTTGCTAGTATTTTTATCGCGTGAGGGTTTTTATTATTCTATGAAGCCAGCATTACCTTGATAGCAAAACCAGATAAAGGCACCACAAAAAAAGAGAACTACAGGCCAATATCTCTCATGAACATAGATGTGAAAAATCCTAACAAAATACTAGCAAACAGAAACCCCTACAAAAAAGTAGCAAACCAAGTCCAACAATACACTTAAAAATTCATTCACCACAATCAAGTGGGATTTATTCCTGGGTTCTAAGGGTGGCTCAGTATTCGCAATCAATGAACATGATACATTTCATCAGTAAGAGAAAGGTTAAGAATCATATGATCATTTTAAGAGATGGAGAAAATGCATTTGACAAAGTACAACATCCATTCATGACAAAAGACCTCAACATAGTAGGTTTAGAGGGAACATACCTCAATATTATAAAGGCATATATGAAAAACAATAGCAAGCATCCAAAGCAGAAAGAAACAGAAAATTTAAATAGACTGATTACCAACAATGAATGTACATCAATAATAATAATTAAAAAAAAACTCCCAACAAACTAAAGTCCAGGACCAGTTGGCCTCACTGACAAATTCTACCAAGCATTTAAAGGAGAGTTAATATCTAGTCTTCTCAAACTATTCCAAAAAGTTGAAGAAAAAGGAAAACTTCTAAGTTCAATCTATGAAGGCAGCATTACCTTGATATCAAAAACCAGATAAACACCACACACACACAGAAAAAGAGAACTACAGGCCAATATCTTTGATGAACATGGATGCAAAAATCCTCAACAAAATCCTACCAAACAGATTCCAAAATACATTAAAAAAAATCATTCACTAGGATCAAGTGGGATTTATTTCTAGGTTGCAAGAATGATTAAATATTCACAAATCAATGTGATACATCACAGTAAGAGAAAAGGTAAAAGCCATGTGATCATTTCAATAGATGTAGAAAAAGCATTTGACAAAGTACAACATTCATTCATTATAAAAACCTTCAATAAAGAAGTTTATATAGAACATGGCTCATCGTAATAAAGGCTGTATGTGAAAAACCCACAGCTAACATCATACTCAATAGGGAAAAACTGAGATCTTTTCCCCTACGATCAGGAACAAGACAAGGATGTCCACTCTTACCATTTTTATTCAACATAGTACTGGAAGTCCTAGCCACAGCAGCTAGATAGCCAAAAACAAACAAACAAATAAATAAGTAAGTAAATAAAATAAAGGCATCTGAATCAGTAAGGAAGAAGTAAAACTTTCACTCTTTGCAGATGATATGATACTCTATACAGGACTTAGTCCATTTAATTTCAAAGTAATTATTAATAGATATGTATTTATTGACATTTTATTACTTGTTTTATGGCTGTTTCTGAAGTTTTTTCTGACCCTTTCTTGTGTTTCTCTATCATTTTCTGGTTTTCTACAGTGATATATTTTGATTTCTCTTTATTATTTGCATATCTATTAGCGGTTTTCAATTTGTGGCTACCAATATATTTGTATATATAACCTCTTCTGCATACAGCAGTCTATACAAGTTGATCATTTAATTTTGAACCCATTCTTTCCTGCCCTCCTCCCCATGTTTTACATATATGGTGTCATATTTTACATCCTTTTATTTTGAAGGTACTTAACTAATTTTTTACAAAATATCTACTTTCATACTTTCACTTTTAGTTTTTCCTTTCCTCTGAAATAATCCCCACTAATGTTTCTTGAAGGGTTGGTTTAATGGTCATGAACTCTTTTAGTTTTTGTTAATCTTGGAAACCTATTTCTATTCCTATTCCAAATGATAGCATTGCTGAATAGAATATTCTTGGCTGCAGATTTTCCCCATTTATAACTTTAATTATATCATACCACTCTCTTGCTTGCAAGGTTTCTGTTGAGAGATCCACTGATAGCCTTATGATGTTTCTCTTGGATGTAACTGTCTTTTTTTGTCTTGCTGCCTTATTTTTTTTTCCTTATCACTATAGTTTGCCATTTTAATTATAATTTTAAATATGTCTTGGCATATTTAAAGAGAGAGAGAGATGCAGAGACATAGGCAGAGAGAGAAGCAGTCTCCATGCCGGAAGCCCAATGTGGGACTTGATTCTAGGACTCCAGGATCACACCTTGGGATGAAGTCAGGTGCTCAACCTCTGAGCCACCCAGGCATCCCTGGGTCTGCTTTTGTTGAATTTGTTGGGGGTTCTCTGTTCCTCCTGGATCTGGATATCCATTTCCTCTCTAAGATTAAGGAAGTTTTTTAAAAAAATGTAAAGACTTAATCAAGATAAAAAAACTTCTGCACAGCAAAATAAACAGTCAACAAATCTAATAGATAGCCTACAGAATTGGAGAAGATATTTGCAAATGACCTATCAGATAAAGGGCTACTATTGAAGATCTATAAAGAACTTACTAAACTCAACAGCAAAGAAACAAACAATCCAATCATGAAATGGGCAAAAGACATGAACAGAAATTTCACCAAAGAAGACATACACCTGGCCAACAAACACATGAGAAAATGCTCCATATCACTAGATGTCAGGAAAAAGCAAATCAAAGCCACAATGAGATACCACCTCACACCAGTGAGAATGGGGAAAATTAACCAGACAGGAAACAACAAATGTTGGAGAGAATGTGGAGAAAGGGGAACCCTCTTGCACTGTTGGTGGGATTGTGAACTGGTACAGCCATTCTGGAAAACTGTGTGGAGGTTCCTCAAAGAGTTAAAAATAGACCTGCCCTACGACTCAGTGATTGCACTGCTGGGGATTTGCCCCAAAGATACAGATGCAGTGAAAGACTGAGACACCTGCACCCTGATGTTATAGCAGCAATGTCCACAGTAGCCCAACTGTGGAAGGAGCCTCAGTGTCCATAGAAAGATGAATGGATAAAGAAGATTTGGTTTACGTATACAATGGAATATGACTCAGCCATTAGAAATGACAAATACCCACCATTTGCTTCGATGTGGATGGAACTGGAGAGTATTATGCTGAGTGAAGTAAGTCAATCGGAGTAGGACAATCCTTATATGGTTTCACTCATACAGGGAATATAAAAAATAGTGAAAGGGATTATAGGGAAAAGGAGAGAAAATGAGTGGGAAAAATTAGAGAGGGTGACAAAACATGAGAGACTCCTAACTCTGGGAAATGAACAAGGGGTAGTGGAAGGAGAGGTGGGTGGGGGATGGGGTCACTGGGTGATGGGCATGAGGGGGAGCATTGGATGGGATGAGCACTGGGTGTTATACTATATGTTGGCAAATCAAACTCCAATAAAAATATACATAAAGGTATTTTATTTATTTATTTATGGGAAAGAGAGAGAGAGAGAGATGGAGACATAGGTAGAGGGAGAAGCAGGCTCACTGTAGAAGCCTGATGCAGGACTTGATCCCAGGATCCCAGGTTCATGACCTGAGCCAAAGACAGACGTTCAACCACTGAGCCACCCAGGCTCCCAGATTAAGAAAGTTTTTAGCTATTATTTTTTTCAAATAAAATTTTCTGCCACCTTTTTTCTCTCTTCTGAGATCCTTATAATATGAATGTCATTATGTTTGATGGAGTCACTGAATCCCCTACATCTATTGTCATTTTGTGTAACTTTTTTTTCCTCTTTTGCTCAGCTTGATTACTTTCTATTATTCTGTTTCTTAAGTCATTAATCCATTCCTCTACTTCTTCCAATCTGTGTTCATTACTTTAAGTATGTTTCTCATTTTGTTTATAGAACCTTTTTTCTCTGCTATGTAATTATTTCTGTGTTAAGAGTCTCACACATGTCTTCCACTCTTTACTCAAGTCCGGTGAGTATCTTCATGATTATTACTTTAAATCTCTATTAGGCATGTTATTTATATCTGTTTCACTTGGCTCTCTGGCCATAGCCTTTTTCTGTTCTTTCATTTGGGACAAATTTCTCTGTCTTCTCATTTTGTCTAATTTCTTTGTTCCTGTTTCTGTGTTTCTGTGTTAGGAAAGTCAGATACATCTCCTACTCTTGAGAGTAATGACTTTCTTTTTTTTTTTTTTTTTGAGAGAGTGTGCTTGTGTTACAAGTAGAGGGTGCAGGAGACAAGGAGAGAGAGAAAAGAGAGAGAGAATCTTAAGCAGATTCCATGCTCAGCACAGAGCCCTATGTGGGGCTTGATCTCACAACCCTGAGACCATGACCTAAGCTGATATCAAGAGTCAGATACTTAATGGACTGAGTCACCCAGGTTCCCCTTGAGGGTAATGACCTTATGGAGAAAAGGTGCTGTAGTGCTCTGCAGTGTATTGTCTCCTGTTTCCCAGGTCCTGGTACTTGAAATGTATTAGAGAATATTTTCTCATCACATCAATCATTTTTGCATAAGCATGTAGTAAAGTGACTGAAACAAAGTAGGTATTTAACGAACAGCTTTTGAATAAGATAATGGCACATAATTAAATATGTGTGCCTTTACAGAGTACTCTAAGATGCAGTTATAATGAGAATCCTGCACTATTTCTTTGATGAAAAACTTTTCAAATGGCTAGAAATGGCAAAAGGGAAACAGAACATCTCAACTGAAATTGAAGAATTTCAGGGAAAAAAACCCAACTGGTTGATGAATTGTTGTGGACAAATAGAGTGTTTATAAGGGAGGGGAAAAGATAGAAAAAGAGAACACTGCAAAGAAACTAAATATGTACAAGAAATTGAGCCATTTATTTCTGAGTCTCCTGCCATTGATGAATTTAATATTTATAGAACCCACATAATTCTGGAAATGTCCTTAGACAAAATTGCCAGGAACAACTTATTTAAATAATACTATATTTTATGTATTCTAAGATGATATTCTTCACATTTTAAGATCTCTGAAATTGGAATGCCATTTACAATCAGTAAATGTCTGTGATTCGATGCAACTGGGCACTTGCTTCTGCATATCAGAATTGAAGTCTAGAAAGGAGTAAGCTTCCAAGTTACTGGAGGTCTTAATTTATAAGGTCATCTTTGTGGAAAACATGCTAAAAATAGGGTCCTAATAATACTAAGATGTTTAGGCTATACAGGCAAGTAGTCATCTATTTTGAAAATTACACTAATATGCTCATGTAACTCCAATATCACAGAGGCATAGCCTTTCTGCCTGATTCTCAGTCATCATACATCTAGGAAATAATAGGCTCTTTTTTGCTCTTTTAAATTTATACAGTGTACCATCTCTTGCAATGTTTTCCCCAAATCTCTCATAATTGGCCAATATCCAAAAGAAAAACAAAACAAAAACAACAAAAAATAAAACATCATAATTTTTAAAAATCTTTAAACTATTGTCCCCTGGTAAGGTTCATATGCATTCCATGTCTTTGCAGTCTCTTATTGTAAAGGAAGAGTATTTTTAGCATCTTAAAAGTGAATTCTTTTACTTTTTCCAGAAGTTTTCTCAGTTTTCCACTGAGTGCCTTTCTGAAGCACTTCCCTGACAGCAGATTATGCCCAAATGCCTTGGGTAACCATGGGGTTAACCATTTCTTGTTTGACAGTTACATTTAGACAAGGGTTTCTAATCTTTGACACTATGATATTTGGGCTGGATAGTGATTTTTGGTAGGCAACTGAATCGTGCATTGTAGAGTGCATCTGTAGAATGGGTTGGTAGCATCCTTAATCTTTACCCAGGAGATGCTGATAACACACCTCATCTCCCAGGCTGCAACAACCAAAAATGTTTCCAGATATTGCTAAACATCTCCTGGTGGACAAGTTGTTCCTAGTTGACAGCCATTGTTTTAGGAGGCCCAGAGTTAGGCTTTCCTTCCTCCAGGAACATATGGAAATAATCATGGTGACCATAAAGTCCTCCCACCGTCACTGGATATTTTTGTAGCTTCACCTTGCTTCTGTCTTATTATATTAAGGAGGTCAGAAACAACATGAAACGGATTCTCTTTGAGAGTGCTGAGTATGACATGACTATATAATAAACTATGAGTATTTAATAGCTTCAAATCCATTTTATTATCCCTCCTCTTATTAACAGACATTGTCAAAGGCTTCACTTTGTGCTGCCTATCTTCACATTGGGAAGCTATGAGCTTCCATTTCTTACAATTAATAAAGTATGTCAACACGTGCTTTGTTGTGCTATAGACTTTAATGCCCATGGTTACATCTGTGAGGTTATGGAAAGTTATGTACCTCAGACACAGAAGCACTTAGTTACCTGATCTAATGATAGAATTGTGGAAACAGGCAATGCTGAATATGAAAGCTAAAATGTAGCCAAATAGTACTATCCTGGGGTATAAAAGATAAGGTATGAATTTCAGCTTTTGATGTCCTGTGTGCGTGGAATTCAGTAAGACAATCTCTCAGAGCCTCAATCTCTTCAACTGAAAAAACAGGAAGAATGATCTATAAAATTGGGTATTGTGAGAATCAAAATAGAAATATGCCTGAAAATGCTTAGAAGTATAGGTTGCATATATTAACATTTCAAATGCAATACTTTTTTTGAAAGTTTTCCATTAATTGTGAGACACTATCACTTTACCGGCTGATTATTTTTAAGCTTTGTCACAGCTGGAAGTTATCTCATGATTTACTTGAGGATAAAAGTGCAGGAGATTAAAATTGATGTGGTTAGTGGAGAGGACCTGGGTCAATGAATTGGGATAAAAAAAAAATGTAAGAAACTTATTCTAGATCCACAAAGTTTTTAGGTCACATTAGGAGGAGATTTGGGACTCTTAGTCACCCATCAAACCCAAGACAAAAAATTCCTCACTAATCCCATATTATTTTTTCCTACTTTCAAAATCTTTGAGTAGTTATGCCTACTTCTGAAATAAACAACTTAAGAAAGTCATATCCTATCTAAATGGAGTATTTTTGAACTCTTCAACAAACAGTTCCATTTATAAAACATGGCCTCATTTCCACATGCACTTGTGAACAGTTATTTATTGGAGATCTATTCTGTGCCAGAATTATCCTAAATATTAGGCACAGAGACATAAATAAAATAGATATGGTCTCTATCCCATTGATGGCACACTCGGTTTAGAAAATAGAAATGAAAAAAAAAACTTAAGCTTTATTTACATAGTTTATATAGTTGAAAATCATAATAATAAGTATCCTGAGAATAAATAAGCAATAAAAAAGTGTTTTTTTTTAAAGAAAGTCATACTTTGAACTGAGAGTTCAGGTAATCAATTACGAAATTATGTTGAAACTTTAAAAGGTGAATAGTAAAGACTTAAATGAAATTGAGGACAAGAACATCTAAGAATAAAGATCAAATGTGAAAACTTAAAAAAACCAGAACTATTTGTAAATTCAAGAATTGTTCAGAAGGCCACTGTGGCTGTCATTTATCTGCGAATGTTGGAGAGATAGAGAGGGCCAAGGACATGTGTAGATTTTTAGTATGTATTTATAACATTAATTCTAATCCCAAAGACGTTAGAGTACATGTTTAAAAGAAACAGTACATCATTCAATTTTTCTTTTAAAAAGAGAACTTTCATTTATATAGAACATCAGTGAGAAAGCAGCAAAAGTAAACATTTGGAAACACAGAGTTATTGCAATGATTCACTAAAGAAATATTGGTGACATACCAGGGGATTAAATAGGAGATAAAATGAGGAGATGAATTATAATATAATTTGGATCTAGAATAAAATAATTTAGTATAGATAGATTGAATATGATGATGAGAAATACACTTCTGGTAGAAGGTAAATTACCATATCACTATCTTGATTAGAATGTATTGCTTTTATCACAGATGACATCATAAGGCATCTATTTTCTTTCTTTCTTTTTTTTTTTACTGGGATGGAGACCTCAGAAAATATACTTCTTGTTTCTTGTTTGATGTTCTTATTAAGTATCCAGTTTAAATCTTATGATAATAACAAGAAATTGTATTATTTATTTGTGGCAAATACTAGGTTTTCTCAACTCACCTTTAAACTCTTATCAAAGACATTCCCCAAATATGTTTTCTATAATATATGACTATTACATCTGCTTCTGGCATAATTTTGCTAAAACTCTCACTCTTATTTGCCTGGTTTTCACACAGTACACAATGGGATTCATCATTGGAGGCACAAGTAAAAGAACATTTGCCATGAGAACATTGAAGAGAGGTGAGACATGTCTGACAAAGCGATGGACAATGGCAAGGTTGATGATGGGCAGGTAGAAGATGATCACTGCACAGATGTGTGAAGCACAAGTATTGAGGGCTTTGAGCTGCTCATTTAGGGATGCAATTCCCAGCACAGTCTTGAGGATCAGGATGTAAGATAGAGCAATGAGCATAAAGTCTACCATAAGACAAAGTGCTCCAAAAAAGCCATAGATGACATCAATTCGGTTGTCAGAGCAGGCCAACTTCATGACATCCTGGTGAAGACAGTAGGAATGGGATAATTGGCTCTTACTGCAATATTTCAAACTTCTCAAAGTGAAGGGGAAGGGCAGTACTAGAAGGACACTCTTAAGGGATAATACTATTCCTATTTTGGCAACTCTGACAGGAGTCAGAATGGAGCTGTATCTCAGAGGGCTGTGGATGGCTAGGAAGCGGTCAAATGACATGATCAGAAGCACTGAGGATTCCACTGCTGTGAATCCATGGATGAAGAATTCCTGGGCAAAGCAGGCATTGGCAGAAATTTCAGGGGCATTGAATAAGAAGATCCTTCCCACAGTAGGTAGAGAAGAGAGAGACAAGCCCATGTCAGACATTGCCAACATGGAAAGGAAGTAGTACATGGGTTCGTGCAAGGAGGGCTCTGTCTTGATGACAAAAAGAATGGTGCAGTTTCCCAAAATAGCAAAAAGATACATGCTGCAGATGGGGATAGAGATCCAAATGTGTGCATATTCCAGCCCTGGCATCCCAACCAAGAAGAAGGTGGTGATTTCAACATTTGATGTATTAATAATAGACATGATGCATTTAGAGGGCTCTACACAATGAAACAGATATTCTTGAGTTGATAAATATGGATATCTGGAAATCTGGTAGAAAAAAATGCAGTTGTTGAAATTTTGGCTCTTTGTTAGCTCTTTTTCAGCAGAACAAAATATTTACATGGCTATCATATAGTGAGAAGTGGATGTCAATTTAGACTAAAATCTACTTACATAATAAATGCAAAACATTTCCTTGGCCATGTTTTTCCTATAAAGAAACTAGAAATATATTTTGCATTCAGGTTTGAATATAATTTCATTTTCCCTGTGAAATATTAATGGAATTCTTTAGTATTTTTTGCTTTAATATCCTAGATAAGATGTTGGGTAGAATATATGACTTCTACAATGACACTATGAAGGAAGGCAAAGGAGTCTCAGAACTCAATTTCTTCCTACCTCTTCAAATTCCCACAGGTGTATGATTTTGCAAACTACCCTTAGTTCTATCCCCTGCCAAATGAAAATTGTTGGTTATTTAAATAACCTTTGAAAAATTCCCATTATTTTCAAATCATGTAAATATTTGTAAGGACAGTCACCACAGAGATGAAGTCTCATGCTCTCCTGGCCTGGAATGTGTGACCACTTGTGTGGTGTTGAGACTAATAATAATGAAGTAATCAGTATCACAATTTAGGAGAATCTGAATTCTGTTGAAGACTGAGTCCCTAAAAGGTTAAATAATCCATTTGCAAGTCTCTGAAAGGAAAAGTTTTCCTAGAGATGTGGCCTTTGAAGGCTTCTGCCCACCCAAATGAAGTTGTATGTGGTTGATTGCCAAGGAAGAGAATGAAAGCAAAATAGATGAGCTATGTGGACACTCACCATAGAGTGGACATTTTGGAGAGTACTTCTGAGAGTACTTGAAGGATCCCAGAAGTGAATGACAAGTATGTCACCAAAGGTGCCTCCTTATATACAAAGGCTTGTCTCAATATCCCAAGGGGGCATTGAACCCTGGGGGTGGGGGAAGTGCAGCCAGGATGAATCTGTTCTGAGAATAAAAATAAACATGTGCAGATGCAGTAAATCCACAGAGATGGTTAATACCAAAGAAATAAAATAAGTATCTAGGCTTTGAATTAAGGACCATTTTGTTTGGAGAGAGTTCCTTAATAACCAGAGGTGGTAAAGACATGGTAAATCCTGTGCTAAGTCTCTGACACTTCTGTTGGGTATTTGGCTCAGATATTACTCCTCTGCTCTGTCAAAACAGAGTCAAAACAGAAATGCTGTGAGTTGAATCTGTGCATTTAAGGAGATGATGAAGGGCAAACACCCTATGATACACTTTTTTAGCTTAGGCTTAACTCCTGAAGCCTGGATCCATCCTTCCAGGTACTTACTCCTAGACATCAGGAGTCCTTAACTGATTTGATTGATTAAAATTAATTTGTTCCAATAGACTTCATTTTCTCCTTTCCAATTCTGACCTCTTCTTAGGGACCATCTCCATACTAAGCCTTTATATGTAATATTTTATAAACCCCAAATCTGGCTCCTTTAGTCTCTTCAGGCTCACATCTTGCATAGTAATAGCCAACACTTATTGAGAATTTAAATTGTTTCACCTATGGACTTTCCTACATTAATGGATAGTGATTTTGAGTCTTAAATCTTTTGAATAGTGACAAGTACACTTATTATCTTCATTTTACTGATGAAGAAAATGTTTCTCAAGGAGATCAGATTGTGTCTCCAAGATCATAGAGTGGTTGTGCAGGAGAGGTAAGGTAGGAACTCAGGTCTGTTGGATGCCTGATAACTGAACATATTTCATGCAATGAGGATGGTCAATCAATATTTATAGAGTTGTGGATTGAATGGATGGTAGAATTCTATAGTTTTTTCTTCATTCTAAACTGCCTGTTAATTCTAGGGAATTATATGGAATATGTAACCTCACATTCGTTGACCTTTGCAACAAAGAAAAGAAAATACTTATTAAGGATTCCAGAGGAAATGGTCTTGAGACATATATATATATATCCATTTATATATATATATATATATATATATATATATATATATATATCCATTAATACATGGTCTTGAGTGGGAGCTAATATTGAGTTGATCAAAAAGAGAAAGTATAACAAATATTACCGTAACCCTCTGTAATAATCTCTCTTTAACTTTATGGTAGTTACTTTGTTTGACACGTGTCCTATTATGTTCATCCTCCTTGGAAATAAGTTCCCTTAGCTATGTTGTCAGAAATTCTCTACCTTCAAGTCTTGCTTTATCTCTGTGCTTTCCAATTCCTTCTCATAAAAGAGATGGCAGGATATATCTGGGCTTTTTATTATTATTGTGTGTGTATGTGTGTATGTCACAATTGTGATAGTAGTGTTTGTTATGTATTTGTTGGCTTATTGCCCAACTTTGGAGACTGATTCCACTTGTGCTATGACAATATCAATAAGCTACAACAGGCCAGTTATCATATCTGTTATTATTATTTTGGTATGTCCAGTCTCTAGCACATTGAATGGCATGTGGTAGGTTAGAAATGTTTGTTGAACGAAGAATGAATGAATGAATTGCATTGTAAAACATGGCATCTTAAATCCTATACTATTTTTAACTTTGTTATCTTTAGTTCTTTCCTATTTGGGTATGCTTGCTATGGAGTAAAAGGACAGATTTTGATAAATGTAACATCTATTCATATGAATTTTTACTGTGCAACCTGGCATTATTTTATTTTTGTATGTGTCATTTATATCATTTTGAAAGTTTTATTTGCATATAGAGAATATTTAAATATTTCAAATATAGAATGTTATGACACAATTGGGTGAATTATACATATATATGATAATTATTAACATTCGATCATATAGATTTGAAGCATTATATTACAGATTAATTGAAATTCCTTTTGGCCCTGTGTACCAAATATTAATAAAAATATGCGTATCAAATAGATGGACAGCAGGTTAAGCGATCCCTCAATGGAAACATATGGGTAAATTCATTTATTAGGAAAGAAGAGTTGAAAACAAAGGTATAACTTCCATTATATTCAGGAAGAGGGATTTCATGGGTCATGTATATGTGCAATCAGTTACAATAACTTACACCTGGATGCTTGTCTCTATTCTTAAGTACAACACTCCAAAGATGACTTTATTTTTCCATAATGATTCACAATTATTACTAAGCACATTGGTTTGTAATCACTCGTATAATGATGCTTGTATTTTCTGCGAACTACCAGTACATTCCCTACAGCTCATTATGTGAATTGATTTTTTATGTATCTATTAATCATTTTTCTTAAGTAATGGTCCTGACATAATTATTTTCCACTGATGTCATTCTGCCGTCTTTGGCAATTCTAGTAGACAAGTAGGTTTGTTTGGTTTATTTTCATTTATTCCTTTTTGTTTGTTTATTCCAGTCAATTCCAGCAATTTTCTGAGAAAGAGAACTCCTTACTTTACATATTGCAGTCATAATGTTTGAGGTAGGGACAGAGGGATTTGCCATGACTAAATTTGTCATTGATATTAAACTCATCTCTTATTGGTGCTTTTGTTTACTTTGGGTAAATACCCAGCAGTGGAATTATTGGGTCATATGGTAGTTTATTTTTAATTTTTGGAGAACCTCTGTACTGGTTTCCACAGTGACTGCATCAATTTGCATTCCCACTAATAGTGCACGAAGGTTCCTTTTCTCCACATCCTCATCAAAACTTGTCATTACTTGTCTTTTTGATTTTAGCTATTCTGGTGGATGTAAGATGACATCTGGTGGTGGTTTTGATTTGTATTTCCCTGATGATTAGTAATGTTGAGCATCTTTTTGCATATCTGCTGGTCTTTTGTACACCTTTGGAAAAATATCTCTTCAGGTCCTTGGCCATTTTAATTGTCTTATTTGTTTTCTAGGTGTTGTGTTGTATAGGTTCTTTTTTTTAAGATTTTATTTATTTATTCATGAGAGACACAGAAAGAGAGAGGCAGAGACACAGGCAGAGGGAGAAGCAGACTCCAGCAGGGAGTCCAATGTGGGACTGGATCCCAGGACCCCAGGATCACTCCCTGGGCCAAAGGCAGACACTAAATCACCGAGCTACCCAGGTTTCCCTGTATAAGTTCTTTATAGAATTTGTCTATTCAACCCTTATAATATATATCATTTACAAATATCTTCTCTCATTCAGTACATTTTCCATTTTGTTTTATTGATATTTTCTTTTACTGTGCAAAAAGCTTTTTGTTTTGGAACAAGTTCTAATAGTTTAATTTTGTTTTTGTTTCCCTTGCAAGAAGGCATATGAAGAAAAATGTTTCTACAACTGATGTCAAAGAAATTATGGCCCATGTTTTCTTCTAGGAGTTTTTTTGTTTCACATCTTACATTTAGATCCTTAATGCACTTTGAGTTCATTTTTGTGTCTGATGTAAGAAAGTGACCCAATTTTATTCTTTTGCATGTCACTCCTCAGTTTTCCCAGCATCCATTTGTGGGAGAGACTTTCTTTTTTTCATTGTATATTCTTGCCTGCTTTATGGTATTAACTGATAAGCATGAGTTTATTTCTTTTTCCATTCCACTAATCTGTATGTCTGTTTTTGTGCCAGTACCATACAGTTTTGATTACTATAGCTTTGTAGAACATCTTGAAATCCAAGATTGTGATACCCAGATTACTCCATATTTTAAATCATTTCCAAATGTATTTATATTGCTCTTATTTTCTTTTCTGTACCAGTTAATTAATTTGTAGAATAACTGACCCCTCATAAGTGGGGATCTCCAGACACACTTTAATTGATTCTTTGGCTTTACTCTCAAACACTCATATCTTCAAAGCTGATTAAAATCAAGAATATTTGTTATATATTTAAAGTTTATTTAAAATAGATTGCAGATGTATACCACATCTTCTTTATCCATCAGTGGACATCTGGGCTCCTTCCATAGTTTGGCTACTGTGGATATTGCTGCTATAAACATTGACTTGCATGTGCCCCTTCGAATCACTATTTTTGTATTTTTTGGATAAATACCAAATAGTGCAATCTCTGGGTCATAGGGTTTTTAACCTTTTTAAAAAGATTTTATTTATTCATTCATGAGAAACACACAGAGAGACAGAGACACAGGCAGAGGGAGAAGCAGGCTCCATTCAGGGAGCCTGATGTGGGACTCGATCCTGGGTCTCCAGGATCAGGCCCTGCACTGAAGGTGGCACTAAACCACTGAGCCACCTGGGCTACCCTATTTTTAACCTTTTGAGGAATCTCCATGCTACTTTCCACAGTGACCATACCAGTTTTCATTCTTGCTAACATGTAAGATGTTCCCTCTTTTTCCACATCCTCACCTGCATGTTTTATCTCCAGAATTGCTGATTTTAGTCATTGACTGGTGTGAGGTGGTATCTTATTGGGGTTTTGATTTGTATTTCCCTGATGCTGAGTAATGTTGAGCATTTTTTCATGTGCTGTTAGATGTGGTATATTTATATATATACACATACACACATATATATGCTGTATATATATGTATAGATACATATATATGTGTATATATATGTATATGTGTGTGTGTGTGTGAATATTACTCAGCCATCAAAAAGAATGAAATTTTGCCATTTATAATGACATGGGTAGAACTTGAGTCTATTATGGTAAGTGAAATAAGTCAGTTAGTGAAAGATATCATATGATTTCACTCATATGTGGAATTTAAGAAATAAAACTGATGAACATTGAGGAAGTGAAGGAAAGTAAAATGTGATAAAAACAGAGAGGGAGACAAATCATAAGAGTTTCTTAACTATACAGAACAAACTAAGGGTTGCTGGAGGGAACAGTGGATGGGAGGATAGAGTAACTAGGTGATGGGCATTAAGGAGAGTGGAAGATGTAATGAGCATGAGTATTATATACAGCTGATGAATCACTAAATTCTAGCCCCAAATTAATACTACACAATATGTTGACTAACTTGAATTTAAATAAAATCAAACAAAATAGGTTGTGAATAAAATATAATAGAAATGGAAAAGTACAGCAGTTTCGATGTTTTTTTTTCCCCAGGAAAGCACAGTTATAAAATGCACATATTCACATGTAACCTAATCATATTACACTTGTTTTGTTTTACAACCATACATGCAAATAGCCCTGTATGTAAATGCTTACATGTATTTGCGTGTATGCATGTGAATTTGTTTTTCTGTATATTAACAGAATAGTAATTCATCTGTATCTGTTTCATTAAGTGTGAATTTAGTCCCTGTAAGGCTCAGTGTTCTCGAGATATCTGGGAGCAGCATGCTCTTCCTAGAACCTCTAGAACAAGCATGCACATCCTTCATAAACACTTAGAACCATTTTACTGTCTTAAATGGTAAAAGTACGCTTCCAAATAAGACCACTGATAGACATAAAAAACATCTACACTCGCGTTTTAATGATGTACCATACAGCTCTTATTAGTTATTTCTAAGGCTAAAAATACCTCCCTCTTTTGTTGGAAAATGTGTGCATTTTTCTAACATGTATATTTGTACGAGAACAATCCAGGACAAAAAAGTCATCTAAATCCCGTAGTAGGGCCTTGTCAAATAGAAAATATGATCATAATAATGAAAACTTTAATAAACACATAAAGTTCCAATTACTTTGCTAGGTACTGACAAATAAAAAAGTGAAATTTTGCTTCTTAAGTCATTGCACATTCCTTCAGGATAATAAAAAAATACTGTTTCTTAGGATCAGAGCAGTAGTAAATAGAAAATGTTATACAGATTTGGATGAAGATAACTAACCCAATATACATTTAAAGGAGGTAGTATATGGAGTCTATTGCAAACAATTGAAAATATAAATAAGTGATATTTGCATATCTATTTTTTGCATTTAATTTAAATCATTTTATGTATGTGAATCTTGTATCTCCAAATATATCTCATAGTCCTATAGGACAGGGGAATTTTTATTTTGTTATTTTTTTAATAATAAATTTATTTTTTATTGTTGTTCAATTTACCAACATACAGAATAACACCCAGTGCTCATCCCCTTAAGTGCCCCCTCAGTGCCCGTCACGCATTCACCCTCATCCCCCACCCACCTCCCCTTCCACCACCCCTAGTTCATTTCCCAGAGTTAGGAGTCTTTATGTTCTGTCTCCCTTTCTGATATTTCCGACACATTTCTTATCCCTTCCCTTATATTCCCTTTCACTATTATTTATATTCCCCAACTGAATTAGAACATACAATGTTTGTCTTTCTCCCATTGACTTACTTCACTCAGCATAATACCCTCCAGTTCCATCCATGTCGAAGCAAATGGTGGGTATTTGTCGTTTCTAATGGCTGAGTAATATTCCATTGTATACATAGACCACATCTTCTTTATCCATTCATCTTTCGATGGACACCGAGGCTCCTTCCACAGTTTGGCTATTGTGGCCATTGCTGCTATAAACATCAGGGTGCAGGTGTCCTGGTGTTTCATTGCATCTGTATCTTTGGGGTAAATCCTCAACAGTGCAATTGCTGGGTCGTAGGGCAGGTCTATTTTTAACTCTTTGAGGAACCTCCACACAGTTTTCCAGAGTGGCTGCACCAGTTTACATTCCCACCAACAGTGCAAGAGTGTTCCCTTTTCTCCGCATCCTCTCCAACATTTGTGGTTTCCTGCCTTGTTAATCTTCCCCATTCTCACTGGTGAGAGGTGGTATCTCATTGTGGTTTTAATTTGTATTTCCATGATGGCAAGTGATGCAGAGCATTTTCTCATGTGCATGTTGGCCATGTCTATGTCTTCCTCTGTGAGATGTTTTTTGCCCATTTCATGATTGGATTGTTTGTTTCTTTGGTGTTGAGTTTAATAAGTTCTTTATAGATCTTGGAAACTAGCCCTTTATCTGATACATCATTTGCAAATATCTTCTCCCATTCTGTAGGTTGTCTTTTAGTTTTGTTGACTGTATCCTTTGCTGTGCAAAAGCTTCTTATTTGATGAAGTCCCAATAGTTCATGTTTGCTTTTGTTTCTTTTGCCTTCGAGGATGTATCTTGCAAGAAGCTACTGTGGCCAAGTTCAAAAAGGGTGTTGCCTGTGTTCTCCTCTAGGATTTTGATGGAATCTTGTCTCACATTTAGATCTTTCATCCATTTTGAGTTTATCTTTGTGTATGGTGAAAGAGAGTGGTCTAGTTTCATGCTTCTGCATGTAGATGTCCAATTTCCCCAGCACCATTTATTGAGGAGACTGTCTTTCTTCCAATGGATAGTATTTTCTCCTTTATAATATTAGTTGACCATAAAGTTGAGGGTCCACTTCTGGGTTCTCTATTCTGTTCCATTGATCTATGTGTCTGTTTTTGTGCCAGTACCACACTGTCTTGATGACCACAGCTTTGTAGTACAACCTGAAATCTGGCATTGTGATGCCCCCAGATATGGTTTTCTTATTTAAAATTCCCCTGGCTATTCGGGGTCTTTTCTGATTCCACACAAATCTTAAAATAATTTGTTATAACTCTCTGAAGAAAGTCCATGGAATTTTGATAGGGATTGCATTAAACGTGTAAATTGCCCTGGGTAACATTGAATTTTTCACAATATTAATTCTGCCAATCCATGAGCATGGAATATTTTTCCATCTCTTTGTGTCTTCCTCAATTTCTTTCAGAAGTATTCTATAGTTTTTAGGGTATAGATCCTTTACCTCTTTGGTTAGGTTTATTCCTAGGTATCTTATGCTTTGGGTGCAATTGTAAATGGGATTGACTCCATAATTTCTCTTTCTTTAGTCTCATTGTTACTGCATAGAAATGACACTGATTTCTGGGCATTGATTTTGTATCCTGCCACGCTACCAAATTGCTGTATGAATTCTAGCAATCTTGGGGTGGAGGCTTTTGGGTTTTCTATGTAGAGTATCATGTCATCAGCAAAGAGGGAGAGTTTGACTTCTTCTTTGCCAATTTGAATGCCTTTAATGTCTTTTTGTTGTCTGATTGCTGAGGCTAGGACTTCCAGTACTATGTTGAATAGCAGTGGTGAGAGTGGACATCCCTGTCTTGTTCCTGATCTTAGGGGAAAGGCTCCCAGTGCTTCCCCATTGAGAAGGATATTTGCTGTAGGCTTTTCGTACATGGCTTTTAAAATGTTCAGGAAAGCTCCCTCTATCCCTACACTCTGAAGAGTTTTGGTCAGGAATGCATGCTGTATTTTGTCAAATGCTTTCTCTTCATCTAATGAGAGGATCATATGGTCCTTGGTTTTTCTCTTGCTGATATGATGAATCACATTGAATGTTTTATGAGTGTTGAACCAGCCTTGTGTCCTGGGGATAAATCCTACTTGGTCATGGTGGATAATTTTCTTAATTTACTGTTGGATCCTATTGGCTAGTATCTTGTTGAGAATTTTTGCAACCCTGTTCATCAGGGATATTGGTCTGTAATTCTCCTTTTTGGTGGGGTCTTTGTCTGGTTTTGGAATTAAGGTGATGCTGGCCTCATAGAACGAATTTGGAAGTACTCCATCTCTTTCTATCTTTCCAAACAGCTTTAGTAGAATAGGTATGGTTTCTTCTTTAAACTTTTGATAGAATTCCCCTGGGAAGCCATCTGGCCCTGGACTTTTGTGTCTTGGGAGGTTTGTGTTGACTGCTTCCATTTCTTCCCTGGTTATTGGCCTGTTCAGGTTTTCTATTTCTTCCTGTTCCAGTTTTGGTATTTGTGGCTTTCCAGGAATGCATCCATTTCTTCTAGATTGCCCAATTTGTTGGTGTATAGCTGTTCATAATATGTTTTTAAAATCATTTGTATTTCCTTGGTGTTGGTAGTGATCTCTCCTTTCTCATTCATGATTTTATTAATTTGAGTCTTCTCTCTCTTCTTTTTAATAAGGCTGGCTAATGGTTTATCTATCTTATTAATTCTTTCAAAGAACCAACTCCTGGTTCTGTTGATCTGTTCCACAGTTCTTCTGGTCTCGATTTCGTTGAGTTCTGCTCGAATTTTAATTAACTCTCTTCTTCTGCTGGGTGTGGCGTCCATCTGCTGTTTTTCTCTAGCTCTTTTATGTGTAAGGTTAGCTTTTGTATTTGAGTTCTTTCCAGTTTTTGGATGGATGCTTGTATTGCGATGTATTTCCCCTTAGGACTGCTTTTGCTGCATCCCAAAGATTTCGAACGGTTGTATCTTCATTCTTATTAGTTTCCATGAATCTTTTTAATTCTTCCTTAATTTCCTGGTTGACCCTTTCATCTTTTAGCAGGATGGTCCTTAACCTCCACGTGTTTGAGGTCCTTCCAAACTTCTTGTTGTGATTTAGTTCTAATTTCAAGGCATTATGGTCTGAGAATATGCAGGGGATGATCCCAATCTTTTGGTATCGGTTCAGACCCGATTTGTGACCCAGTATGTGGTCTATTCTGGAAAAAGTTCCATGTGCACTTGAGAAGAATGTGTATTCAGTTGAACTTGGATGTAAAGTTCTGTAGATATCTGAGAAACCCATCTGGTCCAGTGTATCATTTAAAGCTCTTGTTTCTTTGGAGATGTTGTGCTTAGAAGACCTATCGAGTATAGAAAGAGCTAGATTGAAGTCACCAAGTATAAGTGTATTATAATCTAAGTATTTATTCACTTTTATTATTAATTGATTTATGTATTTGGCAGCTCCCACATATATATTGAGGATTGTTAAGTCCTCTTGTTGGATAAATCCTTTAAGTATGATATAGTGTCCCTCTTCATCTCTCACTACAGTCTTCGGGGTAAATTTTACTTTATCTGATATAAGGATGGCTACCCCTGCTTTCTTTTGAGGACCATTCGAATGGTAAATGGTTCTTCAACCTTTTAGTTTCAGGCTGTAGGTGTCCTTCTGTCTAAAATGAGTCTCTTGTAGACAGCAAATAGATGGGTCCTGCTTTTTTATCCAGTCTGTAACCCTGCGCCTTTGATGGGGTCATTAAGCCCGTTCACGTTCAGAGTTACTATTGAAAGATATGAATTTAGTGTCATCATGATATCTATTCAGTCCTTGTTTTTGTGGACTGTTCCACTGAACTTCTTCTTAAAGGGGAATTTTAAGAGTCCCCCTTAAAATTTCTTGCAGAGCTGGTTTGGAGGTCACATATTCTTTCAGTTCCTGCCTGTCATGGAAGCTCTTTATCTCTCCTTCCATTTTGAATGAGAACCTTGCTGGATAAAGTATTCTTGGTTGCATGTTCTTCTCATTTAGGACCCTGAATATATCCTGCCAGCCCTTTCTGGCCTGCCAGGTCTCTGTGGAGAGGTCTGCTGTTACCCTAATACTCCTCCCCATAAAAGTCAGGGATTTCTTGTCTCTTGCTCTTTAAGTATCTTCTGTTTATTTTGGAATTTGCAAGCTTCACTATTAAATGTCGAGGTGTTGAACGGTTTTTATTGTTTTTGTGTGTGGGGGGGGATCTCTCTATTTCCTGGATCTGAATGCCTGTTTCCCTTCCCAGATTAGGAAAGTTTTCAGCTAGGATTTGTTCAAATACATATTCTGGCCCTCTGTCCCTTTCAGCGCCCTCGGGAACCCCAATTAAACATCTGTTTTTCTTCCTCAGGCTGTCGTAGATTTCCCTAATCTATCCTCATGGTCTTTTAATTGTTTGTCTCTTTTTTCCTCAGTTTCCCTCTTTGCAATCAACTTGTCTTCTATGTCACTCACTCGTTCTTCCACCTCGTTAACCCTCGTCGTTAGGACTTCTAGTTTGGATTGCATCTCATTCAATTGATTTTTAATTTTTGCCTGATTAGATCTAAATTCTGCAGTCATGAAGTCTCTTGAGTCCTTTATGCTTTTTTCTAGAGCCACCAGTAGCTGTATAATAGTGCTTCTGAATTGGCTTTCTGACATTGAATTGTAATTCAAATTTTGTAACTCTGTGGGAGAGAGGACTGTTTGATTCTTTCATTTGAGATGAGGTTTTCCTTCTAGTCATTTTGCTCAGTGCAGAATGGCCAAAAACAAGTTGTATTGGGAAAAGGAGAAAAAGAGAGGAGAGAAAGAAGGAAAGAAAAGAGAAAAAGAAAAAAGGAAGAAAAAAAGAAAAACGAGAAGAAAAAGAGAAAGAAAAAGAAAGAAAGGAAAAAGGGGGTGAGGGAAACAAACAGAAATCAAAAAGGAAAAAACAAAACAAAACAGGGGGTAGTATCTTCTGATTTTGTATACTTTAAGTCCCTTCACTTCCCCTGGAACTTGTCCGTCTAGTTGGTCTTCTGGGGGAGGGGCCTGTTGTGCTGATTTTCAGGTGTTAGCACTTGGGGGAGCTGCTCTGCCCCCTGCCTGGTGCAGGGCTCAGTGGGGGTTGTTTACCCCGTGAGGCCCCAGGAGGAACAACCCCAGTGGTGGGGCCAGCTCTGGAGCCCTGGAGTCAGCTCCCGCAGTAACTCCGGAGCTCTCCGTCTGCAGGGCCTGGAGGCTCCGGGCGGGGCCGCTGATCTGCTCAGCTCGGGGCAGGAGCGTCCTTGCTGTCCTGGGCCCTCCTGGCCTCTGCCTGTCCCGGGGGAGGCCGGATCCTGGGCTGTGTCCCGGCGCCCTGTGCTCCGGGGCCTGCGCTGTTGGATTCGCGCTCCCGCCCCGCAGCCCCCTCCGCGGAGCCGCCCCCGAGCCCCTCCGAGCTGCTCCGGGATCCGCCGGGTCGCGCAGCCCTTAGGGAGCTCGGCGCACTCTCCTGGGCGCGCAGTTGCTCTGTTACTGTCTCAGGGAACCCGAGGGCATCCCCGCCCTCCTGGGTCCTGCTCCACCTCCCTGTGAGTCCCTTTCCGCCGGGAAGGTTGGTGCAGCTCCTGCTTCTCCGAGACGGGGCTCTCCTGTCCTGGGGACACTCGCCCCGGCCTCAGCCCTGCTCCTCGCGGGGCCCCTCCCCCTTGGAGGCCTTTGTTCCTTTATTTCTTTTTCCCCGTCTTCCTACCTTGATAGATGCGCGAACTCCTCTCACTGTAGCATTCCAGCTGGTCTCTCTTTAAATCTCAGGCCGAATTCGTAGATTTTCAGGATGATTTGAAGGTTATCTAGGTAATTTGGTGGGGACAGGTGATTTGGGGACCCTACTCTTCTGCCATCTTGCCCCTCCTTTCGGGAGTTTTTAATAGTTTATATACATTGCTGGTGACAGACACACACACTAGATGTTCATGAGATGATGAGTCTCTGTATGGGTGAGTGTATGTGCTTAATCTTCTATCACATATTAGTTACTGCTGATCATGCCTGAGATAATTAAAGCCATGAACATGTTATTTTACTTTTTTCTATTTTTGTTTAGAATATTTTTTTAAAAATTTAAAATCCTAAATAGGACTGCACTGCTATGGCTAAGGTTGGTAGATAGCAGGTTGCACAGAGAGATAAAAATCAGAAAGGAGATGGGACACTTAGCTATAAGAAGACAATAACCCCAATCCTCACTCCTAAAACATCTAATCTAGATTATGTGGCTGCTTAATTAAAAAAATAACTAGACATTTGATGGGCCACTGAATACAGGCAGTGTATCTTTGTTTTCAGTCTCTATCTGTCATTACTATCTTCACTTTTCTATAGTTGTTCAGAAATTTCTGAGTTGAGCTTTATTGTGGCTGAAGTTGCTTATCAACCTTGTTTCTCACATAGTTTTGTAAGGATCCAAATTCTAATCTGCTGACTCTTCACAGAGTACACAATGGGATTCATTAACGGGGGAACCAAAAGGAAGATATCAGCTATGATGACCCTAACAACTGAGGAAACATTTTTGGCAAAGCGGTGAAGGGCAGCCAAGGTGACAATAGGAACATAGAAGATGAACACAGCACAGATGTGGGAAATGCAAGTGTTGAGGACCTTGAGGCGGCCCTTGTGTGAGGTAATGCCCAGAACAATTTTCAAGATGAGCATGTAAGACACAGCAATGCATACCAAATACAATAAAGATATAAGAGCCACAAATAGTCCATAGATGACATTGACCCTGTTGTCAGAACAGGCCAGCTTCATGGCATCCTGGTGGAGGCAGTAGGAGTGGGATAGAAGACTTTTCTTACAGAATTTCAGCCTCTTCAGAATAAAGGGGAAAGGGAGAACAAACATAATACATAATGCAGCAAATATGAGGCCAATTTTAATGCCTCTGGCACTGGTGAGGATGGAAGTATATCTCAGAGGGTTGCAGATGGCTATCAAGCGATCAATGGACATGATGAAGAGTACTGATGCCTCCATGGCTGAGAATCCGTGAATGAAGAACTCTTGGGCAAAGCAAGCATCAGGGGAAATTCCAGTGACATTGAACAAGAAGATTCTCAGCATGGTTGGAAGGGAGGAGATGGACAGTCCCAGTCAGAAAAGGCCAGCATGGAGAGGAAATAATACATAGGCTCATGCAGAGAGGTCTCTGTTTTTATGAAAAAGAGGATGGTGCAGTTCCCCAGGATGGCAAGGAGGTACATGAGGCAAATGGGGATGGAAACCCAAATGTGAGCATGCTTCATCCCAGGGATCCCAATGAGGAAGAAGGTAGAGATTTCCACTTCAGAGGTATTAAAGACCGAATGTGAGGGGATCATTTAATTGTGTATAAGAATGTGAGAGGATCAGAATATGGATCTCAGAAAAGCCTTTCTGCAATGGCATAAACAGATTAGTTCAAATGTGTATACTTTATACATTGATATGAAATTTGGGGATAGCAGATTTTTTGTTTAAGAATTCTTGGACTAAAGCTATTTTAAACTAAATCATTAGGAGTAAAAACATGACCCATGTAGATAGGATATCGACAGAAACATGAATACATATTAATGCATATTAATCTGCACAAGTAATTGCCAGTAGATAGATATTTTAAATGCTTTTTTTGAGCTCATCATACATGAAGGTAGCAGTAAATTTCATAGCCTCTATTTCGTACAGCAATCTTTTTTTTAATTATATAGACCTTTATTGCTGAGAGCTCCAACTAATCCCCTCTGCCAAAAACACTGTTAACAGCAATTCCAGGACTAAAGTCCTAGGGAAATATCAAGATCCAATCACAATAATGTTACATGTAGCCATCATATTGCAGCTTTTATCCTTGAATAAGATCAACTGGAAATTGCACAAAACTTGAGAAATGTTACTATTCTTTAACTTCTCTTCCCAAATTATGCTTATGATTGTATGCTGCACCATCATCCAGGCAACAGATGCTATGGGCAGCAAATTAGACATCTGAGGGGGGCACTTGATGGGATGAGAACTGGGTGTTATGCTATATGTCGGCAAATCAAACTCCAATAAAAAATATACAAAAAAAATAGAAATGCATGTAATAAAAGAAGAAATAAAGTAACAAGTTTTAATAACAATTATAAAAACAAGACATACCCTGAGGACTCAGGCTACTCTGAGAACAGTTTAGTTTAAAAGAATCAAGTGTTGTTTTGAAAAGTAGTCTAGTTTGTTTCTTTGCAGAATGTGAAAGAGGGTCTAATATTAATCTTCTTCTATACAGAAACACACAGAAACTTAAAAAATTAAAGAGGATAGGTATAATTGTATTGATTTTTAAGTTAAAAAATACAAACGAAATAAACCTATTCTTATATGGGCAACTAATGTATGACAGAGGAGATAAGAATACACAATGGGGAAAAGACAGTCTCTTCAATAAATTGTGCTGGGAAAACTGGAAAGCAACCTGTAGGACAATGAACGGGACCTCTTTTTAACACCACACATAAAAATGAACTCAAAATGGATTAAAGACCTAAATGTGAGACCTGAAACCATAAAAAAACAAGAAGAGAACACAGGTAGTGATTTTCTCTGACACTGGCCATGACATTTTTCTAGATATGTCTCCTAAGGTAAGGGAAACAAAAGCAAAATTAAACTACTGGAACTACATTGTAAAATGAAAATCTCTTACACAGCAAAGTGAGGGGATGAGTGAAACAGGTGATAAGGGTTAAGGAGCGCACTTGTGATGAGCACTAGGTGATGTATGGAATGCTGAATCACTATATTGTACATCTGAAACCATAACACTGTGTATTAACTATACTGGAATAAAATAAAATATACTGAAGAGATGTACTAACCAATTCCAATGTATAGATATTATTTGGACCCTGATTCAAACAAAGTGCAAAATATATCTGTGTGTGTGTATAAATAAATAAATAATAAATAAATAAAAAAAGTGTGATCTCTAAATATCTGCTCATAATAAATTACTGTTAACTTTTTAGCTATGATAAATGGTACTATGTTTTATTTTTTTTCATTTTTATTTATTTATGTATGATAGTCACAGAGAGAGAGAGAGGCAGAGACACAGGCAGAGGGAGAAGCAGGCTCCATGCACCGGGAGCCTGATGTGGGATTCGATCCCGGGTCTCCAGGATCGTGCCCTGGGCCAAAGGCAGGCGCTAAACCGCTGCGCCACCCAGGGATCCCCAGGTACTATGTTTTAAAAAGTAAGCACATTCATCTTTAAAATTACATTCTGAAAAAAATACAGTTACATTCTGAAATATTAGAAGATGAAATATGATGACTGGAATTTACTTTATAATAGTCTAGTAAGTGGATAACAATACAGGTAGAACAAAATTGGACAAGAGCTGATCATTGTTGAAGCTGAGTGGTAGGTACATGGGAGCTCATCATACTATTCCTCTATGTTTGTATATGTTTGAAATTTTCCATTATAAAAGTAAGGAAAAATACAATGAAAGAATTATAAGGTATACCAATTCTTCTTGAATTTCATATTCAAGAAAATATATCCCATAGAAAAAAAGATAATAGCATTATCATTCATTCATCCATTCAACAAATATTTGAGAACCCAATGTACTAGAAGTGTGGGGGGGATCAAATATATATCATAAGTTCCCTCTACACACAAAGAGTTTGCACATCATTAATATTCCTACATAATGTATTTTTCTTTGAATGAAATAGACCAACTGTTTATAAAGAATAAAGAGTTCTCCTTTCCATACTAATCATTAATAGTACCATGGAATGCCTTCCTTCTTTGCCTTTCCTCCTTGAGAGTTAGCATAGAGGATGGTAAAGGCATAAAAGATTTGCTTTAAATTTCAGCCTCAGGGATCACTGATCATTTGAAATAGCCAAAGCCATTGGTGTAGTCTATGATCTCAGCATCTCAGCTGTAGCCAGTAAAAAGCTTGAAATACAGGATTCACTTGGGGGTAGTAGTTGGTGAGGAGGAAGAGAGATCTTCCAGTTAACATTACCAGGAAACCTATCCTTTCACTCCAAATAAATGGATTTCCTGAAAGAAAATGATTTCCTGTCCTACTGAGAATAAAGGAAGAAATAAATACAAGAGCTACTGTACTGAATGCAGTGCTCAGCCAAAAGCATGGGTGTGAGAAAGACGAAAATTAGCAGCTCATGAGTAGAGAAAAAAGAGCAGAGGACAAAGAAAAGGAAGCAAAATGTAATGCTCTCAAACATCAGACCCAGTTTCACCATAAGAAAGGAAGCAAAGGGATCCCTGGGTGGCTCAGCGGTTTAGTGCCTGCCTTCAGCCCAGGGCACGATCCTGGAATCCTAGGATTGAGTCCCACATCGGGCTCCCTGCATGGAGCCTGCTTCTCCCTCTGCCTGTGTCTGTGCCCCTCCCTCTGTGTGTCTCTCATGAATAAATAAATAAAATCTTTTAAAAATATTTTAAAAAGCAAGCAAGCAAAGTTGGCAATAGAAATTGGGCAAAGCAGAAGTGAACAATTAAAAGAAAGGACATGAATGGAGTCACAGTCCACTCAGATCTTGGGAAAGACTGAAGTATAAAACAAATTCTCCTTTAAATATATTTGCATATTGTGGATTCCAAGATCATTTCAAACCAGTTTAGTATGTTGAATTAAAATGCTTGGGGCGGGTGGGGGGGGAGGACCCCTGGTGGGGGGAGGATCCCTGAGTGGCTCAGCCATCTAGCACCTGCCCTCGCCCCAGGAGCGATCCTGGTGTTGGGCAATGAGAGTCCCACAGCGGGCTCCCTGCATGTAGCCCGCCCCTCCCTCCACCCCCCACCCCTGTCTCTCATGAATACATAAACAAAATCCTTTAAAAAAAAAAAAAAGTAAAATGCTTAGGGAGTACCTAAGTGGCTCAGTCAGTTAGGTGTCCGACTCTTAATCTCAGCTCAGACCACGATCTCAGGGTCATGAGATTGTGCCTGGCATGGGGCTCCATGCTGGGCGTGGAGCCTGCTCAAAATTCTCTCTCTACCTCTACCCCTCCCTCACCATTCACACATGTGTGCTCTCTCCCCCCCCAAAAAAAATAATGATAATAATAATGTAATAACGCTATATAGTGACAGATGGTGACTACACTTACTGTGGTAAACACTGAGTAATGGATAGAAATGTCAAATTATTATGTTGTCGTACAGCAATTTTTTTTAAGGATAGTCCTGCCTTTAAGTTTGAAGACTGTTTTAAGAAATATAGAATCAAAGAAGGACACCACTTAATACAATTGCATTTGTAGTCATTTAAGAATATTAACTTTTTAAAAACAGTATTATTTTAAAAAATGGGGCTATCAAGGCTTAATACCCACAACTAAAAGAATGGAGGTAGACTTGTATCTCACATCTTATGCAAAAACTATCTCAAAATGCAGTATAGAGCTAAAACAAACAAACAAAAAAATTGCTAAAACCGTAAGAGTCTTAGAAGGATACTTAAGTGGTAAGTTTTTGTCACATGTGGTTGTGTGCTCTGTGATATCATTGTTACTCCTTGTCCTCCCTCTGGCTTCACAGGATCTCATATAAGCAGATATCATTTGATTATACTGACATAACTAAATGAATGAAAAGTTATACCCTCAATTTGGTGGCCATTATATACAAATTAAATGATTAAATGAAATTTGTGAAAAGTCACCTTCACATCATTACTTAAGATCTGTAAACTCATAGTTTTTTGTTAGAATCATAAGACTGCTTTCTATTCATCATGAGAGAGAAAATGTAAAACAGATATTTAAACCTATGAAGAAGCATGCTGAATTAGGACAGACTATGGAAAAATAGCTCCTCATGGTCTTAATCATCTTCTTACCAATGCCCTCTGCAAACTCAGAGGTCTCATATTTATGCACAGCAATAACTCGACCATTCGGCAAACATGCCACCTCAGAGCCAGCCAGGTTCAAGTACCTGGCTTTAAATTTCTCTCTGTGCTCGGTCATTGATTCTGGCCTAGCACTTGATTGAATGATATCATTTAGGAGTCTGGACTTCTACTATGCATTACAGAATTGTTGGACTTTTTTAGAGGGTTAGGGTAATGGCATCCATCCTAATCACTCAGCAAACACACATAAATACTATGTGAATTTTTTTGCTTGAGCTGGTGCAAAGGCAAGTGGTAGCTATGAACATCAGGAAGCTTACCCGTAAGTTGGTAAGTCATTGGACCCACATGTCAGAGTAAAGAAGAAATGGAGGTGGCATGCAGTCACCAGAATTTCACTGCTATATAGGCACCACAGTCTAGCCTGTCCTGCAGAGTCTAGTCCTGCCTCCTGCTGCTTTCCTATTGGCCCAGAAAACACTGGGGATTCCAGCTCATCAGGGGGTACACAGAGAAAAAGAAAACTCCCTGTAGGTGAAACCTCAAAGGCGACTGGACCCCAGGAGAGTCATCCAAACCCCTGTAAATGAGAATTAATCTTTTGAGCAAAACACCCCTTAAGCCTCCTCTGCTTCTTCTGGCAGAGTATACTGCTGTCTTCAAAGATCAAGGGCATCATGTGAATAATCAGAACAGCTGCAGAGTGTAGGATAACTATGCCTTTTATATGTCTGTCTCCTCCAGTGAACTTTATTCCCTTAAACTTATATGTGTTTCCTTCTACAAACTGATAAGGTTTTGAAAATTTAATTTTCATTTAGCATTTTCAAAGATGGTAGTTTTCAACTGCACTCAGGCTTCACTGTGGAATTTTATAAATGTAGAGATTTCTAGTCCTACTCCAGATTCACCGAATCCCTTTCCTTGATATTCATGAGATAGTGTTGATGTTACCTTGGTATATTATGTATATTATTTTCCATGATTATTATGTTATATATCTGTATTGTTTTCATTGTAAAAACTTTGTTTATTGATTTATATACAATAGATATAACATTCACTGTCCTTATGTATAGGCTATACCATCATCCTTAGAGACATTTTTTTAATTTATTTTTTTATTTTTTGAGACTTTTTTTAATACTTTTGTTTTTATAATAACTTTATTATCTTGTTTTGCTTTTCATGGAAACAACCAAATTTACTTGTCAGTTTTATTATATGTATTATGAACTCTCATCATAAGTAAAATTAACAGTGGCCATTTTAAAATAAATGTAACACTCTTACATTAGCTTAAATATCTTAAAACAATACATAGTTTTTGTTGGATGCATTCCTGAAAGCTCTGCAATTAGCAACAGGCCAGAGTTTTGTCTTCAGTAGAGAAGGACCCAGCCAAAGCTTGTAGAAAAGGCATTAACCAAATACTTCAAACTTCAAAGAACAGACTCTTGGGAAACTTTCAGACTATTCCAGTAGGTCTAGTGGCAGTTTCCAGGAATCTTTTCAAATCAGTAGATGATAGCTTCATGAGACTGTTAACCAAGATCCAAGAGAACAAGAATTAACTGCATAGGACTGAACGAACTGATGGATAACATCCTATTATGTTTGTTTGGAATATTGTTGATATTGCTTATGTTCTATTTTCTAGATATAGAGGAGGATTTTTCTTTCTCTTAAGCTATTTCCAACCAATAAGAAATCAGTAGACTCTGCTTTTATAAAATGAAATGAAACATTTTGAGGTTGTAGCTGATTGTCATTGAATCTTCAGGGTTCAGAAACTTTCATTGACATGTCAAGTCATTTCTTTTCATGACAATGTGTATTTGCATAGGTGCAATAAGAACCTATTCTCTTTTTACCTAGGATAACTTTGAAGACTTGTTTATGCAACCAAGGACTTCACTAGAATGTCATACTTAAAAATGTTGCTCATTTAATCAAGTATGACTAGTGACTTTTAAATAACTATAATTGACTGTATAAAATCGGTGCTGACAAAGCCCTCTCAAGTAAATTAGTCTTTTACTTGACATATAGGCATAGAACTTAAAGCTGGTAAGGAAGGTCACTTCTATGACAGACCAGGATCCTGGGATGTTTTGGGGAGTCCAAGAAAAGAAACTATTGCCTAAGGGATGTCTGGGTGGCTTAGTGGTTGAGTGGAGCCTGGTTTGGCTCAGGTTATGACACCAGAATCCTGGGATCGAGTTTCACATCAGATTGCATGGGGAGCCTGTTTCTCCCTCTGCCTAGGTCTCTGGCTCTTTCTCTGTGTCTCTCATGAATAAATAAATAAAATCTTTAAAAAAAAGGAAAAAAAAAAGAAAATATTGCCCAAGAGTAGATACTCAATGGAGTAGTTTGATGAAGACAATTTTTTGGTTGTAGTTCCCTATCCTAGATATAGAATATGATAGCAGCTTTTGAACATCCAATATGATTCTATGTAGAAATCTCCAGCCCTGCAAACTTAAGAAGACCTATTTGGTATGTTACCATTCTTTCTGCATCTGTGTAAATAGTGGGATAAAATCAAATGAAAGCCTTATTTTGTGACAAAGAATCATCTCACTTTGAAATTATACTTTATTTTAAATGGGGGAGATTATATATAGTGCTTCAGTGGAAAGCTACATTGTCTAGAGCACATTCTTATGGGTTATCTGATTCTGATTATGTGGACTTAGGTGTTTTCAATGCCTTTGAGCTATTTTCCAACTCTGCAAGTTGTAGATAAATACCAACAGCAACCAAAGTATTTCATGTAGGTAGACCCACAAATAAATTCTGTCTGGTAGAAGATCAATAGACATGTGTCTCACAAAGTGGAAGAAACTATTTGTACTCATTTGCAAATTAATGTCAATATTCCTATCTATAAATGAAATTTTTATATGGGGGCCTCTTTGAACTGGTTGTATCATTTGCCTGGTACTTTCATTAAAAGAGAGTTAAATCTGGGGTACCTGGGTGAGTCAGTTAGTTGAGAATCTGACTGCTGATCTCAGTTCAGGTCTTGATCTCAGGATCATGAGTTCAAGTCTTACTTTGGGCTCCATGCTGGGTGTGGAGCCTACCAAAAAAAATAATTAAATTAAAATTTTAATGGGTATTCATTTATGTCTTTACGAGAGCTATAATTTTATCTTTTTTTAAAATTAGTCTTTTTTCTTTTTAAAGATTTTATTTATCTATTCATGAGACACACACAGAGAGAGGCAGAGACACAGGCAGAGGGAGAAGCAGGCTCCCTGCAGGGAGCCCGATGTGGGACTCAATCCTGGAACTCCGGGATCACACCCTGAGCCTAAGGCAGGTGCTCAATCCCTGAGCCACCCAGGCATCAATGAAAATTAGTCTTTTTTAAAAAAATTGTTTTTATTTATTCACAGGAGACACAGAGAAATGAGAGCATAAGCATATTTCATAAAGTGGAAATTATGAGTTAAAGAGGGCTATTTTAAATGAAGAGGCAATCCTCTGTCACTTCTGATCACTATGCATATAAATGTATCCTGTTAATTCTGAAATGAATGTATAGAGTATTAGTTTAAGTATAATGTTAATGGCAAGCATATGTTGTGCTCATAAGGCTGGTTAAAGCAAGCTGGGTGAAAATGGAAACTTAGAATAGATGTATGTTTACATATGAGCCCTAATCCTAAATCCTAAACGAACATATTTGCAAGGCTGATTCTTTAATCTTAATAAACGTGTTGAAAGATGATATTGTAAAGCAATTAATATACGGTCTGATTCCTTAATGATTTGTTCTTCTTGTTCTGTGTCATTTGCTGATTGGGTTTTCAATGTGATTAAACATTCCTGTTAGCTGTGTTTCTGACACAGCTTCCTTAAAACTATACTTTTTATCTGTTGGCTTTTCACACAGTATATAATGGGGTTCATCAATGGAGGTACCAACAGGAAAACATCAGCCATGAGGATCTTGATGACTGGGGAACTGTGTTTGGCAAACCAGTAGATAACAGCTAGAGAGAATATGGGCACATAGAATATGAGCACAGCACAGATGTGAGAAACACAGGTGTCGAGGACTTTGAGCCTTTGCTCCTGTGTTGCTATGCTCAATCCTACTTTCAGTATCATAATGTAGGACACGAAAATAAATGTTAAGTCTAGGATGCCTGTGACAGCCACAAATAAGCCATAGATGACATTTACTTGTTGTCAGAGCAGGCCAGCTTTATGATACCCTGATGGAGGCAATAGGAATGGGAAAGGAGGTTCTTCTTAGAGTTTCTTAGATGTTTTACAGTGAAAGGGAAAGGGAGAATCAACAAAGCATTTTTGAAAGAAAAAGCAATGCTGGTGACTGGCACTGGTCAGAGGTGTATCTCAGAGGGTGGCAGATGGCAATAAAGCAATTGAAGGGCATGATGAGACGAATTGATTACTCCATAGCTGAGAGTCTGTGAATACTTGGGCAAAGCAAGCATCAGAAGAAATTCTTGGAGCATTGAACAAGATTATCCTTAGCATGGTAGCGAGAGAAGAGATGGACAGTCCTAGGTCAGAGAGAGCCAACATAGAAAGAAAGTAATTCATGGATGCATGCAGAGATGACTGATTTTATGAAAAACAGAATGGTACAGTTCCCGAGGATGGCAACGAGGTACATGAAGCAAATGATGATGGAGACCCAAATGTTGGCATGATCCAGCCCTGGGATCCGAAACAAGAAGAAGGTAGAGATTTTAATTTCAGGGGTGTTGAAGGTGGACGTGCCAGGTAAATGAGAGAATCAAGATGAAAGAGGCTGGGGAGAGGCTTCTGGCAGTGCTGCAAATATACTAGTTCAGACACTTGACTCTACCTATTGCAATCATTGAGGTCTTGTTAGTCTAAGTGATATTCATGTAATTCTTAGATATAAACCTTAATGGAGAAAGATAGGAAGAGTAGTCATCAATATCCAACTGAAAACAAAAACTGAGAGAAAAGGAAAACAAATTTATATCAAAATTGAATCTTACTAACAGATATTAGGTTATAACAGGTATAAGTTCTATACAAGGACTGATTGATAAATTAAGATAATTTTATAGCTGCTTCTTTTCCCATTTGAGAATTTGATACTTTCACTTTTAAATATAAACATTATAACTTAAATACTGTTAAAATTTTAATTACTTTACGTAAAATTCAGAGACTAATATATCTTTACACAATGTCTTCTAATGTAGACATGGATTTTTTTTTTCCTTTCTTCAAGTCTTCTCTTATGTCTCTCAGACATATTTGGTCATTTTCTCCAGAAAGATTTTACATCTTTTGTAAAAAAAAAAAAAAAAATTAGAATCCTTATGCAATTGTTGCAATAATTTATAGGATCATTTATTCTCTCTTATTTTTCTATTTTTTGTGATGATTACTGGTCATGTAGAATACTGCAGATTTTTGTTGTGGAAGCCTGTGATAAGCCTGTCTTTGCTGGTCATTCTATTTTTTTTTATCTTCCCTTCCTACCTTATATGTCTGAGTGCCTCCTCATCTTCTTTTGCCCCCTAACTGTGTATACACTTCTGTAAAGAAATCCCACAGCAAACACTCCTCAATTGACTTCCTCATGTGCTTCTGTTTCTTGCTGGCACATGATCTTTCATTTCTTTTATTTAGGAATTTCATCTCTTCTAGTCTTTTTTCTTCACTTGAGAGACAGAGAAAGAGAGAGAACGAGTATGTGGGGAGGAGTCAGGGAGAAGTAGATGCAGCACTGAGCATGAAGCCCAAGGAAGGGCTCAATCCCAGGACTTGAGCTGAAGGCAGATGCTTAACCAACTGTACCACTCATGTGCCCTTCCTCCTCTAGTCTTTAGGCTGTTCTTTTTGTCACTGATGTTCTGCAGTGCAACATGCAGTACACAGGTGGAGATTTACAATTAACTTATTTTGCTAGTAATTTAGTATTTTCAACCTAAAAAGTCATGTATTTTTTCAATTTTGAATTCCTTCTGCCATTATAACTTTCAACATTGATATATTGCTTATATATAAGCAATGTTGATCTTATATATGATCTTATATCTTTGTTGATATATAAACAACATATATCATTGCATATTGAAACTTCTCAATCTAACTTCCTAGTTAGATTGCTTCATATCTTCAAACTCTTTATTTGTTTTTGTTGCATTTTGATGCATTCTTTAATACTACTTTCTTACTTACTAATTCTATTTTCTTCGGTGTCTTTAGATCTGGACTATGTAGGCCATTTCTTAGTACCTTCATTCTTATCCTTATATACATCTTCAACTAGTTTGTCACAATAATTCTGTTGCCATGATGAAGAATTTTTAAAAGCTCATGTTTCCTTTTTTCTTAACTATTTATTTTCTACAATTCATGTCTCCTACAATTTCAAACTCAGGTCACTATAATCCACCCCCAGTTTTTTCCAGGCTGCTGTTACTTCTTGAACTTTCATTGCCTTCAGAATGGAGTTACTGGACTGAACCCCACATCCAACTTCTTATATTTATTTCCTTCTGCCCAAACTACTTCCATCTCTGGGTTGTCTGTAAACATTTTAGTGACATTTATTCCCCTTAAAAAGAGGTGTTTAGGAGACAATTAGAAAGAAATGCTTAGGAAGTTTTGAATTATATAATAAATTATATATATATATATATATATATATATTATATATATATAATTTAAAGGAAAAATCCTGGCAAGTGTTTGGATATTGTTCACTTTAGAGTTTGGCAAGCTCTCATACAAGTTGACAGTAAGGCAATGAATAGAATGCAGTTTGGGTGACTAATACTATTGTGATATCCATCTGCCTAAATATTCATCCAGTTGAGTTGACACAACTGGAGGGCTACTGAAATGTTGCTACTAGTGGAGGGCTATGCCTTAGACTTAGCGTCTTCAAGTTCCCCAAACTTGCTTCTAACACTAATCTGATGCAATGAAATGCCAGGACACCTGCACCCGATGTTTATAGCAGCAGTGTCCACAATAGCTAAACTATGGAAGGAACCTCGGTGTCCATCGAAAGATGAATGGATAAAGAACATGTGGTCTATGTATACAATGGAATATTACTCCATTAGAAACAACAAATACCCACCATTTGCTTCGACATGGATGGAACTGGAGAGTATTACGCTGAGTGAAGTAAGTCAATCAGAGTAGGACAATCGTTATATGGTTTCACTCATACAGGGAATATAAAAATAGTGAAAGGGATTATAGGGGAAAGGAGAGAAAATGAGTGGGAAAAATCAGAGAGGGTGACAAAACATGAGAGACTCCTAACTCTGGGAAATGAACAAGGGGTAGTGGAAGGAGAGGTGGGTGGGGGATGGGGTGACTAGGTGATGGGCACTGAGCCGGGCACTTGACCAGATGAGCACTGGGTGTTATACTATATGTTGGCAAATTGAACACCAATAAAACATAAATTTATATATAAAAAAACACTAATCTGAAAGGAGTAAGACAAATATTTAATGAAAAGCTGAAGTTTTAGTCCAATAGGGGTTGTGCAAAATTTTCTTGTTTGGTCTGTGCAACCACACAGTAAATGCAGTTATTAAATTATTCCCTCCAGGACAGATGGCATCAAAGCATATTTACTGTCAAATTTGCTGAGCTAAATGGGATGTTTGAGAAATGTTGCTTTGCTGCTGCCTGGAGCCCCTCTTCTGCTTGTCTTGTCTTTTAACTCACCCACTTCTGTTTTTACTTCATCAGCCTTACTTATCAATGTCTCCACCTCATTCCAAGCACTTCTTCCTTGATTGTATGGAGATTTACTCCTCTTTCAGGTTCCTCCTGGATAGTATCTAGCAGTTTCTAGCCTGTTGTTGCTTCTTAAACTTTCATTGCTTTCTAAATGGATTTTCGAACTAAATCCCACCTCCAACTTCCTATATTTATTTTCCTCTGCCCAAACTACTTCCATCTCTGGATTGTCCCTAAACATTTTAGTGACATTTATTCCTCTTAAAAATGAGATGTTTAGGAGACAGAAAGAAATGCCTAGGAAGTTTGGATTATATAATAGATTATATTGTGTTTCTCCCAAACTTCATAGGTTGTCAATAACTTGGCATTATTTTTGACATATAGTTCTCATAATGTAATAAAAAAAACTTGTTTACTGATAAATCAAGAAAAATGGAGTATGAAAGTTTTTAACAAGCATGTTATTTATTCTTCACTATCAACCTCTACTTCTCCAAAACTAATATATACATACATACGTATATATCTTTAGAAAATTATATATATATACACACACATATATTTTATATATGTATAAAGATATATACATATCTTTATGCTATTCCTCTCTGGAAGGGCTATTTTATTTGCTTTTTTATTTATTCATTCATGAGAGACACAGAGAGAGGGACAAAGACATAGGCAGAGGGAGAAGCAGGATCCTCCCAGGGAGCACCATGTGGGGCTCAATCCCGGATCCCGGGATCATGCCCAGAGCCAAAGGCAGACACAACCACTGAGCCACCCAGGCGACCCTATTTTATTTGCTTTAAAGTGTTACACTTTTAGAGTCTACAGGAGAGTAAAACACTGTACGAAAAAGTTTCCAGTATGTAGTTTCCAACCCAATTCTGTACTTTGTAAAAACATTAAAAAATGCAGTTTAAGTAATAGACACAGAATGTCCTTAAAGGATGTAGTTGAAGTAAAGTTTACTATTTATATGGAAGTTGTTTAAATATGGTTGTTTATCATTCTCTTTAAGTTAAAGGTAGAGTGATGTTTAATGTAGTCAGGATGGTGTCATCCAGAACGCTTCAGGTGTTGAGCATATGCAGAGACTGAAGTAGGCATTAAGCAACAAAGTCATGATAGCTTTACCAGGCGAAAAGGTACACATCTTAATGTTATTGACTGATAAGATCATGAAGGTTATCAGGTATTTACCAAGGTGTTGGCCATTGCATTTATACTGTGGAGGCCGAGAAAAATCAAGGCCATTCCACCTCAAGTTTAGCATTAGCACAAGTACAGCCATCTTAGGCCCCTGTGAATAAGAGCTGAACTTTATAGGAAAAACAGCAGAATGTCCTCAATGTCCTCGGCAGGGAATCCCATATCAGAAAGACAACAGAGCCCACACCTGTGGTAGAAAGTCCCATATTAGAATGAGAACAGAGCTCAATGCCCTTGAAAGCCCCATATCAAAATGTAAACAGAACTTGAGAAATTCTTCCATCCCTTCTGAAAATCCCCTAGACCAGCCTATAAAAAACCCAGCTGTAACCCACTTCGGGGTCCAAGTCTCTGCTCCGTTGTGTCCGGTATACTTGGACCCAAGCTCGAGCTTGCTAATAAACGCTCATGCGCTTGCATTGGTGTCAGCTCCTTGGTGGTTTCTTGGATTCGCAATCTTGGGCACAACAATATTTTTAGTTTAAAAAAGAGATGAATGCAGGATGAAGCCACCCCAATCCAGTTGTTAAGGTTGATCAGGTAGTAAGGGTTGATCATGACAGTAGGATTCTAGTCCTTCTTCCTGGATATCTTTTAGCATAACAAAAGCCTCTGGGGATGAGAACTCAAATTATCCAGAAGGACTAAAAAGACCCACACGTAAGTCCTTAAATGAATGAATGCAAGGAATGTTTAGCTAAATTCCCATTATGCATATGAATTAACCATTTATGTTCAATGCCCAAGGAGACCTTCCCTAGGCAGCTTCACCCATTGCATCAAGCAGAATTGATTCCTTTGTCACCTGAAATTTTGGAGTGTGTATGTGGTTCCTCTGGAGGAGTGCCACATTTTGTTTTCCAAGACCATTATGTTTTTCCCTATAATTTGTTTCTCATATTCAGTTTTGCTACTGCTGACAAATACAATTTTTACCTTAACAAATGATGTTAGTCTTCTTATTCAAGAGCATTTGATTTTATTTTTAGAGGCCAGTCTAGCATACTCTTTTAAAAAATTTTCATTAGTTTGTGAGAATGCTTTTTATATTAAAGAATATAGCCTTCTACTGTGATGTGTGTGCAAATAATTTTTCATCTTATGTCACTTGTATTTGTCTTTGTTAGTGATAGTATCACAAGGTAGGTTCTCTCTGAATCACTGAGGTGAATATTTGTGTCCAGAGTTTATTTGGAGAGTAATCTCAGATTAAAGACCTGTAGGGAAAGAATGAAAGAGAACTAATGGACAAAAAAGTTGAGCTCCATGCAATTTTAACAAAGACTACACCATCTTTGGGAATCACTACTTCTAATCCTGAAGAGTCCAAAGTTGTGAGGACAGAAGGCAAAAAACCCCGTGTCTGTCCCACATTTTCTTTTTTGGGAGGAGGTTGTCAAAGGCTTTGGTTTCAAGGTGTATATTGAATATATTAGAACATCTCCAGCAAAAACAAAACATGAGTATGGAAAACATAAAAAAGAAAAGAAAAAACAGAAAAAAACAAAAAACTTAATCCAGGAGGTCATATATTATCAGTTTAATGGGAGGTTTTTGATTAAGCGTTCTCAGGATTATGAATTTAAACAAAATTAAGCTATTGTGAAATTTTAAAATATTAGTAGTGATAAAGATAGAATAAGTGATTTTAAAGAAAGATGTATGAACATCTTAAATTTGACTGCAGAGCAAATAAAATTAGATGTGGGTAAAAAAATTGCAATAGTTTGACAGAATTTAGAAGACAAAGGAACTGATGTTTTCTAAGTACTTAGGTGTAATTAATTTAACCTAAGACCTTACTTGAGGATGGTTTCCAATAAACAAACCAATAAGGAAAGAATACAGGAGCCCTATTAAACAGTGCAAAACCATAAGGTAATTAAAGTAAGTCCCAGGAGTTCACTTGTGCAGTAAACTAGACGGTTTTAAGTCTAGTTTGGAAAAAGACCGGGGAGAGCTCTAATAGGGCAATATTTAGAGGAATAGGTGGAAGCCTAGGAATTGTACTATGTTTGCAAATTTAGAATAATGTAAGAAGGTGAATAAGGCAAAATAATTCAAACATTAAAATTAATTAAAAAACTGAAGAAAATTTAAGTCACTATGCAAATGGGTATGCAATAATTACATACTATCTATATTCCTATAGTCATAAAATTAAAACTATTTGTACATCTTCAACTTTTAAGGATAAAGTATGAAAGGTTTTTCTGTGGTGACAAAACAAAATTAACAATTTGGAAGTAAAAATATAGTCAGTGGAAGGAAACTTTGTGGATACAAATATCCTCATTTTTATTAGGTCAGAAGTCAAGATATATGCTTATATTTCTTTGAATAACAAAACAACCATAAGCATATCATTTAACTGTTTAGCATAGTCAATAAAGAATTCAAAATAATGATACAAACATATGAAGAAGAATAGGAACTTCTGGTTTCTGGCTCCATAGGTAGGAAGCTTGGAAATTGCTTTTCCTTCCTAAAGTGACTGAAAAATCAACAACTTTTGTAGAAGAACTAAGAGGTGAGAACAAACCCCTGCACCCAAGATTGCAGAGATGGAAAAATGAATACGGGGAGTCACGGTTTACTGGAATAGAGATTCATTAGCAGAAACCACTTTGGGAACTATTGCTGGGTTAGCAAAACCTGAAGTACTAAAGACTAGACTTGAGATAAGTGAAATGGAAAATGGAAAAATAATTTTATTTATTTATTTTTATTTTTTAAAAGATTTTATTTATTTATTCATTCATGAGAGAGAGAGAGAGAGAGAGAGAGAGAGGCAGAGATACAGGCAGAGGGAAAAGCAGGCTCCTTGCAGGGAGCCTGATGTGGGACTCGATCCAGGTCTCTGAAGGAGATACTAAACCGCTGAGTCACCGGGGCTGCCCAAAAAATAATTTTATAATTAACAAAACAAAGAATTGCTTTTTAAAAAATATAAACAAAATTGATAAACCCTTGGCTAGACTAAGAAAAAAGAGAGAAGCCTAAAATCAAATCAATGTCAGACACTAAGCCACAGACTGAAGAAGCTCAGAGTACATCTAGCAGGATAAATATTTTTTAAAAAATACACTTAGGCTTATCATTTTCAAATTACAGGAAATTAAAGACTTTTTAAAAATTGTAAAAGAATTCAAAGGGACAAAACATCCTACCTATATGGGAACAGAGATAAGAATTATATCTGACTCAGAAATTATCTGCTAACTTTGGGCTTTTTTTTTTTTTTTATTTGTTTGGTTGGTTGGTTGGTTGGTTGGTTTTATTTTTTTTTGTTGTTGTTGTTTTTTTTGCTTTGTTATCGTTTGCTTGTTTTTCTGGTTCCTTGGGTTATAAGGTTAGGTTATTTATTTGACAGCTTTCTTCTTTTTTAATATAGGTGTTTATTTCTACAAACTTACTGCTTAGCACTTCTTTTATTGAATTCCATATGTTATGTATGTTATATATGTTTTTGTTTCCTTTTGGAGATATTTTGTAACTTTTTAAATTTATTCTTTTACCTAATAATTGTTTAAGAGTGTCCTTAACTTCCATGTATTTGTGAATTTTTCTGTTCTTTCTGTTATTGATTTCTAGTTTCACTGTGTTTAGAAAAGATACTTGGAATGATTTTTATCTTCCTAAATTTGTTAAGATTTTTTTGTGACTTAGCATGTGATCTCTTGAAGAATGTGACATGTGCACATGAGAAGAAAGAGTTGGGTGGAATGCTCTGTATTTATCTATTAGGTCCATTTTTTCTATTATGGCATTTACTTCTCCTGTTTCTTTATTGACCTTTTATCCACTGCAGTGGGTAGGGTATTGAAGCCTCCTTTTATTCCTATATTACTGTCAATTTTTTCCCTTCAAATCTATCAATATTTGTTTTATATATTTAGGTGATTTATGGTGCTTTATATTTATGTAATTGTTATATCTTCCTGTTGAACTGAATCTTTTATTATTATATGATAACCTTTTATGTTTCTTATGATAATCTGGAAGTAAAAATCTATTTTGTCCGATGTAAGTATAGCCATCTCTGCCCTCTTTTAGTTAGCATTCACAAGAAGTATCTTTCAACACTACTTCATATTCTGTGGAGGCCGAGGAAAATTAAGGCCATCCCACCTAAATTTTAGCATTAGCACAAGTACAGCCATCTTAGGCCCCTGTGAATAAGAGCTGAACTTTATGGGAAAAACTGTAGAATGTCCTCAATGTCCTCGGCAGGTAATCCCATATCAGAAAGACAACAGAGTTCAGAATTGCCCTCGGGCAGAGAATCCCATATCAGAAAGACAACAGAGCCCACACTTGTGGTAGAAAGTCCCATATTAGAATGATTACAGAGCTCAATGCCCTTGAAAGCCTCATATCAAAATGTAAACAGAACTTGAGAAATCCCTCCATCCCTTCTGAAAATCCCCTAGACCAGCCTATAAAAAACCCAGCAGTAACCCACTTCGGGGTCCAAGTCCCTGCTCTGCTGTGTCCGGCACACTTGGACCCAAGCTCGAGCTTGCTAATAAACCCTCGTGCGCTTGCATCGCTGTTGGCTCCTTAGTGGTTTCTCGGATTCGCAATCTAGGGCACAACAATTCATCATATATGTGTCCTTAAATCTAATGTGTGTCTCTTATAGATAGCATACATTTGGATATTGCTTATCGATTCAACCACTTTGTAGCATTTGGTTGAGGAATTTAGTCCACTTATATTTAGTAAGGTAAGGATTTACTCTTTCCATTTTTAATTGTTTTCTGTCAGTTTAATATTTTTTAATTTCTCTTTATTTTTTGTGTATCTACCGTATGGTGTGTGTGTGTGTGCACATGCGCGCGCGTGTGTATTTATCATGGGGCTTACACCTAGCAGGCATAGATACAGCAGTCTGTTTTAAGCTGATAACTGTTTAATTAACTGTTTAATCATATTTCTATAACCTACATTTACTTTTCCCTGTGTATTTTATGTAATTGATGCCAATTTTTTATTCTTTCTACATTAGCTCTCCATTAGCAAATTTCTGTGGCTATAGTTATTCCTACTATTTTTGTCTTTAAATTTATATACTAGTGTGAAAAGTGATTTGCACCTTGTCATTACAATATTCTATTTCTCTTTATCTTAAGCAGTGAGATTTTTATTTTCATATATAAGATTAGTGAGATTTTTTACTTTTTACTTTGTTTAATGTCTTTTTTTTCAAACTGCAGAACTTTTTTAAGTTCTTCTACTTGAACTTCAACTTGAATAACTTGTTTTTCAAGTTTAAGTTCTTCAACCTGAACAACTTGAAATGATTCTTATAAGGCAAGTCTAGGTGACAAATACCCTCAGTTCTTGTTGGGAAAGTCTTTATCTCTCATTCTTAAAAGACAGATTGCTGGACAAAGCATTCTAGCTTGCAGCTTTGCTTTGTCTCTCTCAGTACTTAGAATATAACCTCCTATTCTCTCCTAGACTGCAAGGTGAGAAATCTACTGATAGATTTACAGGGGCTCTCTTGTATAATAATTCACTGTTTTCCTGCTGTTTTAAAATTTACTTTGTGTTTGACTTTTGATAATTTAATTATATATCTCAGTATAAACTTCTTTGGGTTTAACATACTTATGTTTCCTTGGGATTCATGAATGTCAGTAACCTTTTTAGATTTGAGAAGTTCAGCCATTATACCTTTAAATAAGTTTTCTGCCTCTTTCTTTCCTTCTAGGACTTCCATAATATGTATATTAGTTCTCTTCATGGTATTGTATAACTCTTTCAGAACTTCTTCACCATTTTCATCTTTCTTTTCTTCGTTAGTCTAATTGCATAATTTCAAATAATCTTTCTTTGAGTATCCTCAACTTTCTTTTGTTTATCAAGTTTGCTGTTGAAATTCTTTATTGAATTTTCAGCTCAGTAATTGTATTCTTCAGCCACAGGATTTCTTTTTGATTCTTTTCTTATGGTTTCTATTTCTTTAGTGAATTTCTTTTTGTTCTGGTATTGTTTTCCTGGTTTTGTTTAGTTGTCTGTGTTCTATCATTGCTCATTGAGTTTCTTTAAGATGATTATTTTTTAATTTCTTATCAAGCAATTCATGAGTCTCCATTTCTTTATGGTTGGTTACTGGTGTTTTATTATTTTCTGATGTTGATGACGTTTTCTTGATTCTTCATGATCCTTATAGCCTTGCATTGGTGTCTGTATATTTTAAGGGGCTGTCACCTCCTCCAGTCCTTACAGACTAGTTTGGGCAGGTAAAGGCCTTCTCCTGCCAGGTCCCTGGACATATAGGACTGCCTCTGGGATTTGGGTTGAGTGGGGCTGGAGCCAGATCACAGGCTGCTTCTGAGTCCAGTCATGCTTAAGGTGGTGAGCCTTTTACTAGTTGTGTGGACAGGCATAATTCCTCCTAGATCCCCACCCAGTCAGGGCTGCCTGAGACTATGGTTGAACGAGGTTGGAGCCAGGCCATGGAGCTGCCTCAGGATCAGTGGTCAGTTGGTTTGGTGAAGCATGTACAATTTTTATAACACATACATAAGTGTGTGATATAGGTAAAAATTGCAGGTTTTGCCAATTAAAGCTCTCTAACTCTGAATAAATTGCTTAACTGTCTTGAGTTTGAATTCCCTAATCAATAAAATAGGATTAAATGAGATAATTCATATAAATAGCTTGTGATACTTAACAATCAGTACAAGCTAGGTGCTCTTATTATTATTTTTTTTAACAATTATTATTATACTTATCTGAATAAACACTGATAATTTAAATGTATATTTATAAAATGTAAATAGTATAAATATTTTACATGACTTTTTTTTTTAAGTTTTTTTATTTATTTATGATAGTCACAGAGAGAGAGAGAGAGAGAGAGAGAGAGAGAAAGGGAGGCAGAGAGAGAAGCAGGCTCCATGCACCGGGAGCCCGATGTGGGATTCGATCCCAGGTCTCCAGGATCGCGCTCTGGGCCAAAGGCAGGCGCTAAACCGCTGCACCACCCAGGGATCCCTTTTACATGACTTTTAAAGCCCTGTATAATGTTTCCTATTTCTCTCTATATTCTTATATCCATGAAAGAGGTTTGATCAGTATAAATCTACACTCCAACCAAAAGGATTTGACATAATACCCTGAGTTCCTATAATACTTTTTATTTTTAATTTAATTATTTAATTTAATTTATTTTTTTTTCCTACAATACTTTTTAAATACAAGACCTAAGCTATTCCTCTATTCCTTCTGACCATCTTACCTTTCCATCACAAATGACATGGTATTCACAGACAGAAAAGATAAATGTGAATGCAAAATAGTTTTGGGATAGAAAACATACATTGATAATAGTTAAATAACATGATGATAAACATTTTTGTTGCTCTATTTTGCCATAGGGATACTGATAACTCTTTAGAGCTTGTACAATCCCCTTGTTCCCATCTCTGATTGTCCCCTATGTTCTCTACTAGTAATTCTTTTCTCAGTCTAAGTCCAAAGTCTAGTTCTGTTGTGGAAACATTTCTTCTACATCAAGATGAATAAGATAATGAGTTGCTCTTTCCCAAAAGAGTTGCCAGGTCATAACAAAGGCAACAATTTCCCAGCTCTGGAAAACGCCCTCTATCCCCCTACCCTACCTCATTCCCTTAATCACAGAAATGGAAGTCATGCATTCCCATACTTTCAAAATGCTTTTACTCCTCACACTAAGATGGTGTACCCAGAAGGAGTTGGAAAACAATCTGTACTTTTCTGAGAAAAGTTTTGGGCATAAGCCAGATTTTTCAGCTCCAGGCATCAGATGCTATTGGAATGATGAATAATAGGATGAAAGTATGGGTAGGAAGGGGAGGAGAAATGGGTTTCTGTTTCTCATAGCTTCTAGTTTTAAAAATAAAATGTAAAATCTACCATTCATTCTCAAAGCTTTCTGGTTGAATTCACAGGTTCTACACTCCTTATATTTTCAAAATCTCTTACCTTCTAACTAGTCAAAAAGTATGATCCTTAGATAAGCACCATTGGCATTAGCTAAGAGCTTGTTAAAATTAAAAATATTAGGACCTCATTGATTGATAAATGGATAAAGAAGGTGGAGTTTATGTGTATACACACACACACACGCATGCACACACACACTGGACTATTACTCAGCCATGAAAAAAAAAGAATAAAATCTTGCCATTTGCAACAACATGGATGGAGCTAGAGAGAATAATCCTAAGTGAAATAAGTCAGTCAGAGAAAGACAAATATCATATGATTTCATTCATATGTGGAATTTAAGAAACACAACAAATGAGCAAAGGGAGAAAGAGAGAGAGGCAAACCAAGAAACAGACACTTAACTATAGAGAACAAACTGTTGGTTACCAGAAGGGAGGTTAGGGGGAAGATGGATTAAATAGGTGATGGGGATTAAGGAGTGCACTTGTCTTGATGAAGACCAGGTGATGTATGGAATTGTTGACTCACTATATTATATCCTTGAAACTATTATAAAACTGTAAACTAATTGGAATTAAAATAAAAACTTACAAACATATTAGGACCATCTAAGACCTAGTTAATCAGAATCTTTATCTTTAACAACATTTTCAAATGGTCCATATTTATGTCACATTTTGAGAAACACTGCTATACTTCCTTGTCTTTGGCTGAATTGTTAATAAGTCACTCATTTGCTTTCTTAGGTAAGTGAGGCCTCAGCATCCAGCACTTATTTACTTGAGTACTGGGTCAGTCTTACAGATGGCTACTTATCTGAGTCTGCCCTGTCAGATTGTATGTTACACACTGGGCATGCCAGAAACAGCATTGCAATGACGTGTAGCACAAGTGATGGAATGATCTCTCCAAAATTGGCATTCCACTTCAGTGATTAACTGTTCTGCCTTCAGAGTAAGGTTCTCTCTCTCTCTCTCTCTTTTTAGAACTTCCATACATCACTTTGAGAATTATGACTGCTCAAATGATGGTCAAATGATGAGAAGGCCTTACTTCCTTAACTCTAAGAAGAAAGTAATAAAACTCCTACTTCAAAAGTGGTTGCATCAATGAAGCAAGATAGTACATGCTTGACATAGCATATGTGCTCAATAAATTATTGTAATTTTTATCTGCCCTAGGTCAAGAAACTTGAGTTATGTGCTCCCATTTACTGCTAGCAAAACAGATACAAACAACTTACTTCTAATCTCATTAGTAGCTATGAGTTTCTTTCACTGAACACATTTATTCATCTAACAAACAGTAAGTTCCTTCTAGGTTCCAAAGATTGTGCTACATACATCAATGCAAATTGGGAAAGTCCATCCTTAATGAATCTATGGTGTAGTTTAATGATCTAAACACAGGAGGATTCCATTTATTAAGAATTCTACACCAGAATTTTAAGAACAAGTCAGAGTAACTGAAGAACTACCTTTTATGGGGGACTCTAATCATGTCCTATCAAGGGTTGGAGAGGACTTGACTTCTCACTTCTTGGAGATGGAGAAGCCAAACTCTGGGGGACAGGAAAGTAATGAAAAACGAGGGCTGAAGAACATATAAGGAATATATGGAGGAGCATTTTGGGAATTGATGAGTGGGAGGGATTAAAAAAGAGGTATTTCAGAGAACTGAGGAGACATAAGAGATTCAAAAAGTTTGGTGCTTCTTTTTTCAGTGTTGCAATGTATTTTGGAAAACTAGTAATTTTTGACAGTTAGGCATTATTTCCATCATTGTGACTCCCCTGAGCTTTGGCCCCAAGGTTGTGAATTTATTCTGGTTGAAGAAACGAGTCTGTGTTGATTGTATAATGATGGATATCTGCCAGTAAAGAAAAGCTGCATGTCCATTCGATAGAATTTGCTTTAGAGTTAACCATATAGAGATGCAAACCTTATGAATTTTACTATTTCTATGGAGAGGTTTGTATTATTTCCTAAACTATAGTTTATTCATCTTGGAAATGAAGATTAAGACTTACGTCACTGGGAGCTTTCAGTGAACAGTCATATTTTATAATTTGAAAGAGGCCATAAGAAATAATCTGTCTTTACTTTATACCTACCTAACAATAAACACCTCTGGTCCATAGACAGTCTTAACTCCACCTTGCCTTTCCAGATTTAGAGTATTCTCTTCTCCAAATTTACCACAAATATCTTCAATCTTATTAATTCTTATATTGGATTATTCATTATTTTTACTCATATCTTTAGAATATAGCTTCCTTTTTTTTAGAATGGAAACTAGTTTTAACATTTCCACATTGAAAAAATCAACATAATTATATATGTCCTCATATAACCACAGATATTGCCATTTATAATATAGTCCTGTATCATTCATTTCTCTTATTTATTTAAAAAATAATTATTTTTTAAGATTTTATTTATTTATTTGAGAGATGGAGAGAGAGAGAGAGAGAGAGAGAGAGAGAGAGAACAAGCAGGGGGAAGGACAGAGGGAGAAGCAGAATCCCTGCTGAGCAGAGAGCCCCAGGCAGGACTCCATCCCAGGACCCTGAGATTGACCTGAGCCAAAGGCAGACACTTAGCCAACTGAGCTAAGGCACCCCAGGCACCTCAATAATACTTATTTTTAGGAAGGTATAATTAGCATATGCACAGATAACTAAATATACTTTAGCAAGTTTGAAAAGTGAATCCACCTGTATTACCCAGATTCTAGTTAAGAAATAGGTGTCATCACTTGAGAAAGTTCCCTTGTATGTGTGTTTTACCATCAATCCTCCCTCCCTTCCACAAAAGAAATCTCTGCTCAGCTTTTCCTCCATAAATTGGTTTTGCCTTTTCTTGAACTTCACATAAATGTAGCTATAATCACACATCTTTAGCTCAAGGTAATGTTTTTGATGTTGCCTGTTTTGTTACATGTGTCAGTAATTGGTTTCCTGTTGTTCCTGGGTAGTGGTCTGCTATCATCTATGTATTCAACTGTCTATTATCTATCTATCTATCTATCTATCTATCTATCTATCTATCTATCTATCATCTATTCATTTATTATCTATCTATCATCTATTATCTATGTACCTATCTTCTATCTACCTATTATCTATCAATCAATTGATTATCTGTCATCTATATATAATTTTGTTCACCCTTGTTGATGGAACATTTCAGTGTTGAATTTGAAACTAACTTTATTCCTTAACTGCATGATATTAGTATGTTATCTCTTATTTTCAAGTCCCATCTTTTACCTATAAAATTGTAGTAATCCTCATCAAAAGCATAAAATATAGACTTATTTTATAATAAATACTCAATAATTGTTTTATAAGTTCTTATATGATCCTCAACTTCCATCCTTAAAACCAGTTATTTGATTTTTGTTTTAACTGTAGGCCCAAGGCCCAGAACTCTGGCTTCTATCACATTTTGCCATCAGGTTAACATTTAATGAAATTGTGGACCTGGTCTTATGCCAAGATCATGCTTGGCACAGTCCTCACACCTCTCTCTCACCACTCCTCAGTGCCAAATATTTCTAAGGCAGAGAAACCTCAATCAAATATGGTATCTTTCCCAGCCATGAAGAAGATAGGGATGGGGATATGGAGCAGAAGGCTATAATCCTACAAAGGAGCATCAATGGAAGTTTCATTACCCTAGAAGGGCATGTTTTCAGGCCACAGGAGAAGGCAAACCAATTTGATTTATTGAGCCTGCATTTGCAGGGAAAATGACTGGATAATATCACATTTAGGGAGTAGACACTCCCCATAAGAAGAAAGAAATTTGATTAAAATCAGTTGCCTGAAGGAATTGATATAGAGGTAGGGATCTAGAGTTTTGGAGGTGAACACCTCTACTTGCCCAATCCATTCTCTATCCTATTTGCAGAACCATTTTATCCCTTTGGTTTATCTGGGGAAACTGTCAGGAATAGGAGGGAGAGAGGTGCAATCCTTGGAGGAGCAAGTATAGCAGGAGTTCCTGTGATTGTCAAAGGATGAGCTCCTGAGGCCAAGAAATGGAAACGCATCCATTCACTTTGTCTTCCTCATTGGAAGCAGTTTCAGGTCTGGGCACTCAGAAGGTACTCCATAGAGCGTGGTGTTTGAATCATTCTCTCCATGTCTCCAGGCCTTTGTTTCTGCTTCAATTTTTTTTTTTTTTGTGTGTGTGTGTGTGTGAATGTAATAGTAATTGTAAAACAGCTTTTATCAATTGTGGTTTACTGTTACCAAGCTCAGTGCTAAGTTTCTGTAATATTTTTAGTTTCTTAATTTACAGATAAAAAGACAGGAGCTTCACAGTATTAAATAACTTGTTAAAGCAGATCAGCTTATAGGTAGAAGAGTTAATATTCATACTCATATTTGTGGATTTCAAAGGCTATCAATAGAAATGTTTTGCTGTGTTTATAAATCTCTGAGTTGGTCTCAATTTATTATTAATTGAATTATTTTCTTAAACGTATTTTTAGCAACTTTATCATTCTGTGTGTTCCTATAACTCTTCTATATCGGTCTCAGAGATTTTTCATATTCTGATCTAGATTTTCACTACAGTGGACACTACCATCTTCCACAATTTCACAATCTTCTCTCTCTTCAGCTTCTGGAGCAAGGTAATATTTATCTGTGACTAGTAAAGAAATTATTCTATGTGTAAAGCTGTAATAAATTGTTCTTTTGTTTCCTGTTTCTTGGAGGTTTTTTTTCCTCCCTTTTAAATGTCAATGTCCCCTATAACCTGATATATGTCAGTATTTCCTCTGCCAGGGCTGTGACCAGGTATCCCGAGGGCCATCAAGCATGAAATGAATGGGAAAATAAATCCTATGGCTGCTGTCGTCATGCTGACCACTATGCCTTCAGTTCAGAAAGGACAATGACAACACTAACCAGTGCAAAGAAAGGGCAGACTAGTATCATGAGTCACTGGATGTGGCTGGCATGGCTATAAAGGCTCCATGATCAATGTTAGGTTCATGAATTCAGGCAAGGGGAGAAATGAGCATTCGCCATGCAGGCTGCCATCTTAAAGGTTACTGTTTTCCTGCCTTGGTGCCTGGCCTTTCCAGTACCCCCTGCTACAGACCTTAAAGGACTGGACTTTGTTAAGGTAGGTGTGTTAACTGGACCATCTTATCACATTATTACTATTATGGACTCTTCTTCCATTATGTGTTATATCTAAACAGTTACCACATGGTAGAAACTCATACATTAAAATTACATATTAAACCATTTTTCATTTTCTTCAAACTATAAGTGTTTTTTCTTCTGATTTTAGAAATAATGAAATCATTTTTAGGCCCCTAAAGTACTGTGCTTATGGTGCCTAGTAGATAGTTTAACTGCAGTGCTCTTCTCCCTGACTCTTAGCCTTCTGGAATGGCATAGAATGAACACCCAGGGTCTCTATCTCTGAGTCTGGCAGGTGGTGAACAACCAGGAAAAGTGATTTAAATGGACTAATAAATTTGTCCTTCCTATGGACTGAGAAACTTCCCAAATTGTCTATTACACACTTTCAAATTCCTCAAGAAACCATGAATATGTTTCAGACCTTTTCAGCATCAAAATAACTGAAACTGCCATTAGTTGTGTGTTTCATAATTACTCAGGAACTGAGTAAAATTTACTGCTCATACTTAGCCCAGAAAAATGTGCTACATCATGTGCCTCTGAGTGCCCAGCCAATTCCACAATAAAATAAAGGCATAAAAATGCAATTTTTTACAAAAATGCAGAAATTAATCATGAGTTCATATCAAGCACCAGCATAAGAACTGTGGTGTAGGTCAGGTAAAAATAGACATAAATACTGCTCTGAAAATACTGGAGTTCAAACATAGATACACATATAGCCTGACTAGAATATAAGGTCCCTTTTTCACCAGAAGTTGAAATTCAGTACCAGATGGTAAGAAAGTCAATAGAACTTGAATGAGTCAATGAACCACAGGGAGTGGCTAATGAATGAGCTTTAAAAGAATAGTTTAATGGAATGGAATGCATAAATGCAAATAAATGGGGTATGTAGAAACAGATGTTATGTCGTGGGAATCATTCATTCTGTCCTGACTGAAGACACCTCAATGGGTCAGAAAAACCAGATGTGGGCAGTCCTGGTGGTGCAGGGGTTTAGCGCCGCCTGAAGCCCAGGGTGTGATCCTGGAGACCTGGGATCGAGTCCCACGTAGGGCTCCCTGCATGGAGCCTGCTTCTCCCTCTGCTGTGTGTGTCTCTGTCTCTGTCTCTGTCTCTGTCTCTCTCTCTCTCTCTCTGTGTGTCTCTCTCTCATGAATAAATAAAATCTTAAAAAAAAAAAAAAGACCAGATGCCATCTTCCCTAGGCAAGTCTCACCTAATATCTTACGACCGTTCTTGGGCCTCTCTATCCTGACACTGGATGCTTTGTTTCTGAAGAATTTTTAACAGGCTCTCTAGGTTTTCTTTTATTGTCTCCCCATGACAGGAGAATCAGGGATACTTGCCATCATTCAACTGACAACAAGAGGTTGAGGAAGGCCAGAGACACAAAGCCCCATCCTTCCCAGAACCTCAAATAAGGCTCTGCCCCAGGTGCAAGTCTGTCCTTATCCTAAGTACACATCACTTCCCTGTCTCTCACCCAGAACTATTTCCATCAGCTTTTCCTGACCAAGAGGGAGTTGCCACTCTTCACCCAAGAGGACAAGATACAGCGCCTGAAGCAGTTCCATCTGAACGAGACAGTCCTACAGGATGAGCAGATGCTGGTTGTGTCACGTCAGCCCCACTGTGGAGGAAATGATGGGGCTAAGGACTCCACTTTCCCAGGAAGTTCTATGTGGGATAAGCACACTCTGACCTACAGGTGTTTGTTGTTAGGGCCTGGAGCAATGAGTGCTTTCTGGAGGCACTTCTACTGACTTCTGCCTAGTTAAATCCTTTTTTTGGAAATGTGTGTTTGTGGAGGGGACGGTGTTTATAGCACAGGATTTTCATATATTTTTTGCTCCTTCTCTCAGTTACTTCTTCTATGGGGGATCTGAAGTGTATTAGAGACATCCAAAGCCAAGCAATACTAACCTATGTAGAATGCTGTGTATTTTTCAATTGAATCCACATTGATTCTTTTTTCATAATTACTTTGTAAGGCTGTGGTTCTCACATTTCAATTTACATAAGAATGTGGGAAATTTGATAAAATTCTCAGAAATCTAATAAATATCTAAATTATTAGGAACCTATATTGTGCAGATTTAACTCTTTGGGAATTTACTCCATCTTACAGATGAGCAAAATGAGACCCCAAAATATTAAGTGTTTTGCTCTAAAGCAGAGTTATTCTTTTTTAGATGTAGTATAATTCCCATAACTCTGAGCTATTCCATTTAAAGATTTCTTCTTTCAGGATTATTAATTACCCAAGAGATATAAACCCATCCACAGTGAAAAATATCATGCAAAATGCAGTTTCCATCTGGAGTAATGTGACCCCTCTGATTTTCCAGCAAGTGAAAAGTCAAGATGCAGATATCAAGATTTCTTTTTGGGACTTAGGTAAGAAACAACATAAGAGGGATGGTGTGGTGTCCCATGTAAAAGGAAAATGGTTTCAATCCATAAACAAAAATATAGTCCATCTAGTCTAGCTTTTGAAAAAAAAAATCAGGCAAACCTAATGGAAATCAATAAGTGTATAATACAGAGAAGACATCTTTTAGTAAAATGCAGCAGGAGGTAGGAGAGGAGATGCACCATGGTGTGAACAGAGTAAAAAAGTAAAAAACTATACATTTGTCTGTCAAAGGTGGTTGTGTAGCCCTCAAATCTGTTTAAATCCTGTTCAGCCTGTTGATTAAACTGCAGAGTCTAAGTTTCCTTCTCCCTTTTCCTTCCATTTTGGGAAGAAGTTTTTGTGTTACATATAACCTTCACTCAATCTCTGCCTCTTCTCTTCTTTTCCACAGAAGATAGAGAGTGGCTAGATTTTTGCTGCCACACCATTCTCCTGCACAGATGGTGCCTTAGGCCTCTCATACCTCTAGCGGTATCCAGTTGCACAGTACTCTAAGGCACTAAGGCTTACCAAGACCACTCCCACCCTTTCCCTGATCTCTCATTGTGACAATAGCTTCTGTCATTATCCACAGCCCATGGAGATTGTTGGCCCTTTGATGGACCAGGTGGTGTCTTAGGTCATGCCTTTTTACCAAATTCTAGAGCTCCAGGAGTTATCCACTTTGACAGAGGAGAACATTGGTCAACTTCATACAGAGGTAAAGAAAGACCTTACCTGGTAGGAATGCTAGAACTCTCTGGGAGCACAGGTTTTGGTAATGATGGTTTTCCTTTAGGCTTAGAATGTAGTACAGAGAATAAAGGGAAGAACTCAGCATGGCCAGGGGAGGTGGGAAGATTTGGCTGAGGAATTGGTTCTCCTATTTGAGTGGGAGAAAGTGGGATCATTTCTGAACAAAGATGCTATATCATAAATACGTTGTCACATTTGCTTTTCTCTCTTTATATCTTTGCTTCCATTCATCAGTGTCTCAATTTTCTGCATGCTTCTTGCTCACTTCCAGTTTATCTGGCCATCTATTTTGCCATTCTATTTCCCATCTAGATTCCTTCCCTGTCTGCTTGCCTTTTCTTGTCTCTAACATTTGTTATTTCCTCCTTTTCTGTTCTCTCTTTTTTTTCTTCCCTCTTTTTTCTGTCTTATTTATTTATAGTTAATATTTATACTTTTGTCTGTACCTTTTCAGGGTTTAATCTGTTCCTGGTTGCCATTCATGAGCTAGGTCATTCTCTGGGCCTGCTGCACTCCAAGAGTCTGAACTCCATAATGTACCCTAGATATGTGAATCGGGACCCTAGAACCTTCCATCTTGATGGTGATGATATCAAAAGAATCCAGCAACTCTATGGTCTGTGCCTGCTGGAAGGGAGGGTATCTGGGCAGGAAATTCTACTTGGAGTTTACTGTTTTCTTCTGTCCTCATAAGGAGAAAGATGTTCATCTGAAATGCCCCAGTGCTGGCACAGAAGAATCATTCAACCTGGGTTTCAGTGGCTTCACGGGAAGACAAAGAACTCAAAGCCTTAACACATCCTTGGAGACTGCTTGAACAGACCCCTAAAGAATGGAACCTCATCAAGGCAGCTGAGTCAAAGTTCAGAACATTCTGGGTCCCAATAAAGATGGTTTTTAGGGGTAAAAATTTGTTCTTACAATTTAGTATGTCTCAGCATTTCCTATATTAACTCACTGTGATCAAGATGAGAGAGAAGAGTATAATAGAATGAAGAACTTTAGCAGAGAACTTTGGCATGGAACTCTCAAATTAGCTGAAAAGATAAGAAAAAATAAGATTAGGAATAAACCTTCTATATGTTATTACAAGGGTAGTGTTTGAGGAATGCAATTTATGCTGTATTGAAGTTTGCAGCTATAGAAACCAAGTGTTAGGATGGTGACCTATCCACTTATTAGCTCTGAGACTTTCAGCAAATTATTTAACTTCCTTATAACTCAGTTTTGCATTTGTTAAATCATTGTAATTATCTATGGTCATAAGTCTAAGTGCTGTAATGAATGTAAACCATTTTAGTGCTTGGCAGCACAGTTTTCAGGTATTATTGAGGAAGGACAATTTTTCTCAACCATTTAAACTTCTTCCATCTGGGGGCATCTGGGTGTTTCAGTGGTTGAGTATCTGCCTTTGGCTCAAGTTGTGATCTCAGGGTCCTGGGACCAAATTCCCCATCAGGCTCCCTGCAGGAGAGCTTCTCCCCTGCCTATGTCTCTGCCACTCTCTGTGTGTCTCTCAAGAATAAATATATAAAATCTTTAAAAAAAATAAATTTCTTCCATCTGGTCTAAGAATGACATGAAACAGATTAACAGGAGACAGAAAACAAAGATTAAATACATGTACATGGAGGCACAATGATAAAATTGAAACCCAAAGAAATGCCCAAGCAGGTAGCTTTTACACTTTCTATACAAAAAAAAAAAAAAAAAAAAAAAAAAAAATATATATATATATATATATATATATATATATATATATATATATATAAATCTGTCAGGAATTGACAGAACAAAGAAAACTTTTATGTTTGGGAGCTTCAAATTAGTGAAGAACTCTAAACAGAATTTGAGCTGAGGCAGTACATTAGTAAAAAGTAACAAGGATAGTTTATACATCTTTCTCAGCTCTAAATTCCCGGTTTCTGGTGATAAAATGTCTCTTAACTTGGTATAGGAAAGGCACCCTTCACAAAGGATAAGGGTATACTTCCTGCTTTCTAGGGACACAGGTAGAGGGTATTCAGAGAGCTCTTTTTGTACTGGTTGTTCCTTAAGTAACTTTTATTTAAAATAATTCATATGCTGGGGCACCTGAATGACTCAGTTGGTTGAGCATCCAGCTCTTGGTGTTGGCTCAGGTCATGATCTCAGGATTGTAAGACTGAGCCACATGTGGGGTTTTGAGATCCGTGTAGAGTCTGCTTGTCCTTCTCTCTCTGCTCCTACCCCATTCATGCTCTCTCTCAAAGATAAATAAATAAATAAATAAATAAATAAATAAATAAATAAAATCTTTAAAAAATAAAATAATCAATATGCCAAAGTGGCACATTTTGGGGTGACCTTGCCTTGATGCCTACACTTTACATTTTACATCCCAAATATAATTTCTTAATATGTAAAAAAATAATTTATTTAAATTCAATTTGCCAACATATAGTATAACACCCAGTGCTCATACATCAAGTGTCTTCTTTAGTGTCCTTCACCCAGTCACACCATCCCCCCCACCCTCTTCCCCTTCTGCAATTCTTTGTTTCCCAGAGTTAGGAGTCTCTCATGGTTTATTTCCCCTCTAATTTTTCCCCCGCTCAGTTTCCCTCCTTTCCCTTTTAATCCCTTTCACTATTCTCTTAATATATGCTTTTGGAAGGGATGCCTGAGTGGCTCAGTGGTTGAGCATCTGCCTTTGGCTCAGGTGGTGATCCTGGGGTCCTGGGATCAAGTTCTGCATCAGGCTCCCCACAAGGAGGCTGCTTCTCCCTCTGCCTATTGTCTCTGCCTCTTCCTCTGTGTCTCTCATGCATAAACAAAACAAAAAAAATCTTTAAAAAAATATTACTTTTGGAGAACTTAACCTCTGACAATTAATTTTTTTAAAGATCAATGAAATTATTTATCTGCTATATGGACTGGCAAGTATAAAAGAGAGAATGCATATAAAACCAACATCAGTAATGAGAAAAGACAATATGTGGATGCTCCTGAAGACATTGAAATATCATAAAGATGCATAATGAATAACTTTTAGTTAATAGATATAAAAATATACACCTAAAACATACATTCTTAGTTAATCATAGCTTATGAAAATAGGCAAAGGGAGAAATAGAAAATCTAGGTAGCCATGTAAATGTTTAAAAATATAACCTAAAATTATATTTCTTCACAAGGAGCTCCAAAACTGACAAAGAAAATCTGAACCTTCTTTTAACTGTTATCTATCAAAACTATATGTAAAATCTACCCCTGGATAGCCATTTAATAAAGACATCATGCCAATCATATGCAAAATCTCCCAATTGGAAAAAAAAATGACTTTCCTAGCTTATTCCTAAGCTCTGCATAATCTTATTGCAAAATATGACAAAAGCATTATAAGTAAGAAAAATTTCAGGGCATGCTTACTGATGAACATAGATGTAAAAATCCTAAACAGAACATTAACAAATTAAACCTGGCAATAAATTAGGGAAGGTAAAGTAACATGTCCAATTTGGGTTTATTCTAGAAATGTGAAGTTGATATTTAAAAATCAATCAATATAATTAATCACTTTAATAGGATAATAAAAGAAAATAATATGAATCATATAAATCATATTTTAAAAGTATAAAAAAATATTGAGAAAAAATGACTACCTTAATGAAGTCTGTGTTCTTGAATTGGTAACCTAAAAATTTTAATTCTCCCAAAATTCACAATGAAAATCCCAATATATAGCTTAGTGGAAATTGATAAGCTGTAGACAAATTTATAAGTAAATGCAAAAAGGTGGATAGCCAAGTAATAAACTAAAAAAGGGGTGCCTGGTTGGCTCAGTGGTCAAGCATCTGCCTTTGGTGCAGGGCATGATCCTAGGGTCCTGAGATCAAGTCCCACATCGGGGTCCCCTTGGGGAGCCTGCTTCTCCCTCTGCCTATGTCTCTGCCTCTCTCTGTTTCTCTCATGAATAAATAAATAAAATCTTAAAAAAAAAAGAATGTAATAGGAAGCCATGCTCTATATTAAGCACAGTGGAAGTAGTGATGAATGGTTTTTGCCTTTACAGAATTTAGTATGAGGACTTGAATCCTATTGTTGTTTAATAAAAGAATATTAAGTACACAACCGATGAACATCCTATTTGGTGAGAAGTTGTAAATACCTTATAAAAGAGGGGCCTCTCTGCACTTAATTACCACAGTTCTATGTGGATGCCCCTAATGAAACTGAAGTTTCAGTATCCTTCTGGGTTGGAGTAGTTGTGCGTATGCTCATTCAAGAAGAGAAAACTGTAACATTTGAAAGAGAGGACTGGGAGTGGTAGAGAGAAGGAGGGATCCATTTATACAATTTTCAGGATCATAATCATATGTTCTTGGCACAGCTGTGATTAGGGTTGTTTATTTCATCTCTGGGGACCCATCAGATTCTGACATCACTCCCAGTTTCTATCCTAGGAGAAACCAGGAGTATTTATAGGGAGGTAGAATATTCAAGCCTCACTATTCATGGAATCAAAGTTTTTCAGGACCTGAGGTTCATGGAGAATCAAAACAGTAGCATCTGTTAGTTATCAGTACAGGAGTGACCTTCAGAAAGAGTAGGGAGTTCTTCTTAGGTGAGAGATAAACCAAAGACAGAACTAAAAGCAGATACATGAGAAGCAATAAAAGGACTGGAAAAAGATCTAGTTACATCTTTTTTTGTGAAACAACATAAATTTAGGTGAAGCAAAATAGAAGAAACTGGCAGCAGGGGGAAGATTAGAAAGGATAAAGATGCTTAGAAAGCAAATTAAATGGCAGAGAGAGAGAAAGCCCCAGAGATAGAAACAGAAAGAGAATATTCTTTTACCGCCAGCAGAGGAAAGTCTAGGCAGAGAAAAACCACAATGAAACTGGATCCTTTGGGAAACTGGCTCCTGATTGCATGATTAGACGTTATATTGATGTGATTACCTTATGTGTAAATTTCAGGTAAGTGTAATTTTTAAATTACCAATAAACAGTAGGTAGATTTTGGCACAGTGTGTGTTAACATACAAAGGCTGAAGAGAGTAATATCATCAGGAAAATGCACAATTTATGTAGGAGGGGAAAGTGAGTGTCATTTTCTTTAGAGGTAGACAATTTGAAATGTATGACATATCATAATATCTTCTTTCAATGATTTTAAGATAGGCTGGTCAGTGAGGAGAAGACAGTTTTGAAGACCCCAAGCAAGACCCCAGAGAGGCTGGGTTCTCACCCTCAGTGCCTCTCCCTTAATTACTTGGAATAGGTGAGTGTGTAACGCAAGTCTTCATGCTTTGCCCTTGAAATGTCTTGATATCAGTCTCACCCTCTTATGACTATTTCTTTTTCAATTTACTGTGACTAAATTGTGTTCAAATAAGTCAAGAACCCCAAAGAATCATTGTTAATAACAGAAATAGAGTCATAAGAAAATGACAGAGAAAGGACAACCATATAGGGACTGAAAAAAAAAAGTGAAAGCCATGGCATGCTCAATGAGAGAGAAGGATGAGAAAGAGCACAAATAGGGATACTGCCACCTGTTCAGCTTTAAATACATGCACAGGCCTGCAACTGAAGTTTTCTAAACCTTGCAACCTGAGTTTAGAGGGCTCAGATCACAGAGAAAGGCATATGAAAATACCAGTGATCCACTTTATTTTCTGCAACTTCTCTAAGAATTAAAAAAATAAAGTGAAGAGAAAACATAGGATTATTTCCTGACATAGAGTAAAGTAAACTACTTTTCTTTTGTGGCCACCATACAGTCTCTTTTTGTGTGTATGGGAGTAGATGTGTGCGTGTGTGCACATGCCCATGTGTGCTATACACTTCAGTGCTAATGCCTAGAGTGTTTTTATGAGCTGAGATTTAGAACAGAAATTTTAAAAAAGTTTTCTGAGTGAAAAGAGGAAAAAGAAAGTCAGCTATGGACTTCAGTAGACTAGAGAGAAAAATGTTGCTTGGAGGTAAAGAAAGAGAAATGCATGGAACTGGTAGTCTACCTGGTAGATGCAGCCTGCTTTCTCTAAGACAAGGGCCCCAGTGAAAGTTCGGTTTGGACCACTTGGGGCTTAAGAAGAGGACCAGGGAGGTGTCTCCCTCCTAGACATATGGGATGCCTGGATCTGGGAGAAAAAGGAGAAAATGGCAAGTCTGTCCTACTGCAGGAAGAGGATGGCTTGGTATTTCCTTTTGTTCCCCAGCTTGTAGATGCCAAGCCAAAGTTTTCTTTGGAATTATAAATTGTTCAGGCTGACGACTTTCAGTGTTTACACTATAAAATGCACATAAAAATCCATCAAGAGGTGAAAATTTGAGGCCTAAAAAGAATTTTTTAAAAAATTAAATAGAGGCAATAAAAGGTTAGTGCTGGACAAATGGAGCCAATGGACCAATCTGGGGCTACATTTAGAAAGATCTTCACTTCAGGCTGGACCTGAAATCTGTATAGAATTTTAAGAGTCCAGAGAATAAGAGTCTACAAGGAAGGATGAGGGAGATCCTGAGATGTTGCAGCAGAGATATCTGTCTTTAAGGGATGGGGTAAGTAAGGGCACTCAGGTGACTCAGTTGTTTAAGCCTATGACTCTTGATTTCGGCTCTGGTCATGATCTCAGAGTCATGAGACTGAGCCCTAAGTCAGGTTCAGCACTGGGCAAGGAGCCTGCTTAGGATTTTCTCTCTCCCTCTCTCCCTCTCCCTCTGTTCCTCCCCCTAGCTTCTCATGTACGTTCTCTCTCCTTCTCTCTCTCTCTCTCTTTCTCTTTATAAAGAGAGAGAGGAAAAAAAGGATGGGGTACATGAAGAATTTTCTCAAGGATAGTCAATGGCATTAGACAAGGCTAAAATAAGGAAGCAGAGAACTGAAGGGGCAGAGAACCCCATAGGGCTTAGCTGCTGTACCCAATGCCATCAGCCCCAGGAATAGCAAGGCCAGCATCAGTGGAGGCTAACACAGTGAAGATTGCTCAGGGAAAGTAAAACCAGATATTAGAATTTTATTTTGCAAAGGGACAAAGAATTTGGTTGTTTCTAAGAGGCATTGATGATGGATGTTAAAGATTACATCTCCGGTATTGCTAAGGATTCATGGATGTGCAAATGGATCATAAAATTGGGAAAATATTTAATATTTAGTTTGAGTGTTTTAAAAAATGAGATTATAAACATAATTTTGAGAAGAAAAAAATGCAAGAAAAGATCAACAGAAATGAAGTAGGTATTACTCATTATTACCAACAAATATCTGATTTAAATATATTGTTTTATTTTGTGGGAAGGCATATAGAAAGAGTTTAATAGTTACATTGTGGTCTTTCAATATATTTATCATAATATGTATTTTCTTCCTACTGTGAGGAATTTGAATTAAGGAAGAACAGCTATATTAAAAAGCTAAAAAATATGCAAGTGTGCCAGGATTATGGACTTTACTCTTTTACATGTCCCCTTTTAATATAACGTGTTATTTATTTTTTATTATTAAAATATTAAATATTCTCAATTTTAAAATATGGTAAAGTGTTGAATGAAAGCAAATATGAAGGGAAATTATGTTGAGTCCTTGGCAATAGCCCAATTATGAATTAAGAGATAGCCCAGAAGCCACAAATGATGAACTCAAGAGCATCACTAACAGGAAACTTATGCAAATCCATAGACATTTATTCTGACTTTTCTCTGTTTTAATTTGTATAAGGTTTGGTAAATATTTCTTTATCTACTCTTCTGTTGCTTCAATTTTTAGTGTCTTCAGTGCAAATTCATCAGCATTCTTGTCAGAGATGACCAGATTTGTGTGGTACACACTTTTTGTTCTGGAAGTTAGTGCTCTTTGCTACTGGGAACTGTTTCTCATATAAGAACCATAAGAGGTACCTCCTTCCTTTCTCTGTGAGGTTGGAGGAAAGATATACTGTATCCTGATTGCACTGCTTATGTTCACAAGGGATAACTTTGAGGGATAAAAAGGGAAAACAGAAAACATTCTTCACTATATGCCAAGGGTCACCATGGTGGTCTGGAATAACAATAACACTCTGGAGCCCATATTTATTCTGAAGGGATTTCCTGGGTTGGAGTGTGTTCATTCTTGGTTCTCAATCCCTTTCTGTCTTGCGTACTTGGTAGCATTTATTGGTAATGTCACCATCCTCTCTGTCATCTGGATAGAGTCCTCACTCCACCAGCCCATGTATTACTTTCTTTCCATCTTGGCACTGACTGACCTAGGCATGTCCATGTCCACACTTCCCACCATGCTTGCTGTGTTATGGCTGGATGCTAGAGAGATCCAGGCAAGTGCTTGCTATGCTCAGCTCTTCTTCATCCACACATTCACATTCCTGGAGTCTTCGGTGCTATTGGCCATGGCCTTCGATCGTTTTGTTGCTATCTGCCGTCCACTGCACTACACCACCATCCTTAACAACAGTGTAATAGGCAAGATTGGCTTGGCCTGCTTGCTAAGAAGCATGGGAGTTGTACTTCCTACACCTTTGCTACTGAGACATTATCACTACTGCCATGTCAATGCCCTTTCCCATGCCTTCTGTTTGCACCAAGACGTTCTCAAATTGTCCTGTTCAGATGCCAGGATCAGCAGTGTCTATGGACTGTGTGTAGTCATCACCACACTGGGCATGGATTCAGTCTTCATACTTCTTTCTTATGTCCTGATTTTGAATGCTGTGCTGGGCATAGCATCTCATGAAGAGCGGCTAAAGGCACTCAACACATGTGTGTCCCATATCTGCGTGGTGCTCATTTTCTTTGTGCCAGTTATTGGGGTGTCAATGGTCCATCGCTTTGGGAAACATCTGTCTCCCATAGTTCACATCATCATGGCTGATATTTACTTGCTTTTCCCCCCAGTACTTAACCCTATTGTCTATAGTGTCAGGACAAAGCAGATTCGTATAAGAATTTTCCACAAGTTAAGACTAGGGAGGAGGCTTTAAATAACCTCTTTCCTCAGGTTTTCCCACTGAAAAATCTCGAGGCAGGTGTCTGAGTAGATGAGAAGTAAAATATTTGGGACTTGATCATCTGCTTAAATTTATAATTCTTTTACTTCCTACATATGTGATCTCAGTTCATTAACAACTCTTAGGAGATTCACGTTTTTCATAGCCAAATTGTGGTATGTTCTTTTCTATCCCCAAAATAATTATGAGACTTATTAAAGACAATGTGTGTCAAAAAATATTACTTTTGAGCAGCCCGGGTGGCTGAGTGGTTTAGCGCCCCCTTTGGCCCAGGGTGTGATCCTGGAGACCCAGGATTGAGTCCCACATCAGGCTCCCTGCATTGGAGCCTGCTTCTCCCTCTCTCTGTGTCTTTCATGAATAAATAAATAAAATCTTTAAAAAAATTACTTTGGATGTTATTTGAGGATGTTATTATATTATTAATATGAATTCCAATAATACCAATAACTTTCTTCATAAAATACAACTGTTTATATAATTTCTCACATTGATGATCCAGAAATCAATCTGTCTCTCATTTGCTTATATTGTGTCTCTCATGACAAAAGGTCATATTTTTATGAAGAGATTTCTGAGGATGCCAGGGTGGCTCATTAGTTGAGCGTTTGCATTCAGCTCAGGGCGTGATCCTAGAGTCCCAGGATCGAGTCCTGCATATATCTTCCTGCATGGAGCCTGTTTCTCCCTCTGCCTATGTCTCTCTCCCTCTCTCTCTCTCTCTCTGTCTCTGTCTCTCTCTGTGTGTGTCTCTCAAAAATAAATAAATAAATAAATAAATAATAAACAAATAAATAAATAAAATCTTTTTTTTTAAAAAGAAAAGATTTCTGACTTCTTGGGGCAGGTTTGGAGTTTGAGTTCTTTTTTTTTTTAAGATTGTATTTATTTATTATTTGACACACACACACACACACACACACACACACACACACACACACACAGAAAGAGAACATGAGAGAGCGCACAAGCAGGCAGAGCAGCAGGCAGAGGGAGAGGAAGAAGCAGACTCCCCATTGAGCAGGGAACCCAAGGTGGGGCTCAATCCCAAGACTCAGGAATCATGACCTGAGCTGAAGGCAGGCTGCTTAACCAGCTGAGCCACTCAGATGTCCTAGAATTTGAGTTCTTTTTTTTTTTTTTAAGTTTTTATTTAGTTATTCATGATAGTCACAGAGAGAGAGAGGCAGAGACACAGGCAGAGGGAGAAGCAGGCTCCATGTGGGGAGCCCGACGTAGGATTCGATTCTGGGTCTCCAGGATTGCGCCCTGGGCCAAAGGCAGGCGCTAAACCGCTGTGCCACCCAGGGATCCCCTAGAATTTGAGTTCTTTACAAGACTTTGAACTTCTACTGTGACTGTTGGCTACCGACTGTTTTAACTTCACCATTGCACAATGGTGTGTCTTTTCTCCCCTAGCCACCTTAGATCTATCAGCTTCTTCAATTTATAACCAATACTGAGGCAGACATATGGGAGTTGCTCTAGAAAGCCTGACAGTCTAAATACCTAGGCAAATGTGTAGATTCCCTATTCAATAGCACAGAATTTCATGTCTTCATCAGTGACTGGGTTGGGAACTGTGCAAAGTAACTATCCTTATCTTTTAATAAAATGTTCTCTTATTCTACATATCTGTATAGATCTTCAATATAATCTTTATCAATTTCTTTATTGCCAATAACCTGTTATTTTTCTTCTTCACTAAGATGATTTACACATATGCTTTCATTGGTGATATTTTATTATTTAATATATATTCACTTTCTTCTTAGGTGTACTGAAAAGTTTTTGAGCATGAGGTCATGACAGCTACACTAATACAGCACCCTGGGGCTGGCCTTGTCCAAACATCATAAGTACTCATAAAATAGTTGTAAGTGTAAATGATATGGCCTATTCACTCATCCAAGAAAAATATACAAAGAAACATGAAATACCTCTTGTGGCACTTACTGCTTTCAACACTGTGGATATATAAAATACAGAATGAATAGTCTTAATGTTAAATAATTAATGCTTAATAGTAGAGACACATATAAATGGATTAGTAAAGTTAACAGATGCTATCATTGAAATAAGTAAATAGTACAATATTGTTATTTAAGATTGGGATTGAAGTAATTACACTTTGGCTGTGCCTTGTAGGTCAAATTCATTCCTGCCAGCTAGACTAAGTATGAAAGAAAGTGGTGTGCTGAAGCTAGCTTCTTTGGCTTCTGAATGCCAATTGTGCAATATCTTGTTCCAAATCTATGTTCTATAAAACACTGGTAGTTTGAGATTGGTCATAATGGGAATATTTACACAACAGAAATAAGCAAACACTACATACCAGGGCTTTAAATTTTTTTCCTAGAGAGTTGATTGTTAAGCATTTACCAGCACACCACTGGGCAAGGTATTCTAGGAGGAGGAGGTGGCATGAAGAAAGAGAAAGACTATAGAAAGAGCATGTGCTAGGAATATACCTCCATCTCCAGGAGAAACTTGAGACTTGCCCAAACATTACCTCAAAAGAGACATGGTTCTGAAATGAGTTGTAATGACATGAGCATGCCCAGATCTCACTTCAGTATAGGATTTGTAGCCTCAGCTGCTGGAAGTGTGTCAGTACAGAGCCTTTGACTTTCAGCCCCTTCAAAGATTCCCTCAGCTGCAGACAAGAGCCTCGCACAAGGTCATGACCTAACCAATCGCTGAGCTAGAAGGCATAAAGGGCTTTATTATTATTATTATTATTATTATTATTATTATTTGGCTTTTGGCTCAATCTAATGTAAAACAATTCATTTGGGCAATTTTAACTGGAGAACTTTCTGTGGTATTCACCAAAACTGGCATCAGACCTGACTCACAGCTCAGTTTGTCCTTCTGGCAATCTGACTTTATCCCTTTTCATTTTAAAATGCTTACCCCAAGGACTCTCCACCGGAAGTATATTGCATAATAAATTTTACCTTGAAGTCTGCTTTCTTAGAGAACCCTGAGATGAGAAGTTCCAGAAAACCTTTGACAAAGATGAAAGATGAAATGAGATTCTCACAAAAACATCCTTTTGCAGGAAGATAGAACAATATAGAGAAGAGAGCCATGATTTTTTATTCTAAGTTTTAAGAAAAGGCCAAAGTCTGTGTATGAGCCTAGGAGAAGGATAATAATTCTTATTCCTATACTTACTAGTATTGTGTGTAAGCAAAGACAGAAAAGGGTTGTGGAGGCTCTCATGTGGCTAGGTTGAGAATAGGAATTTCATATATACAGGGGACAAAATTCTTGCTGCTTATTAAGCTTATTTGTGTCAAAGATTTAAATGGCATTAGGTCAAATTACCTTATTCAAATTATAATTTCTTAAAAAGTCAGCCTCTACTGTTTTTCCTAGCCTCTGTTATTTGGGTTACAAAAATCATTATGTTTTGACCTGTGGATTTTGGAATACCTAATCTACTCTGCCAGAAGAGGTGAGGTATATTCAATGTAAATATTGAACCAGAAGACCTCTGGACTCAGAGACATCAAAAGAAGTCACAAAAGCAGAGAAATAATGTTTTCTTTTTCTGTATTATTGATTTTATTTAATTATTACCTTTCTATATTAATTTTTCCAAATATTAGTTACCTATATTTTTAACTTTTCTTATTATTAATTTTCTATATAGCTGATTTATTTTAAATGCTGAATTGTCACTTGTCTGGATTTACCATAGAATATTTGTCTGTTTTTGTGCCAGTACCATACTGTCTTGATGACCACAGCTTTGTAGTACAACCTGAAATCTGGCATTGTGATGCCCCCAGCTATGGTTTTCTTTTTTAATATCCCCCTGGCTATTCGGGGTCTTTTCTGATTCCACACAAACCTTAAGATGATTTGTTCCAACTCTCTGAAGAAAGTCCATGGTATTTTGATAGGGATTGCATTAAACGTGTAAATTGCCCTGGGTAGCATTGACATTTTCACCATATTAATTCTTCCAATCCATGAGCATGGAATATTTTTCCATCTCTTTGTGTCTTTCTCAATTTCTTTCAAAAGTGTTCTGTAGTTTTTAGGATAGAGATCCTTTACCTCTTTGGTTAGGATTATTCCTAGGTATCTTATGCTTTTGGGTGCAATTGTAAATGGATTGACTCCTTAATTTCTCTTTCTTCAGTCTCATTGTTAGTGTATAGAAATGCCACTGACTTCTGGGCATTGGTTTTGTATCCTGCCACACTGCCGAATTACTGTACAAGTTCTAGCAATCTTAGGGTGGAGTCTTTTGGGTTTTCTATATACAGTATCATGTCATCTGCGAAGAGGGAGAGTTTGACTTCTTCCTTGCCAATTTACACATTTAATGCAATCCCTATCAAAATACCATGTACTTTCTTCAGACAGTTGGAACAAATCATCTTAAGATTTGTATGGAATCAGAAAAGACCCCAAATAGCCAGGGAATATTAAAAAAGAAAACCATAGCTGGGGGCATCACAATGCCAGATTTCAGGTTGTACTACAAAGCTGTGGTCATCAAGACAGTGTGGTACTGGCACAAAAACAGACACATAGATCAATGGAACAGAATAGAGAATCCAGAAGTGGACCCTCAACTTTATGGTTTACTAATATTCGACAAAGCAGGAAAGACTATCCACTGGAAAAAAGACAGTCTCTCCAATAAATGGTGCTGAGAAAATTGGACATCCACATGGAAGAATGAAACTAGACCATTCTCTTACACCATACACAAAGATAAACTCAAAATAGATGAAAGATCTAAATGTGAGACAAGATTCCATCAAAATCCTAGAGAAGAACACAGGCAACACCGTTTTTGAACTTGGCCACAGCAACTTCTTGCAAGATACATCATGAAGACAAGAGAAACAAAAGCAAAAATGAACTATTGGGACTTCGTCAAGATAAGAAGCTTCTGCACAGCAAAAGAAACAGTCAACAAAACTAAAAGACAACCTACAGAATGGGAGAAGATATTTGCAAATGACCTATCAGATAAAGGGCTAGTATCCAAGATCTATAAAGAACTTCTTAAACTCAACACCAAAGAAACAAACAATCCAGTCATGAAATGAGCAAAAGACATGAACAGAAATCTCACAGAGGAAGACACAGACATGGCCAACATGCACATGAGAAAATGCTCCACATCACTGGCCATCAGGGAAATACAAATCAAAACCACAATGAGATACCACCTCACAGCAGTGAGAATGGGGAAAATTAACAAGGCAGGAAACAAGAAATGTTGGAGAGGATATGGAGAAAGGGGAATCCTCTTGCACTGTTGGTGGGAATGTGAACTGGTGCAGCCACTCTGGAAAACTGTGTGGAGGTTCCTCAAAGGGTTAAAAATAGACCTGCCCTACGACCCAGCAATTTCACTGCTGGGGATTTACCCCCAAAATACAGATGCAGTGAAACGCCGGGACACCTGCACCCCGATGTTTCTAGCAGCAATGTCCACAATAGCCAAAATGTGGAAGGAACCTCGGTGTCCATCGAAAGATGAATGGATAAAAAAGATGTGGTTTATGTATACAATGGAATATTCCTCAGCCATTAGAAACAAGAAATACCCACCATTTGCTTCGACATGGATGGAACTGGAGGGTATTATGCTGAGTGAAATAAGTGAATCAGAGAAGGACAAACATTATATGTTCTCATTCATTTGGGGAATATAAAAAATAGTGAAAAGGAATAAAGGGAAAGGGGAAAAATGAGTGGGAAATATCAGAAAGGGAGACAGACCATGAGAGACTCCTAACTCTGGGAAACGAACAAGTGGTGGTGGAAAGGGAGGTGGGTGGGAGGTGGGGGTGACTGAGTGACAGGCACTGAGGGGGGCACTTGATGGGATGAGCACTGGGTGTTATGGTATATGTTGGCAAATTGAACTCCAATTAAAAATATGTAAAAAAAGAAATAAAAATAAAAAATTGAAGTGAAAAAAAAGAATATTTGTCTGTTCACCTACTGAAGGACATCTTAGTTGGTTCCAAAGTTTTGGCAATTAATAAAGTTGCTGTAACATCTGTGTGCAGGTTTTATATGGACATAATATTAAACTTATTTGAGTAAATACCAAAGAGCATGATTGTTGGATTGTATGGTAAGAGAATATTTAGTTTTATAAGAAACTTCTCATTCATTTGGGGAATATAAATAATAGTGAAAGGGAATATAAGGGAAGGGAGAAGAAATGTGTGGGAAGTATCAGAAAGGGAGACAGAATGTAAAGACTGCTAACTCTGGGAAACGAACTAGGGGTGGTAGAAGGGGAGGAGGGCGGGGGTTGGGAGTGAATGGGTGACGGGCACTGGGTGTTATTCTGTATGTTAGTAAATTGAACACCAATAAAAAATAAATTAAAAAAAAAAAAGGAAACTGCTAATGTCTTCCAAAGTGGCTATACCATTTTGCATTTTCAATGGCAGTGAATGATAGTTCTTATTGCTTCATATCCTTGGCAACATTTGCTGTTGTCAGCATTCCAGATTTTGGCCTTTGTTATAGATGTGTAGTGGTATCTAATTGTTATTTTAATTTTAATTTCCCTGATAACATGATGTAGAGCATGTCACATATACTTATTTGCCATCTGCATATCTTACTTGATGAGCTGTCTCTCGAGGTCTTGCCTCATTTTCTAATTGGGTTGTTTGTTTTCTTATTGTTGCATTTTAAGAGTTTTTTATATTGTTGGCTATCAGTTCTTTACCAGATGCATCTTTGCAAATATTCTCTCTGTCTGTGGCTTGTTTTCTCATTCTCTGGACACTATCTTTCATAAAGCAGAAAATTTCAATTTCAATAAAGTTCAATTTGTCAAATATTTCTTTCATGGATTTTTAATTTTGATCTCATCTTTAAAAAGTCATCACCATAGCCGAGGTCTTGTACGTTTTCTCTTATATTATCTTCTACTAGTTTCGGCCATGTCTGGTGTACTAAGAAGCACTTCAAGTCATCTATTTTCGTGTCACAGTGCTTTTGATCTCTAGCATTTCCTTTTGGTTCTTTCTTAGTATTTCCATTTCTCTGCTTATCTTTCCCATTTGTTCTTGCATATTTTCTACTTTATCCATTAGAGCCTTTTTTACTAATTTTTTATTTATTTTTTAAAAAAGATTTTATTTATTTATTCATGAGAGACACAGAGAGAGGCAGACACAGGCAGAGGGAGAAGCAGGCTCCAAGCAGGGAGCCAGATGTGGGATTAGATCCTGGAACTCCAGAATCATGCCCAGAGTCAAAGGCAGATGCTCAACTACTGAGCAACCCAGGTGTCCCTATCCATTAGCGCCTTTAGCATATTGATTATCATAGGGGTTTTAAGTTCCTGGTCTGATAATTCCACCATCCCTGTCATGCCTAATTCTGATGCTTGCTCAATTTCTTCAAATTGTATTTTCAGCCTTTTAGCATGTTCTTCTCCACTCCCACAGCTGGACATGATATCCCAGGTAAAAGGAACTGCTCTAAATGGGCCTTTATTAATATGTGGTAAGATATGGGGGAGGGGAAGTATCCTATAGTCCTATGATTAAATTTCAGTCTTTCTGTGAGGCTATTCCCTGGAATTTGAACTTCACAAGTGTTTCTCAGTTTTGTTTTATTTGTTTTAATTCTCCCCCCCTCAGATGAAATAGGATGACTAGGATGGACTGGAGTTGGGTGTTTTCTTCTCCCACATGGAAAGCTAGAGGGGGTTGGAGTTGGGTAGTCTTCTTTCCCAAGGTTGGTCAGGTGCTAAAAAATCCTAGCAGGTTAGGCTCTGGTTGACTAGTTTCCCTTATTAAAAGGAACAGAGTGTCATGATATAGTTCAAAAGGAACAGAGTGTCATGATATAGTTCAAAAATGTTTCCTTTTCCCCTCTACCTGCTTGGAGCATGAGAATATTTTTCTCTCATGTTTCTGTGGGAGCTTTGAAAAGCTCTTGGAGGCAAATATCATTTAGATTATTTTATCCCGAATTCCCTGCCATTGTTGGGTGCTCCTATGGTTTTTAACTCCCAGGCTTGTCCACACTGAGCCTCCAGCAACCTTTTAATTTAGTTCTGATTTTTCTACCCTAGTTATGGTTTCTGAAGCTATCTTTCTTGTGAGCCTCTACTCTGTAAGAGTAGAGGAATTCCCTGTATTCCCAGTCTCGCCATTCTTGGTGGGGGTAATTTGCTCTGTGTCCTCTCCTCTCTCATGGATTCAAGAAGAGATGTTGATTTTCAGTCTATTTTTTCCTAATTCTTAGGACATAGTGGTGACTCTGGGCTTCTCACATGAGGAACCAGAAGAAACTGGACATCAAATTTATTGTTGTTTTAAAAATCAGATCGAGAAAGTTCTCATTTTTTTTAGTTTAATATGTTTTATTAAAATTATCAATATTAAATTTAGTCAAATATCTTTTCTTCATCAATCCAGATTTTCAAGTGATTTTCCCTTTTATTCAATATATTTCATGGATTTTATATTCATTAAATTATATATAACATCTTCACTATGATATATATATACTGTATTTATTTTCTATATACGCTATTTTCACTATATCACATATAGTGAATTACATTGGGTGATTTTTGCATATAAAACAACTTTGGGGGTACCTGGGTGGCTCAGTCAGTTAAGGGTCTGCTTCAGCTCAGGTCAGGATCTCAGTGTCCTGGAATTGAACCCTGCATCGGGCACCCTGCTTCTCCCTCTACCTCTGCCTTTGCCTCCCTCCTTGTGCTCTATCTCTTTTTCTCTCATGCTCTCTCTCAAAAAAATTTTTTTAAATCTTAAAAAAAAAAACAACCTTGATGTTTGAATTAAACACAGAAAAAGGAGGAAGTCATTTGTTTTTCCAGACTGATGAAGAAAAAAGTATTTGACTAAATTTAATATTTAGTATTATGTAAATATTTAGTATTATGTAAAAAACTTTAGTAAACTAAAATTATTTAGTATTATGTATTATCATAAAAATTCAAAAGAATCATAGTGTGTGTGTATGTGTACGTGTGTGTGTGCACGTCTGCATGCAATCACTGGATTAGATTTGCTAATATTTTCTTTTGGAAACCACAGGTAAGGGGAGACTACTATAATTTTACCAACATTCAATAGCTAGATAACTGCTGTCTTTGGCTATTCAGAGCACAGTCTTTTTTATAGTACATTATTCTGACTAAATCCACTGTTTTTCTCCATCAGATGATCCCAGGAGCACTGTTCAGTTGCTTCAAATCTGTACTCTCAGTTTGGGAATTTCACATAATCATCTTCTTTCTCTGAGCAGGGTAAAATCTCCAGTGGCATTTATCCTCTCTGAGATTTACATAAACAACAACAACAAAAATGGTCCTGAGGGGTTGGTTAGTCAAGAGGAGCAATGGAATTTAGAGAAGTTAAAGCCGAGAAGTGTAGTGTGGATAAAGTACCTAGCTGGATAGAGTCAAAGATGCTGAAAGCAAACATTTTATCTTGGCTCTGGAGTTGCTGAAGGAGAAATGAATGCCTTGCTCAGGACATCTATGCTTTCTTGAAGAGCTATCTGCCATTGTGATTTTTATTCTTCTCTTATGTCCATGTTCAGTGGCTTTCTCTACCTGTAACAGAGTCCCTAGGCCTGACAGGCTAGAACCCAGCAAATCTGTGGCATGGTGAATGGCTGTCTATACCTGAGGACTCAGGTATGCCTAAGGAAGGCTTCTGAAGTGAGAAAAATAGGCAAGAGATTAATATCTAATATATTTGAAGAATCCAGGAAGTAGAAGGATAAGTCAAGAGGTAAGACTGGCCATCGTTCATGTGAATTCACAGTTTGAAGATTAAGTTAGAGGTATAGAATGTCATTCCCCAAAAGTGAACCAGAGTATCATCTTCAAAGGCTGCTCAGAAGAGCTCTGGAATGGGATGCCATTGTAAATTTATCTCCAGATGTAGATAGTGCACATGATGGGAATTCATGTACTGATATCTCTATTCTCTGAAACGTTGCTATCTGATATTAACTAAAAATTATATTGTTAAAAATAATGATGATGATGATGATGATGATGTTCATGGTTATTTGAGTACCATCTCTATTACACTCTCACATATATCCTACACATTTGGCAATATTATGAGCCAAAAAATGAATTAGGCAAGATAACTCTCAAGAGAAGCCCTCAGGAGTAATATCTTTATAAGTGATAACTGATAATCTAGGTCACACCCACCTTAGGATTACTACTATTGTATTTGGCTGATATGCTTAAGATTGTAGATACTTCAACATCTCCACTAACATTTTGCTTCACTTAAGCCCAAGATATTTCCCAAAGGTCTTAAGACTTTTTCTTCATTTAAGCCCCAAAGTCTCAGATTCTGTGCCAAGAACTTTAGATACATTTTCTTGAGTAATCTCTTAAGCAAGGTAATAAAGATCCCAGTTTTTTACTAAACTCAGAGTTTCGTAACCTGTCCAAAATGATAGAGGTAGTGAATGACAGTTGTCAACAGACTTCCTCTGGGTCTAGAGGAGTAGCCACTGAGAACAGTGTGCTGTGTCTAATAGATTCATTTATGGAAGATGGATTGTGAATATCCTAAGTCAGAGGAATCTTTAATATGAAATAGTAGGAGAAAGTGATCTAAGAGGGAAGACTTGGTATACCTGGGCAGGATGAAGTCTCTGAAGATATTGAAATATTTGAGGAAGGGTATCAAGGAAAAAGAAAATAAGCACACTCAAGTGCCAACATGAACAGTTATTGTTCAAGTGATGTTGAAACAGACCAGAAGTTTGTGACATAAAAAGCTAGGACAAGGAGGGAGGTATATAAAGACCAGAATTGCTTAATATATTATGAATAGTATAGTATATACATCACAGGATGAAGGTATGTAAAGCAGCTCTTTTCTTCATCATTATTTCTCCTAAAATGGAAGGAAGATAGTATCAGAGTGGAAAAGCTCCTGTGAACACTATAGGGAGTGAGGGAATTGCTTATTTTTATTAAATCTGCCAGAGAAAACTATGAAGTGTAATTGTAATAGTGGAGCAGGATATGTTGGGGGCCACATGAAATTTAGAGAAACTCTGATATCAAATATGCTAAGTGAAAAGAAAAATTTATGTTTAGTATCCAAAGTAACTGGGTGGCCATCATGTTGCTAAATAGTTAGTCTTTAGGGCTCTTACTATAAGGCCTCATTTTCTCTAGTTTCTGGTAAATTCTGCCCCTTTTGTTCCCTACAGTGCATTCCATCTATTGGGTACCCAAGCCCTGAGCACTAAAGTCTTACACTCTTCTTATAACATGCCATGTGTTCTTTTTTGTTATTATTGTTTTTATTTTTCTTTTAAGAATTTTTTCTCTCTTTTCTCTATTAGGCATCCTTCGAATTTTCTTGAGGATAATTTCCCCTTTTACAACTCTCTACTGAACCCAATAAACTACTGTCCCCTTGACACACATGCCTCAAATTTATCCTAATTAACCTAAGTTAATCTTATCTGCCAGTTTCACACACTTTTCATGATGTCCTTTTGAATGTTTGTTTGTTTGTTTCAATAGATGACACCAAAATCCACCAAATAACTGAATTTGTCATGGGTTATTTTCGTTTTCTCATTCCTACCAATGATCACCAACTAGTATTTTTTCCCCTGCATAACATTTATATCTATTTATCCTTTATCATCCCACATTTTTCTTTCATCCACTTTTTTTGAATTACTATGATAGTCTTCTAAAGCATTCCCCTGCCTTCTCTTTTGCCAAATCTTTAGTCTATTCTTAACATTAATTCTACTTTAACAGCAATATAATATAAATCTGGTCATACTGTTTACTTTTTATTAAAATGACTATGTTGTGTCCCCGAAGATTAAGTCTAAGCTCTTCATATTTTTATACAAGTTCCATCAGAAGTTCTAATCCATTTCTATTCAGTCTTCTCTCTAATAACCTAATAATCTGAAGAGCCACTCTATTCTATTGTTTTGCTCAACTGCATTCATTTACACTTGTAATGCTAATATTTTTCAGCATTTATCTGGGTGTCAATCAGCACAGAATGTTCAACACAGCCCCTTGTTCCCTCTATCTCATACTTCTCATTCGAGACCTACCTAATTCAAGAATCATCTTGAATAAATTTTCCCTGACATCTCTGGGTCAGGTTAGGTTCCTCTTTTTGTGTTTTGTAGGGATTTACATTAAACTACTACTTTAATTTTACATCTCTCCATTTTCTAGGTTATAAGTACTTGAAGGTAGTTTTTAATTTTCCTACATTTTAGCACTACTAGTTTTCTTTTTATAAAATAAGTTTTCAATAAATGTACAATGATGAAATAGGTTAATTGGGCAAATAATAAATACAGATGGTAATTATATACAATGAGCAAAGGAGATATTAGAATCTATGCAGAGCAACATGCTTCGGAATACTGGTACTTCTTGCAATATTGACTGTACCCAAATTGTTCCAGGTTCTCGTCTTCCCACTTAGACTGAAAGTGCCTCCATCACTGTGATGTCTGTCTTCAATAGCTCTGTCCTATACCCTCGCTTCCTCCTAACAGGCCTCTCAGGCCTTGAAAGCAGATATAGCTTGATTTCTATCCCCATCTTCTTGGTCTATGCCACCTCAATTGTAGGAAACATTACCATCCTAGTTATCATCAGAACTGAGTCTTCCCTCCACCAACCAATGTACTACTTTCTATCAATGCTGGCACTGACTGATCTGGGCCTATCCACGACAACCTTGCCTACAATGTTCAGTGTCTTCTGGTTCCATGCCCGGGAGATCTCCTTTAATGCTTGCCTGGTCCAGATGTACTTCATTCATGTTTTCTCAATTATTGAGTCAGCTGTGCTGTTGGCCATGGCCTTTGACCGCTTTGTAGCAATCCGAGAGCCCCTGCGTTATGTGACCATTCTAACCAATGGTGTGATCATTGGGATTGGGTTGGCAATTGCTGGAAGGGCCTTGGCTCTGGTTTTTCCAGCTTCCTTCCTCCTAAAGAGGCTTCAATATCGTCCTGTCAATATTCTCTCCTACCCATTCTGCCTACACCAGGATCTGATAAAAACAACTGTATCCAGTCGTTGGGTCAGCAGCATCTATGGCCTCATGGTGGTCATTTGCTCCATGGGACTTGATTCAGTGCTTCTCCTCCTCTCCTATATCCTCATCCTTGGCACAGTGTTGAGTATAGCCTCCAAGACAGAGAGGATTAAAGCGCTCAACACCTGCATCTCCCACATATGTGCTGTACTCACTTTCTATACACCAATGATTGGGCTATCTATGATCCGTCGCTATGGGCAGAATGCTTCCCCAATTGTCCATGTGCTCATGGCCAATGTCTACTTGCTGGTTCCACCCCTCATGAATCCTATTGTCTACAGTGTCAAGACCAAGCAGATTCGTGACAGAATCCTCAGGAAATTCAAGCAACAGAAAGCTTAGGTGCAAGAGACTCTGAAACACATTTTTCATCATCTTCTCCTTTATAATTATGAAAGTATCTCATACTAGTGTAGAATTTTCAATTTAAATTTTACTGGGACACCTGGGTGGCTCAGTGGTTGAGTGCCTGCCTTTAGCCCAGGGTGTGATCCTGGAGTCCAGGGATCAAGTCCCACATCAGGCTCCCTGCATGGAGCCTGCTTCTCCCTCTGCCTGTGTCTCTGCCTCTTTCTCTCTCTGTCTCTCATGAATAAATAAATAAAATCTGTAAAAAAATAATTTAAAAAATAAAAAATAATATTAATAATAAAAAAAAGACTCCAAACCACTGCTGTCCTTCGGGGCTCTCTGGCTCAGACACTACCTTCCATGCTGCTGAAACATATTGTCAAGAAACACATGCCCAGGGCAGCCCCGGGTGGCTCGGTGGTTTAGCACCACTGTCAGTCCGGGCATGATCCTGGAGACCCAGGATTGAGTCCCATATCAGGCTCCCTGCGTGGAGCCTGCTTTACCCTCTGCCTGTGTTTCTGCCTCTCTCTCTCTCTCTGTGTCTCATGAATAAACAATTAAAATATTAAAAAAAAGAAACACATGTCCTCTCTCCAATTGCCCTCTATATCAGAAGTTCCTTCATTCTTTTCCCCTTCGGTTGGTGGCCCTGACCACTACCCCTGGAAGGTCTGCTGTATAGGACTTCCCCTATTTCTCCTACCTCACTGTGCTACTGCCATCTCATGGTCAAGCCTTTTCCTTAGTTACTCTGGATCCTCAAACTCACTAGAATGTATATCATACATTTTGTTTCTCATTCAGACCATTGATGAACATTCAGTTTGTTGTCACCTCTGTCTATTATGAATAATGCCAGTATGTATATTCTTGTACATATTTTTGTGTGGTCAGAGAACATTGCTTATGTTATTTCTATCATTTAAAATCTATATCTATATCTATCTATTTTATGATCTAGTATATGGTCTATGCTGGAGAATGTTCCATAAGCACTGGAGAAAAATGCATATTATGGTTGAGTGGAGTGGTTTATAGTATTAAGTCTTCTATCTCCTTGTTGATCTTCTGTCCAGTTGTTCTATCAACTATTGATAGTGAGAAAGTGGGGTAGTAAAGTCTTCACCTTTTATTTTATTTTAATTATTTTATTTTATTTCATTTTTTAAAGTTTTAATTTATTTATTCATGAGACATACACAGAGAGAGGCAGAGACATAGGAAGAGGGAGAAGGGAGAAGCAGACTCCCTGCAGAGAGCCTGATGTGGGACTCCATCCCAGGACCCCGGGATCTTGCCTTGAACCAAAGGCAGACGCTCAATCATTGAGCCACCCAGGTGCCCCTAGCTTTTATTCTTGAACTGTTTATTCTTCCCTTTGTTTCTGTCAATTTTTTGCTTCAGATTTTTTGCTGGTCTGTTATTATGTGAGTATATGCTTATCATTGTTATACTTTCCCTTTTATCATTATAAAGTGACCCTCTTTATGTATAGTATATTTTATTTTATTTTTTGGTATCAAAGTCTATTTTTTCCTGATATAGTACAGCCAGCTTTGTTGTAGTTGCATTTTGTATGGTACCTTGTTTTCCATTCTTTTACTTTCAATCCATTTGTATATGTAACCTGAAGAAAGCACATAGTTGGGGCATGTTTTATCATCTAGTCTGACAAACTTTTCTGTTTGATTCGATTGCTCAGTCCACTACCTTCAATGGTACTATTGATAATGATGAGTTGGATTTATATCTGCCATTTAATTTTTTGTTTTTTTCTATCTCATTTTATTTTTAAATTTCTCTGTTCTCTCTTTACTACTTTCTTTTGTTTTAAATTAATATTTGTCCTACATAGCATCTTAATCTTTTCAATGACTTTTTCACTAGATATTTTTTATAATTTTCCTTAGCAATTATAATAGAGCTTACCACAATCACCTTACCAAAATCATCTTCTGATGTATACTAGCTTAATTACAGTGATATATAGGAACATTTAAACTGCTATTCCCATATAACTCTATTCCATTTTCCTTAATTTGTGGTAGTGTATGAAATTGCTTTTTAAGGAAGTTAAGAGAAGAGAGGATATGCACTTAACTATTTCTCATAATTATGAAATTACCTTTACCGATGTTTGCCTTTTTTTGTATAGATTCAAATTTAAATCTGGACCACTTACTTTTAGCCTGCATTTGACTATAATCTTAAACTGTTATCTAAGAAGAAGCAATTCATAGGTTAGATTTAATGAAATTAAAATATCCTGTGCATCAAACATAGTACTAGAAAATAGAAAAGCCAAAAACTGGGAGAAAATAATTGTAAAATACATGACAAATTATTTGTGTCGAATAAAGTTCTACAACTTAATTAAAAGATAAACATCTTAGGGAAGCCTGGGTGGCTCAGTCGGTTAAGTGTCTGCCTTCAGCTCAGGCCATGATTCCAGAGTTCTGGGATCGAGTACCACATTGAGCTCCCTGCTCAGTGGGAGTCTGCTTTTCCCTTTCCATCTTTGCTCTCTCTCTCTCTCAAGTAAATAAATAAAATCTTTTTAAAAAGAGACAAACATCCTAGTATAAAATGGACAGAATTGAATGGCCACTTCACCAAGGAAGATATATGAATAGCCAATAAACGTAAAAATGTGTTTCAAAATTAGAGGAATACAAATTAAAATCACGAAGAAATACATAGGGCTACTCAGGCAGGCTAACATAAAAAAAAGCTGAAATAATAATCAAGGCTGTGGACGAAATTTTCTGAAATTTCATACATTGCTCAGAGTGTATAAAATAGCACAACACTTAGAAAAGTTTGGCAATATGTGTTCTCTGGAAATAGACCTTGAGAAGGTATTTGGGATATAATGCATTTATAAGATCTTTAATGCTACTGAAAGGAAAAGATAAGGCACTAGGGTTGGACAGAGAGAAATGGAATTGCAATGTAGCCCTGACAAAGCTGTGTCCAACCCTGAAGAGAGCTCTGGAGTGAGCATTGTCTATTAATAATGATCTTCAGACAGACCTCAATGAACTGGCATTTTTATTTGAGTAACTGCAACCTTAACTTTTCCTGAGGATTAGAGTTAATTACACCTGCTGATATGGTATGCTTTCTTGCTTCCTAGTTCTTGTGCCCAAGAGCCCCAAATTCCCAGATGGTAGTCATAGCTTATAATTAAATGTAAATCTTGCTGGAAAAAGTACACTCCATCTCCACCACCAGGACCTCTGAGCACACAGTCATTGTTTGGACAGAAGGCACAATATCTCCTATGACCCAAGTTCTCTTCCCATTGTGATTCTGGCACATATGAAGGTCTTTGATTCAGTGCATAAATTGACTCCAAGAGGATGCCATCACCTAGAATGTTGTTTGAGCTGATATGTGCCTTTTGTAAGCTGTGTGAGTGCTCTGTTAGGCCAATAACTTGTGGTATATGATATAACCAATGGATTGAATAGTCATGAACCTACTCTCACTTCGTTAGTTGTACCCTGGTCTGATACAATGTTTGATGAAATCCTGTGCCAGGGGATGAAACATTTTGTGATGCTGCTGAGGCTCTGCAGACGGAGACAATCTCACACACAGAATGCATGTCTGTTTTGTGAGATCAAACTGCCCCCTGTTGCAGGATTGAAAGGACAGATGTAGCCAACTTGTCATGAAGTGGTTAGTTGGTGACCATGAGAAATGGCACCATATCAAATTCTGGACATTAGTTAGTCTCTGTTGCTAGAAGGTCTGACATTTAGCAGTGGCAGTAGCTAGATCAGTCTTGGTTATGTGGGATTCCATAGCGTTTGACCCTTGGGCAACTGTATAGCATCCTCTGTGGCCTCCAATTTCACATGCCATTGTGCAAGCACTGTGGTGGCTGAAGCCAGAGGATGACTGATAACTGATTATGCTCTTCTGTCAGCTTGGCTCCTCTTCCATGGTGGCTAATCTCTGTTGAGCAGTAACATGTGGCGCAAAGATCTTCACAACATATGCCCACATCATTCTGCCACCCCAGACTTCCTGAACTCTGGTCTTTCATCCTTTTCTGTCAATCTCCTGACCAGCCCTAATTCACCACTGCCAATGGTTCTGTTTATGTTCCGGTCTCAGGACACTTCCTTTTCTACACAAAGTGATCCCTAGGTGCATCACCTAAACCTCAGTATAGGAGATCCACACTTAAAATAAAAGTAAAATCTGTTTGTGGAATATATTACCATTCAACCAAAGGGAATAATGTGGCTGCATATGTATGCAATGATATACTTTCTACATATGATTTATTGAAAAAGATAGCTGAATAACAGTGCATGTAGAAATATATCCATTCTAAATAAATTACTTCAAACAAAATTTGTGTGTGTGGTGTATGTGTGTGTCTATGTTGAGAGAGATTCATGGAATCAATCATTTTAAATAGTCAATGGATATTACCCTTGGTTATAGGTGTAGAGGGAAGAGAGAGGTCAACAGTCAACAGAAGTCTCTCAATCAGCCATTTATAAGCTGGAGGTCTTAGGAAGTTGGTGGCATATTCAGTCTGAGTCTGAAGACCTGAGCACCAGGGTGCTTAAAAAAAAAATTTATTTATTCATGAGAGACACACATAGAGAGGCAGAGACACAGGAAGAGGGAGAAGCAGGCTCCATGCAAGGAGCCTGATATGGGACTCGATCCCGGGACTCCAGGATCACACCTTGAGCCAAAGGCATATGCTCAACCACTGAGCCACCCAGGCATTCCTCACTTTTGTATTAAACATGTCAATATTATTTATTTTCAATATCAGGAAGTATTTTAAAAGTAAATACTATTCCCTTATCTTTTAAAAGTAACAGTCTGTTCCTTTCAGAATTAAAACCCAGGGATGAAAAAAATAATAATAAAATAAAACCCAGGGATGTCTGGGTGGCTTAGCTGGTTGAGCAACTGCCTTTGGCTCAAGTCATGATCTTAAGGTCCTGGGACTGAGCTCCACCCTGCTCAGTGGGGAGTCTACTCCTCCCTCTCCTCTGTCTCTCAAATAAATAAATAAAATCTTTTTAAAAAAAGAATTAAAAAACTCAATAACCTAACTGTACTATCAATAACGTAATGACATAGAATATACAATGTGACAACTGCTGGGAAAAAGCCAAGAACAGAATGCTCTGAAACTACAGGCAAGGGAGCAATTAATTCAGCATAATGGATCTGGGACTGGTACACTCTCATAATCTCTTTTTTTTTTCCTAAAAAAATGACTAAAGCATTTGCATTATGGGAATTCACCTGACTCTCCTTGAATCCAGTTAAGCATTCATTAAAGTATTCAGCTGGGCTTTTTATTCCCTCTGAGGGTAGCCTTCTGTATTATCATCCCAAGAGGCCACTCACAAAGCATCAGGGAGGAAGGACTAGTATTGGGGTGTTATGATAATCCTGTGTACCTGACACTGGGATTGGAGTGGCTTCATTCTTGGTTTATATTTCTGAGCCTGAAGTGTAGATCTAATAGCCCACATCTTGGTAAGTACCCAAAAACCCTAGTGTTCCAATTAGATTTCATCAATCAAGAGCATTAAGATGGATAAAATGTGTCCTTGATAAAATGTTAATATTTTATTGTTTAACGCCAGCTTAAATCTTAGAATATACTTAAGACTTTGTTAATATTATTGTATTGGTTAGAGTTTTCCAGAGAAACAGAAGCAATAGGATATATATTGGCCACTGAGGATTATATATGGAGACTGAGAAGTCTCTCAGTCAGCCTTTTATAAACTTAGGAGGTTGATGGCATAATTCAATCTGAGTCTGAAGACCTGAGCACCAGGGTGCTAAGGCAGGAAAAGATAAGACTGATGTCCTGGCTCAAGTATTCAGGCAGGAAGGACTGAATTCTTCTTCCCTCTACCTTTTTGCTCTTTTCAGGCCCTAAACTGATTGGATCATGCCATCTCATACTGCAAAGGGCAAACTGTTTTATCTATGAGTTCATAGATTTTAATTAATCATGTGCGAGTGGGTTTTGTACAAATTCCATTTAATCATTTAATTTTAATATAGAAGCCTCCAAGTTGAGGATAAGATTTTTAATTCATTCATTGAATATCAGTATATATCAAAATGATTATATGGGATACCATCAGCTAGAGGAAGGAAGAAAAGCAGAAATATTATCAGCAAGAGAACACTAATAGCCCTAAGTTACTATTACTGTCATTACTCAGCGCTGGACCTCAAGTTTGGGTTAATTTGGGTTCACTCGGTAGGCAGGATGAAAACAAATAAACGACAACAACAAAACAACCCCTATTCAAGCAGGAGAAAAACAAGTGTTGCAATATTGAAAATGTCAAGTTCTGCCCTAGGTTGCTCTATGTAAAATAAAAATGTTATACTATTATATAAAAATATGGATCCTTTAAAGAAATGAAGGCTTTGCATAGATCACTGCACTCTTTCACTTCAGATCATCTTCTGAAGCAATTATATGTATTCAGGGAGCTTTATGATATGTGTGTTTAGGGGCTAAATCAGCCCACTCATACCAACAGAGGACTTGAGTGGGGGTGTAAGGCAGTCCAAGAGAATGGAAGTGTGAGTATGTATACCTAATAGGGGAGAATATAGGGCTTTGCATTTCAGTCAAGGTATTGGACTTGGGGAGGTTGGGTTATTCTGATTTTCTTAAGGGAAGTAGAATGACTGACATTACAGAAAGACAAATCTGGTGCTGACACAAAGGCATTTTGTGACATCCGTGCAACACCTATAGCCTCCTTGGAACTGCTGATGAGTACCTTCCAAATGTAAATGTAGTAACTGTTAAACCAGTTGTTTATACGGTTTTTATTATACTTTCATATGCTAATTGCATTTAGAACTTCCTGTGTATTCTCCATTAGTGTATGATTCCACATTCATATTCTTCAAAACTATATTTTTCTGTGGATACATTTATCACTAAATTGCTGACTGGTGACATAAAGACAGAAGTTAAACTAAACAAGGCATTCTAACTAAAAAGATGGGATTAAACCTAGGGGAAAAAATTTAAAAGGTCAACAAAAGTGGTCACAGAAACACACCAGGCATGTGCAGCAATTTATGGACTGTGAGGTAGAGATAAGAAAATGGTACAGGAGATAGATGTGGACACACACATAACAATATGTGCAAGAGAAAGAGAGGACTGCATGGTGCCTGTGTGGTTCAGTCATTGAGTGTCAGACTTTTGGCTTTGTTCAGCTCAGGTCATGATGTCAGGGTCCTGGGATGGAGCACTATATGGGGCTCTGCGCTGCTTGAGATCCTTTCTCCCCATCTTGCTCCTACCCTGGCTCTCACTCACTCTTAAATCAATCAATCAATCTTAAAAAGAGGAATGGAGAAAAATATAAAAGCAAGTATGAGGGTATAAGCATGTTTAGAAAAGAGAGGCAACATAACAGAACTTGATACTGATTATCTACAAAAGAAATCTACAAGACTTTTGCAACATATGTGTGAACAAGAGAGGACAAGAAAGAATGAGGCAGCATAATAAACAATTGACCTATGTACCACTTTAAGGGATAGCATTAATTCCCTAGTGATCAGGAATTGGTATAAAAGCAAATCATGTGCGTTAAATTTATGTTTATCTGCAATGTACTTTTAAAGCTTTGAAATATTTACAGTTTCTTTAAATAATGTCAATAAGTTATCTTCCATAAAATTGCTTTCATGCCAGCACAGAGGTAACCAGGCACCTATTAAATGTTCTATTAAAATGTATCTCTCTTACTTAAATGTTCCCTTTTAGTTAGTGTCTTTCCACTTGTAATTAACATTGACTTTCCAGAATTCCTCAGGTATGCAGATTGGATAATAGCCAAGGTTTGCAGAGGAATGGGGTAGGTGCTCCGTTTTACTTCATTCCTTCAGCCTCTAGCTAAGAACAATCATTTATATTTATCCAACAAATATTTACTGAGAACCAAATGCGTGAAAGCATCCAGGAACATCAAGATAAACATGAAATATACCCTGACCACAAAGACATCAGCAAAGTAGGAGGCAAAGATGTGAAATAAATGTCAAATAAATATTCATATGATAAACAGGCAAAAGGTCACAAAGAAAAGCACTCTGTCTGGAATGTAAGGTGAAGAAATGGTCCAAGAAAGGATTCTAAAGGACATGATATCTAACAGGATTTGGACAAATGCAGGCGAGGAAAAGAAGGACGTTTTTAGGATACATAAAAGCAAAATACTTGAAACAACATGGTATTCTGGAAATTGAAAGAAGTTGACATAAGGAAGAGATTAGTCATGGAAAGATAGGAGACAGGTAATTAACACCTGCTCTAGCTAGGATTATACTGTGATCACTACTAGAAATGTTTAGTCTCACTTTTTCACTTTTCTGTTCACTATGTAGAAAAAAAATACATTGCTTTCCTAGCAACATTTCTCATGATCTAAAACTCTTACACCCTTATCATATCACAGGATGAATTTTACAATCAGTATGGATTTTAAAATTCCAATTTGTGGCCTCATTAAGTATGATTATGGAAAGCATCATGTTCAGCTTCTAGATGTAAAAATAATCAACAAATGACACCTAACTCTGGGAAACAAACAATGGGTTGCACAAGAGGAGGTGGGTGGGGGGATGGGGTAGCTGGGTGATGGGCACTGGGGAGGGCTCTTGATGGGATGATATAATGGGTGTTTATTATACTATATGTTGGCAAATTGAGTTTAAATTAAAAAAATAAAATATTGACAATGGTTCTACTATAACTTTCCAATCCTTTGACTTGCATTTTCCTGATGATGAATGGTGTGGAAGATCATTTACATCTTCATTATTGAATTGTAAAGTTTCTTCCTAAATTCTGGATGCATGTCCAGATATAGGATTTGCAAATATATTCTTATTCTATGGTTAGTCTGTTGACTTTCTTGACAGTGTACTTTGAATCACAAACTTTTAAAAAAATCTGATTAAGTCCAATTTATATATTTTTTTTGTTTATACTTTTTGTGCCATACGAATCCATTTTCTAACCCAAGTTCAGAAAGATTTATTCCTTTGTTTTCTTCAAATGGTTTTACTATTATAGCTCTTGTATAGAAGTCTTATATTTTGATATAATTTGTTTGTATATAGTGTGAGGTAGGGATCTAAGTTCATTATTTTGCATATTGATATGCAATTGTCTTACCATCATTTTTAAAACAATACAATTTCTTAAAGGTTAAATATTAAATAATTGCCCATGCATTTGTAGTGTTATGTTCCTGATTTGTACCTATGTTAATCCACATAATTTCCAAATTTGTACAGTGTCACAATCTAACAAAATATGCTATTGGAAATAGAGGCTGATAAATTTTCTGTTTCCTTCTTAAGTGCTGAGTCTAAGGAAAACACTTTGAATATTTATATCCATCTACTGATGAGGGATAGGTACATTTTCATGTTTTTCCTGTATCCTGCTTACATGTGTCATGATATTATTCCTATCTGTATCTTACAAAATGCTTTATTTTCATCCTAAGAATTATTGCAGAATAAGTGGAATCATAAGATTTCCATTGACCTGAATGACTAGACAAATGACTACACAAATATACATTTAAGCAAACTAGTTTTTGCCATTGTAGGATGTCTCTTCTGAGACCCACATCCTGATCTCACTTTACTGCAATGTCAGCCTTTAACACTTCTGAAGTGGAAATCTCTACCTTCTTCCTCATTGGGATCCCAGGGATGAAGCATGCTCACATTTGGGTTTCCATCCCCATTTGCCTCATGTACCTCCTTGCCATCCTGGGGAACTGCACTATCCTCTTTTTCATAAAAACAGAGACCTCTCTGCATGAGCCTATGTATTATTTCCTCTCCATGCTGGCCTTTTCTGACCTGGGACTGTCCATCTCCTCCCTTCCAACCATGCTGAGAATCTTCTTGTTCAATGCCACTGGAATCTCCCCTGATGCTTGCTTTGCCCAGGAGTTCTTCATTCATGGATTCTCAGCCATGGAGTCATTAGTACTTTTCATCATGTCTATCGATCGCTTGATAGCCATCTGCAACCCTCTGAAATACACCTCCATTCTGAATAGTGTAAGAGTCTTTAAAATTGGCCTTGTATCTGCTATAAAAAGTCTCTTATTGGTCTTCCCTTTCCCCTTTATTCTGAAGAGGCTGAGATTCTGTAAGAAAAGCCTTCTATCTCACTCCTACTGTCTCCATCAGGATGTCATGAAACTGGCCTGTTCTGACAACAGAGTCAATGTCATCTACGGACTGCTTGTGGCTCTAACAGCTATGTTAGACTTGGTATGCATTGCTGTGTCTTACATGCTGATCATGAAGATTGTTCTGGGCATCACCTCACACAAGGGCTGTCTCAAGGTCCTCAACACTTGCATCTCCCACATCTGTGCTGTGCTGATCTTTTACGTGCCTATTATTACCTTGGCTATTATTCACCGCTTTGCCAAAAACGTTTCTCCAGTTGTTAGGGTCGTCATAGCTGATACCTTCCTTCTGGTTCCCCCTCTAATGAATCCCCTTGTGTACTCTGTGAAGAGTCATCAGATTAGAAATCTGATTCTCATGAAATTATGTGAGATAAAAGGTTGATGGGAAGCTTCAGCTGCAATGAATGCCCAACTCACTTTGCACAAATGCGGGGATCCAAGAATGACAGTGAAGTAAAAGAGATTGACAAAAATATGTATTTCATATATAGGCTCATCAAATTTCAAATTATTGATTTCATTTAGCAGCAACAACATCCTACATGGCTTAGGGTTATAATACATTAACCATTGCATTTTCTATGTCCTTTGACTCTTTTACCTCTCCACATAACCAGCTATATGATTATATCCACAATAGCCACAAAAGTGCCATTTTAATTTGATTAAAATGTTAGATTTATTATTCTTAAAAAAAGAAAATTAGTATGTCCCTTTGGGAAAAAAGCAAACATAACTCTAACTCAGGCATGATCAGTTCTAACTAAAGTAAACTGAAAGATGAATCACTCACACAGACACACACACACACGTGCGCGCACATGCACTGCATCAGCATCCCCTAAGCACCTATTTTGTGTGTATATGTGTGTGTTTATGTGTTGGGAAGGTGATATATGTATGCCTAGTTGTGTGTTTCATCAGCAATTCAAATAAATCATAAAAATGCTCCTATCTTCAAGTACCGTGAAAAATGTACTAAATGTAAATGCAGTGGTAGATGAGCAAATATGTTATCAACTTGTATTTTAAATTTTCTGCAATATATTTAATAAACCATCTTCTTTAGTATGCATATTGAGTGAGCTGTTCCTTATTAGTTTGTATAGCACTGTCTTTTTGCCAGTTTCACATCTTAACAGCAGTATTATTTCTTAATTGTCTAAATCCTGCATCAATGTGTATGTGACCGAAGTAGAGCATTTTAATTTCTATCTCTGTCAGTATCTAGAAAAGTACCTGGGACATATGAACTATTTATTGTATGTTTGTTAAAACATAGCAATCCTAGAACATTTTGAAGACATGACTATAAAGCATGATAAGAAAGCCACAGATCCATTAAAGTATGCCTGAAAATCCTCGTTTAATACAAAGTTCACTTCTACAAATTAATTACTTGGGTATAAGTTAAAATAAAAGCGAACATGAATATACTTAGCAATCCTAAAAATAAGTGGAGTAGTGGAGTAATCTCATTATATAGATAAGATCTAGCCAGGTCTTCACTAAAAGTTATCTAACTGAATTTACTCTCACATGTAATAAGCATTACTATTTAATCCACACTAAATCCTAAAATTTAGAAAGCCTATATTAGTAAGATAAACACTCCATGCTAGAGACAGTATTATATCATATTATCCTAAACAACACAACATTTTTTTTTTAAGATTTTACTTATTTATTCATGAGAGACACACAGAGAGAGGCAGAGACATAGGCAGAGGGAGAAGCAGAGTCCCTGCAGGGAGCCTTACCTGAGACTAGATCCCCAGACCCTAAGATTACGACTTGAGCCAAAGGCAGAAGCTCAATCACTGAGCCACCCAGGTGCCCCAAAACAACATTCTAGGGTAAGACATTGCAATGGCTCACAGATATGAAATAGAAGTTGTGGGAACTTGGGGGAGCTTCATCATCCTTAAGTTGTAGAAGTCATTGTTAGCATTACCAACTCTTGCTCTTACAGTTATCAAACCTTTCTTTGCTTCAATCACTATTCTGAATGAAGCCCCCTATATAATGAGTAAATGGTCACACATTGGAGGAATGGATAGTGGGGACATGTTTTACACCTCCACTAACAAAGAAGAGCATGGACTTTCATTATGAATTTCACTTACAGACTTAAGGAAAGGGCTGAAAAATATGAATTGCTTGATACTCTTAAACCAGGACTGGTCATACTACCCATGGATATGAACTCAATGTGATTGGCAAAACTTAGTCATGACATGACTATAATCACTGTGACTGGAATAAACAAAGGAAGTAGTTTCTTCTTCTAGGAAGGTTGGAGAAATAGTATTTGGAAAAAATAGAACAAAACAAATTAAATAAAGTAAAGGAAAACCAAATAAAACCAGTAGCTGTCTCATAGACCTGCCAAAGATGGCAGACTGACATCATTGAGAAAAAATAGGGGAAAAAAAGCGATTTAAGGAATAAATTATTAAAGAATACATAAGAAATGAACTCAAATGGTGGCCTGTAGTAGTTTTATTGGGATTTCTTAGAAAATACATCCATTATACTTCTACACAAAGAATTAGGAATTAGTGTATTTACTAGAGAGTGCAATTCATCATTAAAGTGGTAAGTTATCTTTAGAATGCTACATTTAAGAAGACAGACAAGTTTGCTGATATATATATATATATAGATAGATAGATAGATAGATATAGATATATATATATATATATATAATTTTAACTGATAGCACCTATCAGCCATGAAAAGCCATGGAAAGCCCACCTTTCAATCTTTGCAAGGCATTAGAATCACTTGGGAGGTTTTTAAAGTCTGGTAATAAATGTAACATCGCAGGCCAATTAAATCAGACTACAAAATTATTTGTAACCTAATATTCTATTGATGGATATTAGAGTTGCTTCCAAATTTTTCCTGTTATAAATAAAATTCCTATAGATAATCTTAAAGATGTGTTTTCTTATCGCAGCTATAGAATTTATGAATGGTATCATTATGATACTAATTTTAATTTTCCTAAATGCAAATTGAACTGTGAGTGTTTAAGTATATTTATTCCTCTTGGATGGTTTGTCTTTTCATCTTAAAAGTGTCTTTCAGTGAACAAAATTCTTCTCTTTTGTTTGTTATAAGTGATTATTTTTACTTCAGGGCTAGTCTTTTTAGGTCCTTGATTATTTCAAAGTCATGAACACTTTTTTTCTTCTACTTGTTTTCTTTCTTTTTATATTTAATGGTTAGATCTATGATCTAGCTGAAATTTCTGATAAAGCTATTTATTCATTTATTTATATATACAAATTGCTCCATTTCTTGAAAAGATCTTCCTTTCCCTATTGAATTTTGTCACTGTCACTCTGTGTCTTCTTGTGTGTTGGTTTTGAACCTCAGGAATTTCTCAGGTAAAATAGAAACTGCTCCCCATACACGGAGGGCAAGCAGAGAACAAAGAAAAAGACATACCCCTCCAGATTGGTACGTGGCAGGTTTAATAAGCACGAAAACATATGAGACTTGTTTTTGGTAGTCATAAGACAAGTAAATCTCCATACATGCCTGCCAGAACCTTAAAATTATATATAGAAGCTTGAATGGGGTTCAGTCATATATACCATCCACATGGTCTCAATAATATATTCCTTCCTTGAAAATTTCAGGGCTCCCACTGTGAAAAGAGTATACAGAATGTACATTTGAGGGTCAATGGGGGTGCTGAGGGGCCTCCAATTACCCAGGTTTAGCTCATGGACCAGTCAGTAACATCCTTTTGATGAATTCCTCCAACATTGTATCAATACCACACTCTTAAATAAATGCAACTTTAGAATTAATCATGAGATCTTATGGTATTATGGTGTGGTTCATTCAATGTTTTTCTTGTCTTGCCTGTTCTAGGTCTTTTTGCATTTCCACATAAAGTTTACAATCAACTTGTCAATTTCCACAATAAAATCTACTAGGATTCGATTAGAATTGTGCTGAGTCAATGCTACTTTCTGAATAATTGTTAGCAACACAGTTTTCTAATCAATAAACCTGATCTCTCTTTTTATATAGGTCTTCTTGAAATCTTCTGCAATGTTTTGAATTTATTGGTGCAGGTATCTTAAAAGTATTTATTTTATTTATTTTTACACATTTGACTTTACTGATTAAATACCTTGATTGACATAAATGTTATTTAAATTTATACAAATTGTTTTTTCAAGTGTGTAGGAACACAGTTTCGTATATTGCTGGATGGCTTTTTAAAACTAATTATTGTCGATGCGTGAATAAAAAATATGTGGTATATACATACAATGGAATATTAGCCTTAAAAAAGAATGAAATCTTGCCATTTACAATGACAGACGATCTAGAGAATATAATGCTCAGCAAAATAAGTCAGAGGAAGACAAATGCCATATGATTTCACTTATATATGGGATATAAGAAACAAAACAAACCCAAAGGGGAAAAAAAAAGAGAAAAAGACAAACCAAGAAACAGACTCTTAACTATAGAGTACAAAGTGATGGTTACTAGATTGGAAATGAATAGGGGAATGGGTGCAATCAGTGATGAGGACTAAGGAGGGCACTTGTGATGAGCGTTAGGTGTTGTATGGAAGTGCTGAATCACTATATTGTACACTTGAAACTAATATTACACTATATGTTAACTGGAATTTAAATAGAAACTTAAAAAAATAAAGCTTAAATTAAAAAAATTAAAAATAATAAAAACTTATTCTTAATATTTATAGATTTCTATTTTTTAAAAAAGATTTTATGTATTTATTTGAGAGGGAGAGCACAAGCAGGAGGAGTGGCAGAGGGAGAGGGAGAAGCTGGCTCCCTGCTGAGCAGGGAGCCGGACTTGGGGCTCAATCCCAGAACCCTGGGATCATGACCTGAGCTGAAGGCAGGCACTTAACCGACTGAGCCACCCAGGTGCCCCTATTTATAGATTTCTAAACAATCATATCATTTGTGAGTACAGGCATTTTTACTTTATCCTTTCAAATTTTTATTTTTTTCATTCCTTTCTTCTTTCCACATTACACAATCCTGGATATCTAGTGCAATTTTGAACAGAATACTGATAGGACATCATAAACTTTACATGTCATTGAGAGAAAATGCCCAACATTATTTAATCATTGTAATGTCAGCTCTAGCATTTTTACATATGTCTATCAATTCAAGGTAGTACCCTTTATTTCTAGTTTACTCAGGTTTGTGAAGACAATGTATTAGGATTTTATCTATTGAGGTGGAATGCAGTTTTTCCTCTATGTCAGTGTGAAATATATTCATGATTATGGAAAAGTATGTATTTCTAGGATCAGCTCCACTTGTTCACAATGTATTATTTTTTTATATATATCACTGTATTCTACCTCTACTTTTGTTATGTTTGTAGATATCCATATTCACAGAATATATTAACCGTCAATTACTGTTTCTTGTACTGTAATTGTCTGGTTAGGTATCACACATTAAACTAGTGGAGAAGTGTTTAATCTCTATCCAACAGAGTATGTATAATATTGGTATTATTTTTTGTTGTTGTTAAATGCCTAATATAAATAAGAAGAGTGGCCTCTTAGCCTGGAGTTGATTTGAGGGCTTTTAAAAAAAAATTATGAAGTAAGTGCTATTAACAGACAAAGAACTATCCAGCTTTTTGTTTTCTTGTTTTAGAGATTAGTATTTTTCAAAGACTTTGTTCATTTCATCTGAGTTATCTACTCTATTGTAAAAAATATTTAAAAAATCATATTCATTGTATTCTCTGAATATCCTTTATATTGTTAGTAAAATCTGTTTCTTGTTTTTATTATTAATACACTTTTCTTGTTTTCTCTCTTCTCTCTTGTTTAGAGTTGCTAAGTTTTTTATGGATATTCTTAAACTTTTCACAGAACCAGACTTCTGTTTTGATTTTATTTATGTCAGATACATATTTTATTGATTTCTGATCTTGCCATTATTAATCCTTTGTACTTTGGGCTTAATTTGTTCTTCTTTGTTATCATCCTGAAATAGAAGCTATATCTTTAGATTTTCATATATATATATATATATATGAAATTGTATGAATTTGTATATACAAATGAATTGTATATATATATATATGTATATATATATATATATGTATATATATATATACACACACACACACAATGGAATAATATCCAGCCATCAGAAAGGGTAAATACTTACTAGTATTACAATATATATTAACTAACTAGAATTTAAGTAAAATACTTGACACATTAAAAAAGGGGGTAACAAATAAATAAATAAATAAATAAATAAATAAATAAAAATAAAAAAGGGGGTAACTGATGACTGGTTACTAAAATTTTACAGAAAAAAATGAATTCAGACCTCCATCTGAATGCCAAATAAAGATTCAGTTTCTCTATAGGGAAAATATGGCCAAAAGGAATTTTTCCAAGTAGGATATTTGAAGATACTAGCTCAAAGTGGCATGTATATTTCTTAATATGGCAGCCACATACATGCTTCATTCTGTCAAAAAAGTTGGAAGAAGCTTTTTAAAAACTACTATTTTTCTGTGATATTTCCAGATAATCATATTTTACTAATTCAGCATTTCTCTCTCTTTCACTGAAGAGCCCTCTAAATGTATCATTTTCATTATCAATAAGTCATATGTTGAAATCACCACCTTCCTCTTGGTTGGGGTGCCAGGGCTGGAATATACACACACTCTGGATCTCTATTTCCATCTGCAGCATGTATCTTTTTGTTATTCTGGGAAACTGCACTTTTTTGTCATCAAGACAAAGCTTTCCTTGAATGAGTGTATGTATTACTTCCTTTCCATGTTGGCCATGTCTGACTGGGCTTGTCCCTCTCTTCTCTACCTACCATGGGGAGGATCTTCTTATTCAATCTTCTGAAATTTCTGCCAAATGCCTGCTTTCCCCAGGAACTCTTCATCCATGGATTCACAGTATTTTAGTCCGCAATGCTCCTGATCATGTCGCTTGCCTGTTTCCTAGCCATCCACAACCCTCTGAGATACAGCTTCTTTCTGACTATTGTCAGAGTTGCCAAAATAGGAATGATCTTCTTTTTCAGAGTTTCCTCCTGGTTCTTCCCTTCCCTTTCACTTTGAGAAGTTTGAAATGTTGTAATAAAAACCAATTATCCAGGCAGCCTGGGTGAAATGTTGTAATAAAAACCAATTATCCAGGCAGCCTGGGTGGCTCAGCGGTTTAGTGCCACTTTCAGCCCAGGGTGTGATCCTGGAGACCCAGGATTGAGTCCCATGTCAGGCTCCCTGCATGGAGCCTGCTTCTCCCTCTGTCTATATCTCAGCCTCTCTCTGTGTGTCTCTCATGAATCAATAAACAAAATTTTTAAAAAGCAAAAAATAAATCCAATTATCCTATTCCTACTGTCTCCATCAGGATGTCATGAAGTTGGCCTGCTCTGATAACCGAATTGATGTCATCTATGGTGTTTTGAAGCACTCTGCCTTGTGGTAGACTTTATGCTTATTGCTATGTCTTACATCCTGATCCTCAAGACTGTGCTGGGAATTGCATCCTGAAAGGATCAGCTCAAGGTCCTCAATACTTGTGTTTCACATTTCTGTGCAGTGATCATCTTCTACTTGCCCATCATCAACCTTGCCATTGTCCATCACTTTGTCTGACATGTCTCACCTCTCTTCAATATGCTCATGGCAAGTGTTCTTTTACTTGTGCCTCCAATGATGAATCCCATCGTGTACTGTGTGAAAACTAGGCAAATTAGAGTGAGAATTGTAGTAAAATTATGTCAGAAGTAGATACAACAGTGATTTGTAATAGGAAACACAGCAGTCAGTTTAGGGAAAGATTTCCAAGATAAGTTTCAGAAAACCTAATATTTGACACAAAGATGAATCAGTATCGCTTTTTGTAATTATGTAAGATTTATTTCATTAATAAGTGATACTGGGCATGAGTATAGATAGGACTGGTAAAAGAAAATACTTATCTTGGGGTCCCTCCCTTAAGGGATATAAGAAAATCCATTATCAGTTTAAAAATAGATGTCTTATGATGTCATCTATCATAAAATCCAAAAATGCTAATACACAATAATTTTCATGTATATCCTTTCATGTATATATAGAAGTTGATTCCTCATCTCTCAAATGCAATCCATCTGTATTAATTTCTTTCAAGTCTAGACTAAAATGATAACTTAGTCTGTCTTCCTCTCATTACTTTAATTTTATTCATCCTAGTATATATAAGTCACCAGTATCTCTTTAATGAAATTCTATAATAACCTCACAAGTTTCTAAACATCTACTCTTGCTACTTTCTAATTGATTCTTTATTTTAAAGACAAGAGTCATATCTTTAAAATGGAAATTAGGTAATGTAATGTTTTTAAATGTAAAGTTTCTTATTTCTTTGAGAATAGAATTAAAGCAATGAAGTAGATACAAAAAGGCCATACATTGACTGGATCTTCTCCACTTCTCCAATATCATCAAACAGTCATCAAACTCCAGCCCTTTCCATCTTCTGCATATTTGTAGAATTTACAGAGCTCTCTGCTTCTTGTGAGTTATCACATCTGGCCTTCAGTTTTAGAATGTTCTTGGCACCAATTTCTTATAATTCATTTCTATTACCTTTGTTGTTACATTTTGACTGCAGTTCACTGTAGAATACTTCCCTAAACCCTCAGTTCAAAACATGACCTTCTTTTTGAAATCTCTTTTCCAGCTTCTTTTATCTTTTATTCTGTTTATTATTATTATTGACCACAAATGTAATTCTATCTTTTCTTTATACTTTCTGAATAAAGTGTGCTTTCAAAGAAAGGCAAACCATATCCATTTTATTTGTCTCTGTGTACCTAATATGCACCATATTTTCTGATGTGGAGTAAACCTCCAATAAATAATTGCTGTTGAATGAATGTGTAAGTGAGGCCACATTTGGGAAAAGGAAATTACTTGTTGAAGAGTTCAGTAAGACTCCACCCAGATGTGATTAATTGGCTTCAGTTGCATATTATAAGGTAGGTATATCACAGATGCTCAAGAGTGTTAAAAAATAATATAGGGTTATGGAGGAATATTTTGTTTTGGTTGTGAAAAATGACAAAAAGTACAATTTACCTTCTTAACATGACCTCAAAACTCATATCACAGAACAGAGTTTTCATCTTTTCTCATGCCCACTCATTAACTCAAGTCTTATCCACAAATCACAATTCTTGTCTCCTATATTTTTATCCTTAGATAATTCAAGAAACAAAGTCCATAAATGTCAAATACTTAGTGAGTAATAATGAGCCCATCCTTGGAAGATACCTCAGAATTAATGAAAACTTTTCACAGACATAAACATTGTTTTTGAATCTCTAATATGTGCAACATGTTTTCATATATTTTCTTTGATTCTCATAATAAACTGGCTTTCAATAAAACATTCCTGTTTATTTTTTCAGTTGAAGATATTGAGGCTCTGAGAAATTGATTTCGTGAACTTCACATAAACAGGAAATTAAAAGCTTTAATTCAAACCTTATCATTTATACTTCAAGATAATACTAGCTTGGCTACATTTTAGCTTTCACGTATATTCAAAATTGCACCTGTTTCCAAAATGTATCCTAGAATAGGAAACCGCATCATCAGATCAAGAAGTTTTTCTATTTTTTGAGTATCTTAATCCATCCAAAAGTTTCACAGTGAACCTGTCAGAGCAGCCAGTATAGTATCTGCTTCAAAAATACAATAACAGGGCAGATATAGGATAGACAGTCCCATTCCAAGAAAGATAAATTGAAAAGTAAAGGATCACAGGTCCCAATCCAGAACTTTGTGGATCAAATTCCATTACACTTAAAATCTTGAGTATAATTCTCTTTTGCTTGATGTTCTCTCCCCCAGGTCTGCCAGGGTGAAATCCCTGCCTTTTTAGACCATCTGAGTTTTGGCCTTGCCCCATCAACTCTGAGTATTGGCAGTCTGTTCTACTGGAATCAAACTAGTGATCCTGTCCTTTGAAACCAAAGAGGAAATAGCCTTGTCCCCCAAAACTTTGGCTGTCTGGGCCCATGGTAGTCTTGGTAGCCCAGCTAACCTCTGAACCACCTTTGGGGGTCATTCCTCCCTTTTCTTAAAGGCTAATGAATCTTTGTAGCTTAAAAGCTGTATTGGCCAGTCCTGTGGCCTCTCAAAAATCTGACACCTTTCCTTTATTTCATCTCATTTATGTCTCCATCAGTATAAACTGCCAACATTTCTGCTGGTGTATAATTCTCAAAACTCTATTTGGCTTCCCATACAATTCACAAAGTCATCACAGATTTTTTTCAGATTGCTACCATAGGGGACAGAGACTTCAGTAGAGCTGAGCTCATTTGCATGTCTGTGTTGGGGCACCTGGATGGCTCAGTAAGATAAAGTCTGCCTTTGGTTCATGAAGGTCATGATCCCAGGGTCCTGGGATTGAGCCCTGTGTTGGGCTTCCACCTCAACAGGAAGTCTGCTTCTGCCTGTGCCCCATCCTCCACTTGTGTGCTCTCTCTCTCTCTTTCTCTCTCTCAAAAATAAATAAATAAATAAATAAATAAATAAATAAATAAATAAATAAATAAAATATTTTAAAAAAAAAAAGAAGGAAAGAAACCTCAGATTGAAAAACTACTAATATTTGCTATAGGACAGTAGGAAGCTAGTCCAAGAAACTTTCTCCATCAGATTTCCCCTACAAGCCCTGTACACTTTGAACAAATTCTTCTCTTCTTGAAGTCATCAAAACATCTATAGGCTTCTGGCCTTCCACAGAAGTGACCTCTCTTAACTCTTTGAAGGCTGAACTTTGTAAGTTAACTGTCAGGCCAGTTCTTCTCAGAGGGCTTTGTCAGCACTGTCTGTGCTTTAGTTCCTTAATAGTGGTTGATAATACCTGATTATATGAACAATGTTCTCAAGTATGCCATTTCAGGCCATACCCCGGTTGCATATTTAATTTTTCCAATTATTACTTGCTAAAAAGGAGAGCAAGCTTTTATTGCACCTATAGAAATAACTGCATTGCTGTGAAAAGCAAGGATACTCAACGTGAATTTTTGAACTTGGAGAACTCAGAAACAGACATTTCAAAAGGTTTTACTTCAGTTTACAAAAGCAGAGTCTGCTAGATCATTATGGAATGCAGATAGTTTAAGAAGAAAAATGGGCCTTTTATATATCCACAAGATAGAACATTTTTAAAAATCATAATATTTAAAACAAACACAATAAAATGTATCTCATCAGTGCAACCAGAGTTGTTTAATTCCTCTGCTAGATCCAGGATTAGTACTCTGCTGAAGCTATCCATCTCTCAACTATGAAGAGTCCTGGCTATCATGACTCAGTCCATTGCCAGGGACTGATAGTTATCTTAGAATCTGTTTGTGAAATGTGGACTACTACTACAGTCTTTTTCCATGGGCTCTGAGACCATTTTACCTTGTTGAAGACCCAAAACTCTGGCCTTTCGAAGATTCCAGAGGTTTCAGATAAGCATCAGAAAAACAAAACAAAATAAAAACTACCTGTATTTTTAAAATAGTTAGGATAGTTAAAATTATCCTAAAATGACTATAATTAATTTCTTTCTAATAATTTTCATATGTCAAATTTCCAAGGAGAGTTGGTAACAAGAACAATGCATGTGACAAGAAAATTTTATTTAATTCTCTGGTATGCAAAACAAGATAATGAAGTCATTATGAAAAATAAAGTTCTTTTTGTTTTCTGAAAAATAAAGTTCTTGATAACCATCTCTAAGACTAACGATAAAGCTTATTTTCAAGGAAGGTGAATGTTACATTTGTGCATAAAAAATAGTAAGTAGAAAGTTTCCTGAGGGAAGTCCCTTGACTCACATTAGTCATGAGAAGGAATGTATATAATGTAACAAGCAAATATCAAGACTGCACTGAGAACATCAACTAAAGAGATTCCATGAGTCTAGAATAAGACCTAGACATCTGGATTTTTATAGAACTCCATGGTGAAGTTTATCTGTATCCCCATTTAAAAACTCTTGACCTTGGGGATCCCTGGGTGGCGCAGCGGTTTGGTGCCTGCCTTTGGCCCAGGGCGCGATCCTGGAGACCCGGGATCGAATCCCACGTCGGGCTCCCAGTGCATGGAGCCTGCTTCTCCCTCTGCCTATGTCTCTGCCTCTCTCTCTCTCTCTGTGACTATCATAGATAAAAAAAAAAAAAAAAAAAAATTAAAAAAAAAAAGAATAAAAACTCTTGACCTTGAAGATGCTCAATGAAAATTAAAATTTCAAAATTCTCTCAACTTGTAGAAGAAAAATCCTGTAACTTTCAGGAAGTGAATCTAGTGGAGGAGGCAGACACAGAAAGGCATAGTTACACAATCTGAAACTGCTCTGTTATTCACATGGTGCTCTGGGATCATAGGTGAGGTGAGGATAATTATGCCAGAGAGAACAAAGGAGACTTCAGAGTGTTCTCTACAAATGGCTTATTCTTATGCTCTCCTGGTCTCTGGTCCCCTCTGAGGTTTCACCTACAGGGAATTTCCTTTTTTCTTCTGAGTACATCCTGTTAAGCTGGACTCTGCAGAGGTTTCTGGGCCACTGGGAAAACAAGGAGGGCTAGATTCTATAGGTCAGGATAAATCAGTGTGCCTATACATCAGCAAAACTCTAGTAACTATGTGCCATCTCTTGTTCCTCTTTATTCTGATGTATGGTACAACGAGACTCCTACCCACTTGCTGGTAAGTTTCCTGCTATTCACAGGCATCATTCCCTTTTTATCAATTTAGGAAAGCCATGACCTTATTATCTGAGTCAGTGTGGTTCCCCAGTGCTTAGCATGAATGCCAGTAGTCCAACTTTCTAAAAAGTTCAACAATGAGTGTAAACGCACAGGTGGAAATTCATAGTCCTGCCAACAATAGGAATCAAATTCAAATTCAAAGAAAAGAATATCGATCTGGATCTTGAGTGATGTGGTTTACTGTTGTCATAGTATAAGTTATTTCTGAGTGTGAGTATGTTAGAATCTACTGAGCATTAGAGAAAAAATGGTGGCCACTGACAGTCTTTCTCCATACCCTGTCCTAACCCTGCATGCTTCTGGTTAGATTTAAGCCCTTTCTTTACATTTCCCTCTTGATAAACAAGAAAGCAACCTTATGCTTCTAACAAAAATGGTACCTATTTCTCCCATTCCTCACCTACCTCCCTTCTTTTTTTTTTTTTTCTACCTCCCTTCTGTAACCATTGGTTTGTTCTGTATAGTTGAGTCTGTTTTCTGGTTTGCCTCTCTTTCTTTTTCCCTATGCTTCTTTGTTTTCTTAAATTCCACCTCTAAGTGAAATCATAAGATATTTCTCTTTCTCCAATTTATTTCATTCTTTCTTATGGCTGAGTAATATTCAATTATATATATAAACATATATAATTTATTATATATATATTTTGCATATATATTTTTCACATCTTCTTTATCCATTCATCAATTTGACATTAATGGTGAGTGCCTTCCAAGTTTCATGTAATAACTATTCAATCGACTTCTTATACGTTTTAAAATTTTTTCCTTATTGTTAATTGCACCCTGAAATTCCCCCGTATTGTCTGTTAAGCATCCTGTTATTCCCTGTTTTATTTCAAAGCTTTATTACCATTGGATTCAAATTATCATTAAACTGTTATCAGCAATCTAAAGAGACATATCAAACTAAGCAAGAACTTCAGCTCAAGGAAAGCAACTCAGGAGCTCAAGAAATGTGATCACAGAAGTAACAGCTCAGAAACATACCATGATTACATTGCAGTTTATCAGTTGTGAATCTACAAGAGAAATATACAAGAGATGGAATGATACAGACAAAAAGATGCCAGGAAAAAAAATGGAGAAAGGGATTGTGAGAGTCTATATTTAGAAAAGAGTTGTAACAGTAGAAAAGCTTAGCACTGATTATATACAAAAAGCATCTGTAATATTCTTACATGTATGAAGGAACAAGAAGGCAAGATAAAAGAACAAGTCAAGGTAATGTGACATTGCTGGATACCTCTTTGTGTAAGAATATTAGTTCTCTAATGGTTGTGTATTGTTGTGAATGCAAAACATTTAAATTTTATACTTATTTTAACAATTTGGAATATATATGGTTTGTTAAAATAATGTGAATAATTTTCTCCAACATAATTGCTTTTCTGTTGTCAGAAGAGAACAATAGCCAGATAGCTATTATGATAAAATATGCAATTCTTAATATACTCCTCATATTTTCCACTTGTAAACTAACATTGACTGCCTTGAGATTGATTATTCCTTCAAGAATACAAGCCTGAAAACAAGCCAATGTTTGGAGACCAGAATTTGTGCCAGTAGAGAGACCATCAATCATGTGCCAGTGATTATTATTTCCCTTATTTCTGTTCTACATTTCTTTAGCCTCTTTGTGACAAAGACAGATTGTCCAACAAATATCTAGTGAGAACCATATGTATCACAGGATCAAGTGATAATAAGATAAATATAAACAATGCTCTGTGCTCTGTGCTCAAAAAAAGCAGTGAAGTTGGAGGAACAAATGCCAAACAAATAAACCATAATTAGTAAGAAACATGCAAAGTTACTGAAGAGGTTCTAGACCAAACCATCTATCATCTTGCAGTGGAAGGCAGGGGAGAGTTCTAGATGATGCCTAACTGAGGAGATAAGCAAAGATAGACATTGAAAAAAAAACATATCCTATGGGGCATTTGTAGCATTTGCAAAGGCAAGATATTTGAAACATCATTATATTCTGAAAATTTAGAAAAAAAAAAAAAAAAGGCCTGAACATAAAGAGGCACTGAAGAGAGAGGAGGTTGGCAATTAACTTTCGTCTCTGGTCAGGATTACATTAGGATTACTATGATAGGTGATCGCTCATATTTTCTCCATTTTTTGTTCAGTACATAGAAAAAACATACATTACTCTCCTAAAAGAACTTAATGGTTTGTTTTGTAGAAAGCAAACTTCCTCTTGATCTGATACTATTATGCCCTTACCATATCAGAAAGAGTATTCCACAATTCTATGACATTTAAATTCTCAATTTGTGGCCTCATTTCTTAGATTCCACATATGAGGGGAATCATGTATTTCTATCTCTGATTTACTTCACTTAGCATACTACTCTTTTTTTTTAAGCATACTACTCTTTATCTCTATCCATGTCTTTGCAAATGACAAGATTACATTCTTTTCTATAGCTGAGTAATATTCCATACACACACACACACACACACACACACACACACATACGCACCCTGCATCTTCCTTATCCATTCACCACTTGATGGACACTTGGGCTGTTTCCATAATTTGGCTATTGTAGATAGTGCTGCTATAGACATTGCTGGTGTGTATATCTCTTTGAATTAGTTTTTTTGTATCCTTTGGGTATATACCTTGTAGTACATTTGCTGGATCATAAGGTAGTTCTATTTTTAACCCTTTGGTGAACCTCTGCATTGTTTTCCAGGGTGGTCACACCATTTTACATTCCCATCAACGGTGCAGGAGGGTTCCCCTTTCTGCATCCTCACCAGCATCTGTTGTTTACTGTGGTGTTGATTTTCACCATTCTGACAGAAGTGAGGTGGTATCTCATTGTAGCTTTGATATGTATTTTCCTGATGATGGCCGCTGATGATCTTTTCATGTGTCTTTTGGCCATCTATGTATATCCTCTAAATGTCCATTCATGTCATGTCTTCTACTCATTTTTAATTAAATTATTTGACGATAGTTAATACACTTAAAGTTTCAAAATTTCTGAAAAGCTGGGCTTCCAGAAGAAAATTCAGCTGCAGCATCTGTTGTGAGTAGAGTACCGATCTCTAAATCAAGGAAGGTAGAGAAATATATAGCAGCAGAGCAAGAGACTAGGTGAAAGGCAGTAAAACAGAAGAAAGATAGAAAAGAACATGATTAAGGGAGAAAGCACAGAGAGAAAGCCATGTGAAACAATGGTTATATCCAAGACAGTGAAATCTGAGGGAAAGGGGCAAGCCCTGCAAAGAGTTGGAAGCAGACAGGAGTAAAAAAAAAAAAAAAAAGAAAAGAAAAGAAAAGAAAAGAAAAGAAAAGAAAATGGGTAAAGGAAGTGAAAATAGATGACAGAGTAGGAGTCCTCAATTCACCCAGCCCCACCAACTGACCTAGATAACTTTCAAAACATCCTGAACACCTACGAATTCGACCTGAGATTTAAAGAGAGAACAGCCGGAACATTACAGAGAGAAGGGTTTTCGCTTCTAACAAGGTAGGAAGGCGGAAAAAAACAAAATAAAAGGAATCCAGTGGGGGAGGGGCCCCGCAAGGATCCAGGCTAAGGCCCAGTGGCCAGAGCCTCTGGGAGAGGAAAGCCCAGACCCTGAGAAGCAGGAACTTAAAAAAATCCCCATCAGATTCTTCCCGGACAGAAAGGCGCTCGCAGGGAAACCGGGCAGAGCCGCAGGAGGGGCAGTGGAGCCCCCAGGTTCCCGGGGTCACTAACAGAGGAAGTGGCCCCGGGGGAGAGGGCGCCACAGACCACCTGCACCCCAGGTGGGGCCTTGGGAGAAGCAGGTGGTTCAGGGGGGGGGGGCCCGGGCGGAGGGGGCTGCGCCCTGCTGCCTTCGGGAGTCCCCCCCCGCCCCCCGGGAGTGCGATTCCAGCAGCACAGGCTCCTATTCTGGGGCGCCAGGACACAGCCCAGGATCCGGCGCTCCCCCTGGGATAGGCGGAGGCGGGGAGGGCAGAGGACAGCAAAGACTCTCCTACCGCTGGGCACCCCCAAGCTGTGCAGATCAGCACCCCCGCCCCCAGAGCATCCAGGCCAGATGTTGCAGGTGCTTACTGGGGGAGCTGACTCTAGAGCTGGAGACCTGACCACCGCCAGTGGTGGTGTTCCTCCTGGTGTCACCCTGTGCCTGGGAGAGGCGTGGCTGCCAGGGGACAGAGGCCTCACAAGATAAACAGCTCCCACTGAGCCAGGCCCCCGGCGGGGGGGCGGCAGCTCCCCCAGGTGCACAAACCTGAGAATCAGCACAGCAGGCCCCTTCCCCAGAAGACCACCTGGAAGGACAGGGGAAGAGCAAGTTCTTGGTCCAGCAGCGCTGGAAAGCTCCAGGGGAAGTCGAGGGATTTACAGTATATAGAACCAGAGAGTACCCCTCCTATTTTTTTTTTCTTCTTTCTTTTTCCAGTACAACTCGTTTTTATATCAGACTGTTAATTTCCTTTTTTTTTCTCTTTACCCATCTTAACTGCAATATTTTACCACCTCTTCATTTTTGTTTCTTGCTTTTTGACTTTCATATTTCTACAATTACAGGTCCTAGATATATTTTCCACTTCTAGATTCCCTTCAACATACTCAACTTAATTATGGGAGATATACAAGATACTTTTTTTGGTTTGTTTGTTTTGTGTTTTTTTGTTTTCTCAGCCTCATTTTGTTCTACAATGGTGGAAGTTAATACCTTCTAAAACATGAACAGAATGCACCCAGAACCAAGTGGTATACCATGCTGGTTCATTCTGTGAGATGCTTCATTCCCAATATGCCTCCCTCTTTTAGCTCATTTATGTTTTGGGGGTCAATGTTGGGGCCTTTCACAAATATTCTGGTTTATATAAATTTGGGACTGAGAAAAACAAAAGACCATGAGGAAAGGTTAAGGGAAATAAATGATAGCCTCAGAAGGAAAAATGTACATATAATTGGGGTTCCATATGGCGCCAAGAGGGAGAGAGGACCAGAAAACATATTAGAACAAATCATAGCTGAGAACTTCCCTAACTTGAGGATGGAAGCAGCCATTCAGATCCAGGAGATAGAGAGCCCCCCACCCCCCCAAATAAATAAAAACAGTTCAACATCTCGATTTTATTTTCTTTCTTTATTTTTTGGAAGGGGAGTAAAATTTAGTGTATTTATTTATTTAATTTTTAATTGGAGTTCAATTTGCCAACATAGTGCATATTATCCAGTGCTCATCCCATCAAGTGCCTCGATTTTAATAGTGAAACTTGCAAATTCCAAAGATAAAAAGAAAATCCTTAAAGCAGCAAGAGACAAGAGATCCGTAACGTATATGGGGAGAAATATTAGATTAACAGCAGACCTTTCCACAGAGACCTGACAGGCCAGAAAGGGCTGGCAGGATATACTCAGGGTCCTAAATGAGAAGAACATGCAGCCAAGAATACTTTACCCAGCAAGGCTCTCATTCAGAATAGAAGGAGAGATCAAGAGCTTCCAAGACAGGCAGAAATTGAAAGAATATGTGACCACCAAACCAGCTCTGCAAGAAATATTAAGAGGGACCCTGTAAAGAAAGAGGAAGCCCAAAGAAATAATCCACAAAATCAGGGACTGAATAGGTATTGCAATGACACTAAATTCATATTTTTCAATAGTAACTCTGAACATGAATGAGCTAAATGATCCCATCAGAAGACACAGGGCTTCAGACTGGATAAAAAACAAGACCTATCTATTTTCTGTCTACAAGAGACTCATTTCAGACCTAAGGATATCTACAGGCTGAAAATGAAAGGTTGGAGAACCATTTACCATTCAAATGGTCCTCAGAAGAAAGCTGGGGTACCAAACCTCAAATCAAATAAATTAAAGTTTATCCCAAAGACTTTAGTAATAAATGAAGCGGGATACTATATCATGCTTCGGAGGTCTATCCAACAAGAGGGCCAGATAATAATGAATATTTATGCCCCTGATATGGGAGCAGCCAAGTATCAATTAATAACCAAAGGAAAGACATACTTAGATAATAATACACTAATAGTAGGGGTCTTCAACAAGGCACTTTCTCCAAATGACAGATCTTCTAAGCACAACATCTCCAAAGAAACGAGAGCTTTAAATGATACACTGGACCAGATGGATTTCACAGATACATATAGAACTTTGCATCCTAACAAAACTGAATACACATTCTTCTCAAGTGCACATGGAACTTTCTCCAGAATAGACCACAAACTGAGTCACAAATCAGGTCTCAACAGATACCAAAAGATTGGGATTGTCCCCTGCATATTTTCACCATTATGCTTTGAAACTTGAACTCAATCACAAGAAGAAATTTGGAAGAAACTCAAACATGTGGAGGTTAAAGACCATCCTGCTAAAAGAGGAAACAGTCAACCAATAAATTAGAGAAGAATTAAAAAGATTCATGGAAACTAATGAGAATGAAGATACAACCATTCAAAAATCTTTGGGATACAGCAAAAAGCAGCCCTGAGGGGGAAATATATCGCAAAACAAGCATCCATCCAAAAACTGGAAAGAACTCAAATACACAAGCTAACCTTGCACCTAAAGGAGCTGGAGAGAAAACAGCAAATAGATCCTACACCCAGCAGAAGAAGAGAGTTAATAAAGATTCGAGCAGAACTCAATGAAATTGAGACCAGAGGAACTGTAGAACAGATCAACAAAACCAAGAGTTGGTTCTTTGAAAGAATTAATAAGATAGATAATCATTAGCCAGCCTTATTAAAAAGAAGAGAGAGAAGACTCAAATTAATAAAATCATGAATGAGAAAGGAGAGATCACTACCAAACCAAGGAAATGCAAACGATTTTAAAAACATATTATTATGAACAGCTATATGCCAATAAATTAGGCCATCTAGAAAAAATGGACACATTTCTAGAAAGCCACAAACTACCAAAACTGGAACAGGAAGAAATGGAAAACCTGAACAGGCCAATAATCAGGAAGGAAATTGAAGCAGTCATCAAAAACCTCCCAAGACACAAAATTCCAGGGCCAGATGACTTCCCAGGGGAATTCTATCAAATGTTTACAGAAGAAACCATACCTATTCTACTAAAGCTGTTCCAAAAGATAGAAAGGGACAGAATACTTCCAAATTTGTTTTATGAGGCCAGCATCACCTTAATTCCAAAACCAGACAAAGACCTCACCAAAGGGAGAATTATAGACTAATATCCTTGATGAACACAGATGCAAAAATTCTCACCAAGATACTAGCCAATAGGATCCAATAGTAGATTAAGAAAATTATTCACCATGACCAAGTGGGATTTATCCCAGGGATGCAAGGCTGGTTCAACACTTGTAAAACAATCAATGTGATTCATCATATCAACAAGAGAAAAAACAAGAACCATATGATCCTCTCAACAGATGCAGAGAAAGCATTTGACAAAATACAGCATCCATTCCTGATCAAAACTCTTCAGAGTATATGGATAGAGTGAACATTCCTCAGCATCTTGAAAGCCATCTACAAAAAGCCCACAGCAAATATCCTTCTCAATGGAGAAACACTGGGAGCCTTTCCCCTAAGCTCAGGAACAAGACAAGGATGTCCACTCTCACCACTGCTATTCAACATCATACTGAAGTCCTAGTCTTGGCAACCAGGCAACAAAAAGAAATCAAAGGCATTCAGATTGGCAAAGAAAATTTGAAACTCTCCTTCTTTGCAGATGACATGATACTGTACTAATACAATCCAAAAGCCTCCACCCCAAGATTGTTAGAACTCATACAGCAATTCGGTAGTGTGGCAGGATACAAAATCAATGCCCAGATATCAGTGGCATTTCTATACACTAACAATGAGACTGAAGAAAGAGAAATTGAGGAATCAATCCCTTTTACAATTGCCCCAAAAGCATAAGATACCGAGGAATAAACCTAACCAAAGAGGTAAAGGATCTATACCATAAAAACTACAGAATACTTCTGAAAGAAATTGAGGAAGATACAAAGAGATGGAAAAAGATTCCATGCTCATGGATTGGAAAATTAATATTGTAAAAATGTCAATGCTACCCAGGGCAGTTTACACATTCAATGCAATCTCTATAAAAATACCATGGACTTTCTTCAGACAGTTGGAACAAATAATCTTAAGATGTGTGGGGAATCAGAAAAGACCCTGAATAGCCAGGGGAATATTGAAAAAGAAAACTATAGCTGGGGGCATCACAATGCCAGGTTTCAGGTTATACTACAACGCTGTGGTCATCAAGACAGTGTGGTACTGGCAGAAAAACAGACACATAGATCAATGGAACAGAATAGCGAATCCAGAAGTGGACCCTCAACTTTATGGTCAACTAATATTCAATAAAGGAGGAAAGACTATCCATTGGAAAAAAGTCTCTTCAATAAATGGTGCTGGGAAAATTGGACATCCACATGCAAAAGAATGAAACTAGACCATTCTCTTGCACCATATGAAAGATAAACTCAAAATGGATGAAAGATCTAAATGTGAGACAAGAATCCATCAAAATCCTAGAGGAGAACATAGGCAACACCCTTTTGGAACTTGGCCATAGCAACTTCTTGCAAGATACATCCATGAAGGCAAGGAAAACAAAAGCAAAAATAAACTATTGGGACTTCACCAAGATAAAAAGCTTCTGCACAGCAAAGCAAATAGTCCACAAAACTAAAAGACAACCTACAGAATAGAAAATATTTGCAAATGACCTATCAGATAAAGGGCTACTTTCCAAGATCTATAAAGAACTTATTAAACTCAACAGCAAAGAAACAAACAATCCAGTCATGATATGGGAAAAAGACATGAACAGAAATCTCACAGAGGAAGACATAGACATGGCCAACAAGCACATGAGAAAATGCTCCGCATCCCTTGCCATCCGGGAAATACAAATCAAAACTACAGTGAGATACCACCTCACACCAGTGAGAATGGTGAAAATTAACAAGGCAGGAAACAACAAATCTTGGAGATGATGTGGAGAAAGGCGAACCCTCTTGCACTGTTGGTGGGAATGTGAACTGGTGCAGCCACTCTGGAAAACTGTGGAGTTTCCTCAAAGAGTTAAAAATAATGCTACCCTATAACCCAGCCATTGCACTACTGGGGATTTACCCCAAAGATACAGATGCAGTGATCGCCGAGACACCTGCATCCCGATGTTTCTAGCAGCAATGTCCACAATAGCCAAACTGTGGAAGGAGCCTCGGTGTCCATCGAGAAATGAATGGATAAAGAAGATGTGGTCTATGTATACAATGGAATATTACTGAGCCATTAGAAACGACAAATACCCACCATTTACTTCAACATGGATAGAACTGGAGGATATTATGCTGAGTGAAGTAAGTCAGTCAGAGGACAAACATTATATGGTCTCATTCATACGGGGAATATAAAAATTAGTGAAAGGGATTATATGGTAAAGGAGAGGAATTGAGTGGGAAAAATCAGAGAGGGTGACAGAACATGAGAGACTCCTAATTCTGGGAAACGAACAAGAAGTGTTGCAAGGGGAGGTGGGCGGGGTGATGGGGTGACTGGGTGTCAGGCACTGGGTGGGGGGCACTTTTGGGATGAACACTGGGTGTGATACTATATGTTGGCAAACTGAACTCCAATAAAAAAATATACAAAAAAAGGAAGTGAAAATAGAATGAAGCCTCAATAGGAGAGAAACTAGGACAAAGACTATGAAATGGGAATCAAAGTAGTCAAAATATACACATATACAAAGGAATTTATTTATTTATTTATTTTAAAAAGATTTTATTTATTTATTCATGAGAGAAAGAGAAAGAGGTGGAGACAGAAGTAGAAGGAGAAACAGGCTCCCTTGTGAGGAGCCTAATGTGGGATTCAATCCTAGGACCTAGGATCATGACCTGAGCCAAAGGCAGATGCTCAACCAGTGTACCACCCAGGTGCCCCATGTAAGCATTTCTTAAATAAAATGATTATCAAGGACTTCAGAAAAAAAAAGGATGGGATGTCTTCAATCATGAAGGAGGGAAACTGGAGCTCATAGTTTGCAGCAATATTGAAAACATGAGCTCAGCTCTGCATACTCCTCCAATATGCTGAGAACCATGAGACTGCGTTTATAGATGTAGGGAGGAATTTAAAGGCGATCCTTCAATGTTCTTACCAAAAATTCTGGTAAGGTTCTGTTTCAGGTCCTGGGTGATATATGATTGCTTATTAGATTGCACAGCATGCGCAGAGGATGGTTGCTTGGCAATTATGACAGAAAAACCTTAGGGGTGGGGCTGTGGGCAGGGGAGTTATTTGTGCTTGGTCAGGATAGAACATAGGAGGTTAACAGATGAGCAGCTTCCTCTGATACCGAGTCACCAGAAAAGATTTCAGATTAGACTGGTGAGTGAAACATCCAGAAAAGTCAAAGACATGCCAGTCCCTTAGGAAACAGGGCAGGAACACATGGATCAGGAATGCTGAAAAAAAAAAAAAAAAAAAGGAATGCTGGACTTGGGAACTTGAGAAATGTATTTATAATTTTCCCTGGAGGCCCTGGTTCTGTGTTCCTTCTGGACCTCTCAGTTATTTTGTGGGACAAGGCATACTTCAGAATATAAGGGTGTTAAACTTGGGCCCCCAGATTCCAAACCCTGAAATAAATTAAATATTCAGTTTCCTCTACCAGGAAAGAAGTCTACACACATCAGTGCAGGCAGCTGAAAACTTAAAAAAAAAAAAAAAAAAAAGGCAAAATCTTTGCAGGGAAGTTCTCACCCTGGTTTGGGCAAACAGCAGGGATAGATTTTAAGAGGTTGGAGATTTAGGCATTGTTGAGAAGAAGTGTAATATCTTCGTATTTTCTGTAGATTTTGAAGAAAAGAATTTGAAAAGTGATAAAAAAAAGGTTAGAATTTAGTAATTATAAACATCTAATAATATAGTTCTTTCTACTATATTCTTCCTTGTACATACATACACATATAGCATCTTGACAGATGGAAAGAAAAAGTTTATAGGTCAAACCAAAGAAAGCATTAAAGAAAATATTATTTAATACTTACTAATTGCTGGAAAATCAGGATGCTTTTGGAAGAAACAGATAAATAAAAGATTTGTTTGATTTACTGCCTAAGCCTGAATAAAGGATTTGTTTGATTTACTGCCTAAACCTGAATTTTAAAGCAAAATGGCCATGGAGTAAGAAAATTATAAGAAACTATTACCGGAAATTATCTTTTCTTCAAAAATCCACAGAAAATATGAGGATATTACATTTCTCCTTCTCAACAATGCCTAAATCTCCTAAATCTCCAACCTCTTAAAATCTATCCCTGCAGTTTGCCAAACCAGGGTGAGAACTTCCCTGTAAAGATTTTTTTTTTTTTTAAGCTTTCAGTTGCCTGCACTGATGTGTGTGGACTTCTTTCCTGGTCAATTGAGGGACTCAGCGGTTGAGCATCTGCCTTCAGCTCAGGGTGTTATCCTGGAATCTGGGATTGAGTCCTGCATGGGGCTTCTTGTAGGGAGCCTGCTTCTCCCTCTGTCTGTGTCTCTGCCTTTCTCCCTCTCTCTCTCATGAACAAATAAATAAAATCTTAAAAAAAATAAAAATGGGTTAATTAATTAATCATTATGTTTTTATAATTTAGTAAACAAATATAATTGACATATAAAAAGCCTAAGAAGACAATTCATAGAAGAATGCAAATAAATAATCATTAATGTAAAAGAATGATCTAACTGGTAAATAAATGAAAATCGCTTTTTTTTTTTTTTTTTTTTGAAAAAGGGGCTAAAAATAATAGTAGTATCTGGAGATAATTCCATACATAATTTAGACATGTGCTGATGGTAGGAAGACTCATGAATTTCTGCCCATTCTACTTATCAGTTGTATGACCTTGGACAAATACGTAGATACTCCTGTGTTTCATTATTTTGCTTTAATATGGTTACTACAATAACTAAACAAGATAAGGTATAGATACTTAACAGAGGAACCAGTGCCATATTATTCAAGAAATGATAGTTTAATTTTAAATGTTATTTTTATTTTTATATTTATTTATTTATTTATTTATTTATTTATTTATTTATTTATGATAGTCACAGAGAGAGAGAGAGGCAGAGACACAGGCAGAGAGAGAAGCAGGCTCCATGCACCGGGAGCCTGACGTGGGACTCGATCCCGGGTCTCCAGGATCACGCCCTGAGCCAAAGGCAGGCGCCAAACTGCTGCGCCACCCAGGGATCCCCCTTAAATGTTATTTTTAAATTAGCATTGGGCAATATATATCAGTATATGTTGGTTATTAGTATATATTAAATGTCATATTATTTGATTCAACATACCCTTTTCTGAAAATCTATGCTGAGGAAAACCTTAAGATATGATAAAAAAATGATTTACATGAAGATAGTCATACAATGTTAGGTGCAAAAATAGTGGCCTGGAAAATTAACAAAGAATATAGGGATACTACATTAAATAAAATGAAAAAATAATACAATAATATCTATACAAAGCGATAAACAACTACATAAACAAATGAACATACATTGGTAAATAATATAGAAGTCAAAATAATGAATCTAAAGCAGCATATGCTCTCTGATTATTTCAATTGGGTAAAGTCTTGGAATATCAAAGAATTTATATTTTGTATACACAATTTAAATTTATCTGAGAGTAATAAAAATTCATTTGGAGATTGGTATGTTTGTCTAAGTCAGATAACAGACAGAAAAGTGTAACAAATTATCATCATCAAGAATTAGGAAAGATGAATAAAGTAGAGCTGTAAAAAATTCTGACTTAAAATTTAACCCTACAGTTATTAATATTAAATAAAAGACAAGTGTAGAAGAAGGTCTTTGGTGCATGCTTTGGAACCACATATGCAGGACTACTCAGGTTCCTGGAAAAATAAGTAAATGAATTAGAAATTAAAAATTGTATAATGTGTAGATAAAAAAACTAATCAGTTAAATCATTTGATTTATCTGAGAAAGGTATTCACATAAATGAACAACTTTTTTAAAACTGAAAAGCATTATGAAATAAAGAGTGATAAAGAAATGTATTATATAGCATTATTCTTATTAGTAGAATACACCACTAATATTTTGTCTTTTACTATTTTAATGAATGCAAACATATATTTAAGGAGATTTCAGATGTTCATTTCTTACCTCTTCCCTGAATTTTCTTTTCTCTTGAAGATTTAACAAATTAGTCATGGCTTCTACTGCAACTGGAGTGTCCATGCTTTGCAAAATTTTTAAAAGCTAGAAGGTATTAAAAATGTTAAGATTATACATAATGACCTTTTCCTTTCTGTGTTGCATTTTCATAGAACATATATGTTAATTTTTAGAAAAACAGAATAATATATTAAAACAATGAGATTAAAGATGTCAGGGTACCCTTGAAGAATGAAAATAAGATTGAGAAATGATCCACAGGCTAATTTGAAGATCAGTGCAGCTCTCCTATTTTCACTTAGATTTTGTTGTATTAATGTACCAATTTATCTAAAAGTTTACATTTCTCTATTTTGCATTTATATTAAAATTTTCAAGGTTGTGATGTATACCTGATAGCATCCTAATGTCACAGTTGAGACCAGATTTCATATTTTGTAAACTGTTTCTGAACTGATGACTCAGATGCCTGGGATGTCTTTCTTCATACTATATTTGTGTAAGTCATTTAAAGAACACTAAAGATTGATTTTACATGAATACAGTAGAATTTACTCACCGATCTGAATAGCCTGGGACTTTGTCAGCATTTCTCACATCCAAAGGGCTTCTGAAGCAACACCATGGTGGTCTGGAATAACAGTGATGCTACAGAACCCATCTTTCCCTTAGAAGGTTTCCATGGGCTGAAGTCTATTCATGCTCTCAATTCCATTTTGTCTTGCATACTTGGTAGCATTTATAGGCAACATCATCATCATCTCTGTTATCTGGAATGAGTCTTCACTCCACCAGCCCAGGTATTATCTGCTGTCCATCCTGGCAATAACTGACCTGGGCATGTCCATGTCTATACTCCCTACAATATTGGCTATGTTATGGTGGGAAGCCCAGGAAATCAGAGGAGGAGCTTGTTTTGCTCAGCTTTTCTTCATCCACACCTTCATGTTCTTGGAGTCTTCAGTGCTGCTGGCCATGGCCTTTGACTGATTCATTGCTATATGTCATCCACTTCTCCTCAGAAGACCTGGCCCCTGAGTGCAGCCTACAGCCCCTGTCCTATCTCTGTACTTCCCCGGGACAACCAGTCATTTCTTTTTATGTGTGGGTTTTGCTTGTATAAATCATATTTTACATGTAGACCGATCTGTGAGGTCCTTATGAGGAGCTCTGTTTTGAACATGAAATTCTGTAATGATCATCAACGATAAAGAAATCCTTAGATGTGGTTAAAAAAAAAAAAAAACTGAGGATGCACTACTGAAGCATCCTCACCAATGATGGTAATATTGGCTTGGGCTACTTGCTACAAAGTACAGGAGTTGTGATGCCCACCCCTATACTATTGAGGTGCTACCATCACTGTTGTGCTAATGTCCTCAGCCACCCCTTTTGCTTGCATCAAGATATTCTGAAATTATCCTGCTATGATGCCAGTGTCAACAACATCTATGGATTGTGTGTAGTCATTATCACACTGGGCAGAGACTCATTCCTCATCCTCCTCTCTTATGTCCTAATTTTCCATGCTGCACTAGGCATTGCATCTAATGACAAGCAACTAAAGGCACTCAACACTTGTTTATTTCATGTATGTGTGGTGCTTATCTGCTCTGTACCTCTAATAGGGGTATGCATGGTCCATCACTTTGGGAAGCACCTGCTTCCCATAGTCCACATTCTCATGGCTGACATTTGCCTGCTTCTCCCACCAGTACTTAATCCCATCATCTGCAGGTCAGGACCAAACAGATGCATTTTGGGATTTTCCACATGTTTAGGCAAAGTCAGAGTCTTTAGAAAATACCTGGCATTAATTTGGAGAAAATTTTCTTCATCAGATTCTTAACTGTACAACTTCCTAGATATGTGATTTTGGAGAATTCCCCAACTCTCTCATTTCTAAGTTTCTTCTTTGTAAATTTGAAATTTATCATTGCTCCAATGATCTCCCTGCATTTTATGAAGATCATCACAAATAATACATTTTGAGGATTTTAATATAACAATGTAACCTTTTTAATGGCACATTTTATTGTTTTTGAAAATAATAGTACAATTGAGATCTCTTACTAATTCAAAGACCCAAATCAGGTTAATCTTTACTATAGTCTGTGATCTTGCCCAGTGCCAGAATGTTGTGGAAAAACTTGTTTCAAGAAAGTAGGTTTGTCCTGTACTGGGCCTGAAATTTTGAAGACCTGCCAAACCCAATCTTCACTCTGTCAAATATTATCACTAAAACTGAATCCTTAACATTATCCTTTTCCACTTATCTGAGTGTCTTCTACTTACTCTCTTGTATAGCTATTAGAAATCATAATCACTAGTGTTGAGATAAGCATTTAGGTCATGATTGCTCACACAAAGTCAACATATAGTGAGTGGAAAAACTGAAGCAGGCATGCATTCACCCCATTGAGGTCAAGAGGATGATACTAAATCTAGAATATGTATGGTTTTGGACTGTGTTCACCCACACAATCAGATTATAACTTGGGACAAATACAAGCAGTCAAACATTAAATACAAAACAAAATTTTATTTCTGTTTATTGCCATGATGGAGTAACAGGGACCAGATTTACTCCCTCACCTCACCATAAAAAAAACTAAAAAACAGTGGTAAAGTTTATAATACAACAGTGCTAAGAAACTGGATTAAAGGAAGCAAAGACAATGATCTGTAACAAAAGGAAGAATGACATGAGCCTAAAGGTTGCCCCTACTTACTTACTGGAAATTTATTAAGTCATGAAGAGGGGTAGAGAACCCAGAGTCTCATGGTCCGCCTGAATTACAAGGCAGAAGACCAGAGAGGAGAAAGGTGCATGGAGACAGGTTTACGACCTCGGGACATTCCTCAGAAGTCTTCAGCTGTGTACCAGTCAGTGTATGAATGCAAAGAAACTACTGAGGCCAAGGAAAGAACCACAAGAAAGGCACAAATGGAGCAATTCTCAGGTCTTATGTATGACTGAGCAGAGCTCTTATTGTTGACAGACAGCATGGACAAACCTTGTAATAAAAAGAACATCTGGCCATGTACTTAGGAGGGTGTTACCTCAGTAACACAGTGAATTATCTGTAGATCAAAGGCTGTATTTGGTCTTTCCTAACAAAGCATGAAGAAAAGTCTTGAAAGGGTTAAAGCTATTTCCATGTAACTTTATGGCACACAAGAATAAAGGTAAAATACATGTTTAGAGAAATACAAAAAAAAAAAAAAGAGTACAGTTTATTTTGTGCCTTTCTTTTGGAAACCAACAGCCTGGGAGGAGCATAAAGTATGCCTCTTGCTATATTTTACAGGAATAGATTGCATGTTCTAGTCCTATAAGTGCCTGTTCTCAGACCATGATGAGGCTAGTAGGCCCACCTAATTCAGTGGATCTGTTAGGAATCTCATCATCGAATACATCTAGACAAGATTCTCAGTCGGTAGCTTGTCAATGAATGATGAAGTTCTTTGTCTTCATTTGTTTGACACTTAAAAACATCCCTCCATTTGGTTCAGAACTCAGGAACTCAAGACAAAAGATTTTTAAATTCTGGAGTACTTCTTAAATGGCTACACGTATACATATTTTTAAATAATTAGCACACGTATGGGAAAATACATTTAAAGAAATATCTCATAATATTAGGAGGGAGAGAAATCATGACTAAAATATGAAATAAGGAAAAATTATACATAAAAGATCAATGTAGAACACCAACTGTCGACAAAGAAGAGGTATGAAAGAGAAAGAAAAAGGTAAAGATTTAAAATTAAATATAATTTCAAAAAATTAAAAATAATTTCCAACTTTTAATGTCATAGATCCATACCTTAGAAAGGCCCAATTCATTTAGTAAATGAGGGTGAATTTTCAGAAATTTAAGGAGAGGATACTAATATATTACAAAGACTAAAGAAAAATCACAAGAAGTGACCTGAAAGAAATGTGAATTACAATGGTATCAGAATCCTTGATTTCCATGTGGACCATAAATGATCATTGTAATCATGCTTATAAAATCTTCTTCAACCAATATAACTCTCAGTTCACTAGAGCTGTGGTAACAAAGTATCACAGACTGAGTGGTTTAAACAACATAAATTTCTTGTCTCAGAGCTCTGGAGGCGGGCAGTCTGAGATGGAGGTATTGGCAGTGCTTCTTCCTTCTCAGAACTGTGAGAAAGTGTCTGTTCCATGCCTCCTGCCTAGATTACATGGTGCCTTCCCCATGTACATGTATTTCCTCATAGAGCTTCTTTTTTAAAAAAATAATATCAGTCATATTGAATTAGGAGCTCACCCTACTCCAGTATGACCTAGTTTTATGTTAAATTATTGCATTGATAATGACCCTATTCCCAAATAAGGTCATGTTCTAACATACTGCATATTGGGACTTCAACATATAAATTTATGGTAGGGAGGGACATAGTTCAACCAATAATGACTAAAGCCAAAATATCAATCATAGTTGAGGGGAAAATAATATTTCAGTCATAGATATTTTGAAATTATATCTCTTTTCATACTGTCTTTGGAAATTATATAAGGATGTGTTCCTGAAAAACTAGGGAGCTGTCTGTGAAATGGGAAGGCATGAGGTATGAAAAAAAAAGTGAATTTAAGACAGGAGAGTAGAGTAGGGCATTCCCAACTAGGCACACGAAAAGCAATCAGTTCGGATTGGAGCTACAGAATTGAGGCCACTGTGAGGGAGGTCTTTCAGAAGAAAAAAAAAGAAAAGAAATAAAGTCTGTTGAGATATTTTACATTTTATGTTTCTGAAAAGATAATTCAGATTTTCTTTGTCATTAAAATAATTTATTGGCTTTTACAATAAAAATGTTGGTCTGGTTTTATATAACAGCTGAATGTCTAAACTGTGTTTACTATGGACCAAGTTTGTTTTAATATTTGCTCTTGAGATTCTGTGTCTTATTCGATCCTAAACTTAGCTCCCTTTATGGATCTAAGATATCTTTTAGCAACTCTCAAGATTCAGTGTGTCCTGCTTCACACTCATGGAGGAAGAAATGTGCTGTTAAACAAATGTCTTGATTATGATTTTGATTATGTATATAAAGACCTTATTAGACACAAGAGAATATTTCACTGTATATGTACAGGTGAACAAAAACTATAAATTTGTAGGAGATAACTTTAATGCTTGTAGAGAATGATGGAGAAGATTGGCAAGGTCAAATAAAAATATTACTTCTCATACTTTGTAGTCAGTGCTTTATTTCGTAGGCCTAACTGTTGTCTTAGGGAGACTTGTGGAAACTTCAGTTGTGTGATAAAGAGATATTATTTTTTCAGTCCAAAAAAATCACATTCTGATAGGATATACATGATATATACCTGATTAATTCTAAAATTTGAAAAGTAAATATCTAATATCATCAGAGGTTTCAGAAGAAAACTGGCTACAGTGATTGGTAAGTGGTTCCTAAACTTGCTCTGCCTGAATAATATTTATGCAGTTGTTCTTGTGAGATGAAATCAATAATAATAATAATAAGAAGAAGAAGAAGAAGAAGAAGAAGAAGAAGAAGAAACAAGATAAAACTAACCACTTACTAAGTAAGGGACACTTTTAAATGCCTCAGAGACATTTAATTTGTATCTCAAATGTACATGTACCCAATGAGGAAGGCACTATTTTGACATCCATTTTATAGTTAAGGAAACTGAGGCACAGAAATGCTACATGAGTCACCCAAAGTCAAGCAGCTCATATGTGGCAGAGTCAGAACTTGAACACCAGCACTCTGGCTCCAGGATAAAAATGTAGGCGCTTATCAACAGGACTTTTGAAATTTGTACAGGTGAAATCATGGTTGTGACAGGGAAAATGTATAGAAAATAGTGTGGGAAAAGAACCATGGATCTATGTCTTTAGTGCTACTTGGAGAAACTCAAAGCAGCTATATGAGAGGAGGTTGGAAAAAAACTTAGGGTAAAGAAATAGTAAAATTTTAAAAAGCTTTCTATGCTAGTTCAAATATTTGAATTTAAATTAGCTAGTTCCAATAAATGAATGAATGAATGAATGAATGAATGGTTAAATAAATAAATGAGCTAGTTTCTTTTATATGTAGAAGGTCAGTAAGCCATAGAATTGACCCACATAGTCACATTCACATGGAGACACAGTGTATCTTTTTTCACATGTGTCAAGTATAAATGACAGTAATTATGTGCTTTATCCCCACTCTTCAACTTTTATTTATGTATACTTCAGGTTGCTTTTATGTTCCTTGGGATTTTAGGTTTGGGGAATAGAATCTAGAGGTTTGTGAGCAGTCTCCAAGGACTCAATCCCAGAGCTTGGTGTAAAGCTGGGATTAAAATGGGCTGTTTTCTTAGGAATATCCCTTAGGTGCTAGAAGCCTAACATAAAGGCACTCTCCATGCATTCCTCAGAGAGAAGTGTTAAGGGCTGTGCTGCTCGATGCTGTGTGTAAGTCTTGATTCCTTATGGAAGGAAAAGGTGAATCAGCTGGTGAACAGGCATTGTAGGAAATGCAGACATACATGGGTAGAGCAGCCTGAGAACTGGACCAAATGGCCAACTGCAGCAGGAAGGAAAAAACACATTTTATCTTTAGGTTATAATAAGATTATTTTTAGAAGTCTCAGGAAGATCCGATGCATTTAATATCATCCTGTCAGTTGTGTTGGATGAAATAAATTTCCATGTCGGTAGGAAGGGATGAGGCCAGTGGAGAGCTGCTGTTGAGAGGGGGCTCCTAGCATTGCTCCATAGTAAACAACGAGGACTCTCCACCTTGGCCTTGGCCATCATTTTTCTAGGCAATGGTTTCTTACTTGGCAAGGGTGTTGACATTTTTACAGACAAGTGAGTCTCTGCACTTTGTAGCATTTGTTCTTTCATTGTTGGATTGAACTAATAAATGACAGTTTCTTTTTTTTTTTTTTACCTTGATATGTTTCCTATTTTGAAAAAAAAATTTAAATGATAAAGTGAAGCTATGTCAAGGACAAAAATGGATATCTCTGCTTTATGTTTTTAAAATTTTATTTATTGAGAGAGAGAAAAAAAAGAGAGCATGCATGCCTGAGAAGAGGAGGGGCAAAGGGAGCAGGAGAGAGAGAATCTCAAGCAGAGTCTATGCTGATCTCAAGACCCTGAGCTGAAATCAAGAGTCGGATATGTAACTGACCAAGCCACCAGGAGCCCCATCTCTGCTTTGTTTTTGGCTAAACTGCTGAACCTTATATTCCAGTGCAAGTTCCTTTATCTCATTCTGAGTTGTTTGATGCATTCTGTAGTTTCTGAAACTGTGAAGTATCTTTCTCTGAAGATCATTGTGGAAGTAGATTCTTCTCTATTGAGACATGACTGTCCCAGAGAGCTGCAAAAAAAAAAATACCTTCTCTAGTACCAAAACCATTTGTGTTTCTCTATCCAGATTTCCAGTGTTTTTGAACTGGTAAGCAAGTGTTCACTCCATAGCAGTGGTAAAATTAACACCAGTAAAATCAATAGGTGCTCTGAGAGTACTGGATATGCTGTGGAGAGTGAGCAAGTGTGAAAAAGGCAAAACACAGTCCTCCTTTTCTCTTTCCCAACTGGTACTTGGTGCCATCTGTAAGTCATAAACAATGGCTATTTCTACTCCTGGCCAGTATCTCAAGGGGCCCTTATTATCTGATTTGGTGTCTGTGAGAGGCTGCTGGGCTTGGGTCAGAATTTCTTAACATATCAGTCAAAAGAATTAAGATTTTAATTGTGTGAGCACCTATACACCTGGATCTGTAATTTATTTTCATTATGGACTTCTTAAAAATATTTTCTTTCTTTGTCTTAGTCTTTTTTTTTTCCTTAAAGTCATTTTTTACTACCCCTGTAGCATGTTAACTTGACCTCAACTGTAGTCTTCATGTTGCCAGTGTCACTCTCCAGAATATATTTTCCAGAGTGGAATCACATCCTATTCTCCTTCAAAATGAATGATAAGCTCCAACTATTAGAAATCTTCACTGAGCTTACTGCAAAACTCCATGTTTGGGATTAGAACTCAATGAGCAGACAGGGTGGAAACTCTGAAAGTTGCCTTGACCTGCTTCATCAAATGGCTATGAGATATCTCATATATGTCCTTCAGTAACAGACTTACTATGTATTAAGCATGACATCAAATCTATGCTGAAACACTAAGCTAGCGATTGACATGGCATCTCCTTCTCCTTTTGATCTCTCCTTTGATCTCTATCTCTCATTCTCTCTCATTTTTCCCCTAGACCAGGAGCAACTTCACCTCCTTTGACCAGTGACAGGATGATATACCACAATAGGAGCATTTTTCACCCAGCCACATTCTTCCTCGTTGGAATCCCTGGTCTGGAAGGGGCCCATGCCTGGATCTCCCTGCCTTTCTGCTCTGTTTACCTTGTGGCTTTACTGGGCAATGCCACAATTTTGCTAGTCATCAAGATGGAGCAGACCCTGCGGAGGGAGCCCATGTTCTATTTTCTGGCTCTCCTTTCAACTATTGATTTGGCCCTTTCCACAACCTCTGTGCCCCGAATGTTGGGAATCTTCTGGTTTGATGCTCATGAGATTAACTTTGGAGCTTGTGTGGCCCAGATGTTTTTGATCCATACTTTTACTGGCATGGAGGCTGAGGTCTTGCTGGCTATGGCCTTTGATCGCTATGTGGCCATCTGTGCTCCCCTCCACTATACAACCATCTTGACATCCCGGATACTGGTGGGCATCAGCATGTGCATTGTGATTCGTCCAGTTGTGCTGACACTTCCCATGGTCTTCCTCATCTACCGCCTACCCTTCTGTCAGGCTCACGTGATAGCTCACTCCTACTGTGAGCACATGGGCATTGCCAAACTCTCCTGTGGAAACATCCGTGTCAATGCCATCTATGGGCTTTTCGTGGTTTCCTTCTTTGTCCTGAACCTGGTCCTTATTGGCATCTCCTACATGTACATTCTCCGAGCTGTCTTTCGCCTCCCATCACAGGATGCTCGGCTAAAAGCACTCAGCACATGTGGTTCTCACGTTGGGGTCATCTGTGTTTTCTATATCCCCTCAGTGTTCTCCTTCCTCACTCACCGATTTGGACACAACATACCACGCTACATTCACATTCTTGTTGCCAACCTCTATTTGGTTATCCCACCATCACTCAACCCCATCATTTATGGTGTAAGGACCAAACAGATTCGAGAGCGAGTGCTCCATGTCTTTATAAAAAAATAAGACTCATGACATGTTCTTTTACTAAGGATTTTCATCCATCTACAAAGACCTGTGTGTTCTTGCTTTAGCAAACATCTCTAGTCCTAATCTGTTGCTGCCAGATTGAGATACAAGCTGATTTATTCATAATTGCTGACTAATGGATTCTAAAACTCGTGGAAACTTCACTGGATCTCAAGTTCAAAGGGCTATCTTGGAAGGAGCTGTGTGGCCTCTGTCTGCATGTCTTCCCACAGAGTCCTTCATAATATAAAGCTTCTCTTTTTCTGGGCAAAGAATATGTTATATGTTTTTTTGTTTTGTTTTTTTGTTTTTTTGTTTGTTTGTTTGTTTTTTGCATTCTATAATTAGATAAATGTGGCAGTGGAGATCTGACCCTGTGTCCTACATCATGCGTTGGTTTGTTTGTCCATTCATTGTGCATTCATTTTATTATGCCTTTAATTTATATTCATTTTGTGTTTATTGTTGTCTTGACTCATTCTAATTGCTAGGGATAAATGCATGAACCAAGTTAACACAAAATGTCTGGCCTTCTAGGAGGTTGCATTCTGTTACATTCTTTTAAAAAAAAACAAGTTAATGGGTTCAAAAAAATCATTGCCAAATCTGTAGCTTGAAGTGCAATGATCTGCCAAATATGTAAGATTCCATGGAATGATAGCCAAAACAAACATGCAATTTCAAAACTATTTCTTTTTTATTTTTAGATTATTTATTTATTTGAGAGAGAGAGAGTGGGAGGGGCAGAGGGAGAGGGAGAGAAAGAATCTCAAGCAGATTCCCCACTGAGCATAGAACCAGTTACAGGGCTCCATCTCAGGACATTGCTAGTGACCTGAACCAAAATCAAGAGTTGGATGCAAAACTAAACCACCCAGGCACCCCCAAATTATTTGTTACTTATCTATAGTATCATATTAATGACTATCACTGTAGTAAGGTCCATAAACACAAGTGTAATCTTATAATTGAATTATGTTTATTATTTCTATGTGAAATATGTTGGTCTTTGCCTATCACTTTATTCACTTTGTTCTCTCAATCTACATTTGACCCTGAAATATTCCATCTTCCCAAACAAGGGCTCTCATCCTGGACTCATGATCTATCTCTAGTTCCTCCACTGACTTAATGTATAAGCTCTGAAATGAATTTATGAATAGTTGCCTTTTTTTTTTTATACTACTGAGCGCTTTTAGTTGGTTCAATATTTCCCAAAGACCAAGCAATGACCCTTTGCATCATCAGACTTGTTACATGTCTTTACATTAAAAAAATTTCTTTTTCAGACTACTTACAAAAGAAACTAAAGTAAAAGTATAATGCAAATCCTTGTTCTTACAACTCCATGAATTAATGACCTTCAACATTGCACTCATCTCAAACACAATGCTTAATACAAATATATACAGAATTAAAGTGAAAATTACTTTCAACACTGCTCCAACACAGATTTTGTCCTATTTTTCCAGAGGCAAATGTATCATTTGTTTTTCTGACACACAGTACAGATATTTTAAATTTTACAACCAGTCATGGTATTTTAGTTAGGTCATTTGTTATTAATTTATATAGATTAAAACATTTCATGTTTTGTTTTATAACATTTGATTTTACTTATGTATTCATCTCTTAGTAGATATTCATGCTATTATTATTATTTGATTAGAAAGCATCTTGCATTTCCTTGCATTTTTTTTTGGTGAAGTTTAAGATAGTTTATGCAGGTTCTATAATTTTTGGTAAAATTATTGAGTAGCAGAATTGTAATCAATAAGAATACATTTCTGCCTTTTTGATCTTTGTTTTTGATTGCTTAAAAATTTCACATTTTTCAATACCTTCTTTTTTCTAACTTTCTTGATTTTTTTAAAGATTTTATTTATTTATGAGAGACACACAGAGAGAGGCAGAGACATAGGCAGAGGGAGAAGCAGGCTCCCTGTGGGAAGCCCGATGCAAGACTCAATCCCAGAACCCTGGGACCACCACTGAGCCAAAGGCAGAAGCTCAATCATTGAGCCACCCAGGTGCCCCCTTTCTTGCTTTCTTAATTTAACTTTGTTTCATTAACTTTGTAGCATTAGTCAAATATTGGTTTTCTAATTATAATAATTTATAACTATCCTACTCTGAACAAAACAAAAATTTTATACCCCTTTTGCCTTGTCCTGTTCTTGTATACCTCTATCTCTCATTTTGGAATTATCTGGAACTGTTTCCAGGCCATTTTTATTTGATTATATATATATTTTTTTAATGATTTCTTTCTACAATAAATGTTCATGAATATCTTCTTTCTGTGGCATTCACAGTCTTTATGGAGAATATTTTTCCTACTAGCTACAACCCTGCTTAGTCTGGTAATATTTAATTTTACTTTTATGTCTAAGTATATCCTCATCTGCTCTCATATTTGAATAATAAATAAAGAATTTATTGAATTTTGGAACCAAGTTCTATTCCACCATCTTTCTGAATTTATTGTTCAACTTTTTTGTTCTCCTGCAACTAATGCTATCAATGGAACTGGTGCCAATCATTTTCTCACTCTTTTGAAAGGGTTTTTTTCTTTTTCTTTTTGGAATCATCTTTATTTCAAAGTTCTGAAATTTCATTATAAGTCTAGATTTATAAATTTTTATAAAAGTCATGTTCAGTATTCAATCCTTATTTTCTTATGTGATATATATCTATTGCTTCCAGATATTTCTTTATCTATTACATTTCAAACTTTATTTCTTTGAATATTTCCTTCTCCACTTCCCACCATATTCTTTTGTAAGTACATAAAAATAAAGTTGGAATGCCCTATCTTTATTCCATGTATTTTAACTTTTCTTTCCTTCCATCATTTATTTGGCTATAGTCCTAAAAATACATGTTTACTTTTAAAACCCCAAATTTTTATTTTCAGCAGTTTCCATTTTACTCTTTAGTCCCTTAATATAATTACTTTCAACACTTAAATTTTTGATCCTTTTAACAAAAATCTCCTGTGCTTTCTTCATGGTTGTAATTTTCTCTCTTTCATCTCTTTAAGGCTTCCAATTACATATATTGTAAAAACCTGAAGTGGTTTATTTTTTAATTCTATTTCACACAGGTTTTTACTATATTGGTAGCATTTTAAAAAATGTCTTTGGACATTTGGTGATTATTTACAGTGAGTTTTTCTTTGCCATTGTGATTTCTTGGTAGGCTCTTCCAAGACACTGTGTAAGCAGTGTTTGCAGGTTGTGTTTCCTTTTTTTTTTAAGATTTTATATATATATATTTATTTATGAAAGACACAGAAAGAGAGAGGCAGAGACAGAGGCAGAGTGAGAAGCAGGCTCCATGCAGGGAGCCTGATGTAGGACTTGATCCTAGGACTCCCGGATCAGCCCTGAGTAGAAGGCAGATGTTTAACTGCTGAGCCACCCAGGCATCCCACAGGTTGAGTTTCTTAGAAAGCACATCCTGAGATGGAGATTTTCATGGAGGCAGAATAATGCCCCCTTAAAGACATCCTCATATTAATCTTCAGAATTTGTGAATATGTAAAATTTTATAAGAGGAACTAACACTGCACATGGGATTAAGGTTGTTCAAGATAGGAAGTGTCCTGGACTATCAATGTAGAGCCAATGTAAACACAAGTCGTTGAAAGTGGACAATAATAGGAACAGAAGAAAGAGTCAGTGAAGGAGATATGATGACTCAATTGTGTAATTATTTATACATTTATTTTTTACAAGTTTTTATTTAAATTCCAGTTATTTAACACACCTTGCAATAGTATTTGCAAGTGTAGAATTTAGTGATTTAATACATCCATACATCACCCATGCTTATCATAAGTGCCCTCCATAATCCTCATCACCCCATTTAACGCCCCCACCTCCACTCCAGCAACCCTCAGTTGGTTCTTCATAGTTAATAGTCTGATTAATAGTTCACCTCTCTCTTTCCCCTCCTTGTTATCTGTAACATAACATCTGTTATGTTTCTTAAATTACACCTAGGAATGAAATCATATAGTATTTGTCTTTCTCTGACTTATTGCTTAGCATTATACTCTCTGGCTCTATTCACATCATTGCAAATGGCAAGATTTAAATTTTTTTGATGGCTCAGTAAATTTTTATATATATATATATATATAAAACTAATATATATAAACTAATATATATTAGTATATATAAAACTAATATATACTAAGTATACTTAGTATATAGTGTGTGAGTAGATAGATATAGATAGATAGATAGATAGATTAGATAGATAGATAATAGATAGATAGATAAAGAAATTATTGTTGACAATGCTGCTATGGACATCGGGGTACATATACATATTTAAAGAAAAGTAAGAGCAATACCACATGTGTAGGACTTAAGCTTTCATTGCTGGCTCCAAAAATGGAGAAGAGAGCCATGAGTTAAGGAAGGTGGGCAACCTATAGAATCTGGAAAAGGCAACAAAATATGTTTACCTCTAGTGTCTCCAGAAAGGAATTCAGACCTGCTGAAAACTTGATTTTACCTCAGCAAGATATGCATCAGCTTCTTAACCAAGTGAACTGCAAGAAAATAAATTTTTGTTGATTTAAGGCACTACATTTCTGGTCATTTAGCAAAGAGGCATTAGAAAACTAATATAGCTTTGCTCCTAAGATCAGCACCTGGGAGAGGTGGGTGAAGAAAGAGGGAGAAAGTTATTTGCAATGAAAGGGCAACAAGTGTCAGCCAGATGTTTATACAGGAGTCTCTGGAGCTGGAGTGTCACTTCAAATTTGTCCTGATTAGGGTAAATAGGGTAAGCTTATGGTTCTTCATCAACCAGTCATTATGGGGGCTCCCCAGGAAGGGGATGTGGTATTAGACAAAGAAGTTTCATTGAGGCAAGAGACGAAGTAAAGAAGGTTATATTCTCAGTAGTTAGATGGCTGAGAACTTCTGATCTGAAAGAAGGATATGGATGACACATTGTGGCATCTGTATCTGTTGTAAAACCCAACCAGGGAAGGAGTTTTGTGTAGTGGAGGCACTACTGTGGAACCTAATTCTTTAGGAATTTGGCTTTTGATCCTTTTTGCCTCTGGCTTCTCTGAAAACCTCAAGACAAAAAGATTCACATCCCTCCCTATCTTTGAAATAACTATCCCTCGTGTTTGCAAGTATCTGCTAGACTGTTCACTCTTATCCTTTAATAACTGTTTCTATTGATTTTAAATATAAATATATATATATATATATATATATATATATATATATATATATATATATAACATAGTTTTAACATCGATTTTAAAATACCTAAAGCTTTCTGGGAGGAATGACAGTACTTACATAAACTGTCATCTTGACAACAGAAACTGCCATGTTAGTTTTTAAAAAGCATGGGAAACCAATTTTTTTAGTATATCCTATTGGCAATAGGTCTGAGTGGAGTCATTTTTCCAGTTAATAGTTTTCATTGTTAAAGTGTTGTATGGTCACTACTTAAACAGTTTCAATTCCATAAATTGAATGAGAGGCAATAATGTTATCTGTATTGCAGTGACCTCCAAACATTTTGACATTGTTATGCTATTTCAAAATACTTTGTTTTGTATTTTTTACTTGTTCATTGAAAATATATCATATATTATTTTATATATTTCATGTACATTTATAAAGAAAAGTGTGTATATGTAGACTCCTAATGCACATTAATTTTAATGAGAGTATAATATCTTTGAGTGAATAGATTCTTCTTTCCATTTCAGTACTTATTTTGTTTTTGCAATCATCCAAAGTAATATAATAAACATTTTTATGCACTAAGCTAATTTGATATTTGAAATAGGTAATCTAATTATTCAGTATTCCCAGTAATTCTCATTTCTTCATTAATAACCATTTAAAAGCTTTGGCCATTTTCCATCAGCTGGTAGTAATCCTTTACCATTTCTTGTCCTGCAGATTGGCTGGTGATAAAGTCTTTCAGTTTTTGTTTAACTCAAAATGTCTTTATAGATAATGAAGATGAAAAATAAAATTTGAGTAGACATTTGTAGTTCAATTGATAGTCAAATATTTCATTTTTTGTATAGTTTTTATTGGAGTTCGATTTGCCAACATATAGCATAACACCAGTGCTCATCCCATCAAGTGCCCCCCCTCAGTGCCCATCACCCGGGTCACCCCATCCCCCTTTCCACCTCCCCTTCAACTACCCCTTGTTCGTTTCCCAGTTAGGTGTCTCTCATGTTTTGTTACCCTCTCTGATATTTCCCGCTTATTTCCTCTCCTTTCCCCTATGATCCCTTTCACTATTTTTTATATTCCTCAAATGAATGAGACCATATGATGCTTGTCCTTCCCCAATTGACTTACTTCACTGAGCATAATACCTTCCCTTTCCATCCATGTTGACAAATGGTGGGTATTTGTTGTTTCTAATGGCTGAGTAATATTCCATTGTAAATATAGACCACATTTGCTTTATCCATTCATCTTTTGATGGACACTGAGGCTCCTTCCACAATTTGGCTATTCTGGATATTGCTGCTATAAACATTGGGGTGCAGGTGTCCTGCCATTTCAGCTCATCTGTATCTTTGGGGTAAATCCCCAGCAGTGCAATCGGTCCTGGGGTAGCTCTATTTTTAACTCTTTGAGGAAACTCCACATAGTTTTCCAGAGTGGTTGCAAAAATTCACATTCCCGCCAACAGTACAAGATGGTTCCCCTTTCTCCACATCCTCTCCAACATTTGTTGTTTCCTATCTTGTTAATTTTCACCATTCTCACCAGTGTGAGATGGTATCTCATTGTGGTTTTGATTTGTATTTCCCTGATGGCCAGTGATGCGGAGCATTTTCTCATGTGCTTGTTGGCCTTGTCTATGTCTTCCTCTGTGAGATTTCTGTTCATGTCTTTTTCCCATTTCATGATTGGATTGTTTGTTTCTTTGCTGTTGAGTTTAAGAAGTTCTTTATAGATCTCGGATACTTAGCCCTTTCTCTGATACATAATTTGCAAATATCTTCTCCCATTTTGTAGGTTGTCTTTCAGTTTTGTTGACTGTTTCTTTTGCTGTGCAGAAGCTTCTTATCTTGATGCAGTCTCAATAATTCATTTTTGCTTTTGTTTATTTACCTTGCTTTAATAGATGTATCTTGCAAGAAGTTGCTGTGGCCAAGTTCCAAAAGGGTGTTGCCTGTGTTCTCCTCTAGGATTTTGATGGAATTTTGTCTCACATTTAGATCTTTCATCCATTTTGAGTTGATCTTTGTGTATGGTGAAAGAGAGTGGTCCAGTTTCATTCTTCTGCATGTGGATGTCCAATTTTCCCAGCACCATTTATTGAAGACTGTCTTTTTTTCCAGTGGATAGTCTTTCATGCTTTCTCAAATATTAGTTGACCATAGAGTTGAAGGCCCATTTCTGGATTCTCTATTCTGTTCCATTGATCTATGTGTCTGTTTTTGTGCCAGTACCACACAACTTTAGAGTACACAGCTTTTGATCACAGCTTTGTAGTACAACCTGAAACCTGGCATTGTGATGCCCACAGCTATGGTTTTGTTTTCTAATATTCCTGTGGCTACTCAGGGTCTTTTCTGATTCCACACAAATCTTAAGATTATTTGTTCCAACTGCCTGAAGAAAGTCCATGGTATTTTGATAGGGATTGCATTAAATGTGTAAATTGCTCTGGGTGGCATTGACATTTTCACAATATTAATTCTTCCAATCCATGAGCATGGAATCTTTTTCCATCTCTTTGTGTCTTCCTCAATTTCTTTCAGAAGTGCTCCGTAGTTTTTAGGGTATAGATCCTTTACCTCTTTGGTTAGGTGTATTCCTAGGTATCTTATGCTTTTGGGGGCAATTGCAAATGGCATTCACTCCTTAATTTCTCTTTCTTCAGTCTCATTGTTAGTGTATAGAAATGCCACTGATTTCTAGGCACTGATTTTGTATCCTGCCACACTGCTGAATTGCTGTATGAGTTCTAGCAATCTTGGGGTGGAGTCTTTGGGTTTTCTATGTACAGTATCATGTCATCTGCAAAGAGGGAGAGTTTGACTTCTTCTTTACCAATTTGAATACCTTTGATTTCTTTTTGTTGCCTGATTGCTGAGGCTAGGACTTCCAGTACTCTGTTGAATAGCAGTGGTGAGAGTGGACATCCCTGTCTTGTTCCTGAGCTTAGGGGAAAGGCTCCCAGTGCTACCCCATTGAGAAGGATATTTGCTGTGAGCTTTTCGTAGATGGCTTTCAAGATGCTGAGGAATGTTCCCTCTATCCCTATACTCTGAAGAGTTTTGATCAGGAATGGATGCTGTATTTTGTCAAATGCTTTCTCTGCATCTATTGAGAGGATTATATGGTTCTTGGTTTTTCTCTTGTTGATATGATCTATCACATTGATTGCTTTACAAGTGTTGAGCCAGCCTTGCATCCCTGGGATAAATTCCACTTGGTCATGGTGAATAATATTCTGAATGTACTGTTGGATCCTATTGGCTAGTATCTTGTTGAGAATTTCTGCATCTGTGTTTATCAGGCTTATTGGTCTATAATTCTCCTTTCTCATGGGGTTTTGTCTGGTTTTGGAATTAAGGTGATGCTGGCCTCATAGAATGAGTTTGGAAGTATTCCACCCTTTCTATGCTTAGGAACAGCTTTAGTAGAATAGGTATTGTTTCTTCTTTAAACGTGTGATAGAATTCTCCTGGGAAGCCATCTGGCCCTGGACTTTTGTGTCTTGGGAGATTTTTGATGACTGCTTCCATTTCCTCCCTGGTTATCGGCCTGTTCAGGTTTCTATTTCTTCCTGTTCCAGTTTTGGTAGTTTATGGTTTTCCAGAAATGCGTCCATTTCTTCTAGATTGCCAGTAGTCTAATATTTCCTATATTGAAAATCCTTGGTCCAAATATGTTCCCTTGTGAACTGTATGTGTAAAGTGGAATTAATATCTCACAACACTGTACAAACTCTTCCAAATCATGTAAGTGGGAGATCCAGTATCTGAACTGAATCAGACCACCTCTAGGATTGGGTATTTTCACCACTTCTTTCTATGACCTCTGTTTCATAGATACAAAAAATTGTCAAAGGGGAATATTGAGAAAATTAATCACAGACAAAGGACAGTGTGATGAAAAGCTCACAGATGTCAATCCCCATAGCTAAGCATTTAATGAATCTAGAGCACATTGTCAGGTCAGTGCAGGGAGATAATGAGCACTCCGGTTGTAAATGGGGTCTCCTATGGCAGATTATTATGTTTGAACTTCAAATATAGATTAAATACAATTTTATCCAGGAAACAGTAATCCATAGAGTTAGGATGCAAAATATTACTTAGAAGTATTGGGATATATCTATCTTTATATCTTATAGAAATGATAACATTTGTGTGGTTTTGCCCTACATTTATAGTTTTATCCATATAAATTCCTATCCATGTCATATTTTATTAGGCTTCTATTTCTCTAATCCTAGTCTGGGAATTTTGCCAGCAATCTCAAGGGATTCAATCCCAGGGGACAATTTATATTAGAAAACTGACTTAGCTCATTTTTCTAATTTTGTAAGCAGCTAAAGTCTTAGTATAAAACAACTCTCCTTGGACTGTATTTTTTTGAAGCACATAGAGCTGTGCTGCTTGATTTTTTTCCTGTCTCTATTCCTGTGGAAGAATGCAACATGAAATATGAATTTTGTTTTGATTTTGGTATGTGTTGCAGTCAAATGAAAGAGGTATGGTAAATGGTGGCTGAGAAGTGCTGGCTTGATACGATATGCATCATGTGGTCCAATCTCTGAATCTAACAGGAAAAGAAACTTGGCAACTTTTTTTTTTTTTACTGAAAACTATTTTTTATTGCAGTTTTTTAATTTTTAATTTTATTTTTAAAAATATTTTATTTATTCATGAGAGAGAGAGAAAGAGAGAGGCAAAGACACAGGCCGAGGGAGAAGCAGGCTCCATGCAGGGAGCCCGACATGGTTGATCCTAGGACTCCAGGATCCCGCCCTGAGTCAAAGGCAGGTGCTAAACTGCTGAGCCACCGAGGGATCTCACACAGTTTTTTTTTTTTTTTTTTTGATGTTCCAAGTTTAACCTTGCAACCTTTAAATGGATATTGGATATCCTTAAAATTATCTAGAAGATCCAAGGCATTTAAAGTTTTTCTACAAAATGATTATATAGTTGGTTGATAAAATATCATTTCTGTTTCTGCTATGGGTTCTAGGGAATGAATGAAATGGACTTCTGAAGCACAATGAAAACCTAAGGTGAGTGTGGCATGTTGCTGAAAGTTTATTTTCAGAGAAAAATCCAAGATAGGCATCAGGGTGTTAAAAGGCTTGTTTCTGGCCCCAGCATCCTGCTATTGGACAATGGCTGTTTCCTGGAGTTTCAGTTCTTAAAAAAAAAAAAAAAGAATAAGGGAGACCCTGCAAAATATAGCTCCTCTCTCTCTCTCTCTCTCTCTCTCTCTCTCCTTTCACCATCCACTCCCACAAACACACACATACATAAACATGTAATCTTAGAATGGATATAGCATTTACTTTATTTTTTTAACTTGTTATGTTTCCCATAGAAATATGGAGCTATGTAAAGGATAAAAACTGGAGTCTGTGCTACTTTAACCACTCAAGGTGGATATGCAGAGCACCTCCCTTTATTTCATTACTTGAACTTGTGAGTGATAGGTGCTTATTGTTTTGAAGGTATTGCAAAAGCAGCCTTCTCCATGTCCTTTAGATAATTACAGAAAGCAGTTCTGTACAGACTTTGTTATTTCAGACAGTTTTATGTTGCTCAGAATGCTTTCTTCAGGTCCATGCCATCTGATGCTTTCTAGGCAGCCTTTTACCCACATTCCCAGTTAAGCAGAAGGAGTAAACTCAGTACATGCTCGTTCTGTAGCAGTGGTGAAATCAGCAGGTTTTCCCAGAGGAACTGATGTGATGTGGAGAGTAAATGAAGAAAGTTTCAAACTCCATTAGAAGCCACCATTCCTTTAACACTCTGAAATGCATTGGGCTATGATATGGGATGGTCTTGGAAAAACAGGGACATTAAGACAAATACACCTAAGGTCCCAGAGTATCTGTGCTTTTGTCTGTGATAATGTGTACTTCAGATAATCTGTTTCACTTTGACAGGATATTTGGCTGGATCTTAGCATTTTTTTATGTCAATAAGTGATGCATGAATCATTAGATAATTTCTGCATTTTCTATTTATGGAAGTGTATTGTACATCTATCCTGTCACTTTACTTTCTAGATGGCCTGTCGCCTTTTGGATTACATCTGCATTTCCATGTGTCCATCCTTGATTTTTTGTGTGTTTCTCTTCAGACAGAAGCTTTACAAAAGGTAAAAGCTATACAAAATTATTCCATATTTAATAGCAAGTTCTGTGTCTTAATAATTCTGCCATTGGCTTCCTGATAAGCCTTGGAAGTTAAAAAAAAAAAGATTAAATTCTTTGAGACTGGCTTATTCAAATGAGTATGGTTCAGCTTATAATAAAAAAGATACATTCATAAGCCCTTGCAGATAGCAACTTTTCTTCATTTTTGCTATATACTGAAGCACTAAGGTAGTCATTTTCATAAGCATATTCAAACTTTTTTCTCCTCCTTCTAGGAAAGACATCTCCTTCTCTGTCATTTGGAAGGATGCTTTACCCCAACAGGAGCATTTTTCACCCAGCCACATTCTTCCTCGTTGGAATCCCTGGTCTGGAAGGGGCCCATGCCTGGATCTCCCTGCCTTTCTGTTCTGTTTACCTTGTGGCTTTACTGGGCAATGCCACGATTTTGCTAGTCATCAAGATGGAGCAGACCCTGCGGAGGGAGCCCATGTTCTATTTTCTGGCCCTCCTTTCAACTATTGATTTGGCCCTTTCCACAACCTCTGTGCCCCGAATGCTGGGAATCTTCTGGTTTGATGCTCATGAGATTAACTTTGGAGCTTGTGTGGCCCAGATGTTTTTAATCCATGCCTTCACTGGCATGGAGGCCGAGGTCCTGGTAGCCATGGCCTTTGATCGCTATGTGGCCATCTGTGCTCCCCTCCACTATACAACCATCTTGACATCCCGAGTGCTGGTCGGCATCAGCATGTGCATTGTGATTCGTCCAGTTTTATTTACACTTCCCATAGTCTATCTCATCTACCGCCTACCCTTCTGTCAGGCTCATGTAATAGCTCACTCCTACTGTGAGCACATGGGCATTGCCAAACTCTCCTGTGGAAACATCCGTGTCAATGCCATCTATGGGCTCTTTGTGGTCTCTCTCTTTCTGCTGAACCTGGTCCTAATTGGCATCTCTTATGTGTACATTCTCCGAGCTGTCTTTCGCCTCCCATCACAGGATGCTCGGCTAAAAGCACTCAGCACATGTGGTTCTCACGTTGGGGTCATCTGTGTTTTCTATATCCCCTCAGTGTTCTCCTTCCTCACTCACCGATTTGGACATAACATACCACGCTACATTCACATTCTTGTTGCCAACCTCTATTTGGTTATCCCACCATCACTCAACCCCATCATTTATGGTGTAAGGACCAAACAGATTCGAGAGCGAGTGCTCCGTGTCTTTGCTAAAAAGTAGGTACTCTTGCCTTTGTTTACCAAGCATTTTGACCTTGCAAGGAAAATGTGTATTCTTTTCAGAGATTTCTCACTGTCTAATTTTAATGATGCCAAATTATATTCCAGAGCATTTGATGTTGGCTCATTATTGATTCTATGATTTGAAGAATCTTCAAAATATTTAAAGTTCAAGGAAGCAAGAACTTTTTGCATTATTACACTCTGTGTGAGAGTGAACAGTCCAACCAATGACACTTCCCATCATTACATTTGTTAACAGTGCTTTTTTTCTCCCCACAAGTTTTAAGTCTTATTTTTCCCTCCATTCAACAAAAGTAAGACAAGAAAACATACAACAAATGCCTTTGTTCTCACAACATGTAATTAAAAACTACTATTACTGTAATTTATTTATCTTGAATGTTATTCTTAATCAAATACATGAGACTTTAAGTTGAAAGGACCTATGAGTCTTATCCCACCCAGTTCTAGTTTTTTCTTATCCTAAGAGACAGGAATGACCACTACATACTTTCAATCTTTCTTAGAGTCTAAATTGTTCATTTTTAATTCAATAATTTCATGGGGTTTGGGATTATGATTTTTTATTTCATGTAAATGGTAATGCATTGTATATCATTTCACAGACAATTGTTTCACTTAATATTAAATGCAGAGATCTATGTCGATACATGTTAGTATTCCTCTTAAATGTACTAGAATCTTTCATTTGCATTTTATCTTTTCATCGTTTGAATATATATATAATATTTTAGTTATTTTTTTAATTTTAATTTATTTACAATAGTCACGCAGAGAGAGAGAGAGAGAGAGGCAGAGACACAGGCAGAGGGAGAAGCAGGCTCCATGCACCGGGAGTCCGACGTGGGATTCGATCCCGGGTCTCCAGGATCGCGCCCTGAGCCAAAGGCAGGCGCTAAACCGCTGCGCCACCCAGGGATCCCTATTTTAGTTATTTTTAACCCAGAATTGATGTTGAGATATCTTTCTGAATTGTTTTTGCACATATTTGAAAAATTTCTAAAGTTTCTACACTTAGAAGAAGTAGAAGTAGGATCATCAGATAATAGATTCTGGTTGAATAGGTCATGTTCTTATTTATTTTTATGATGTTTATTTACTAATTTCCTTGACCCTTCTCCAAGTTTTCTGCCTAGTCTCAAAGCATGAGATTTTGAATACACTTGACATATTAACACTTTACTATAGGTCCTTTATATTTAATAACTTATTTTCATATGACAGATTAAAGTTTTAAATGAAATAAATACTTATTATAATACCTATAACACAGCATTTTATCACTTTCAAACTTAGGGCTTCTGCATAGCTGTATTATATATCAACATCCCAACATCTATGTTGTTATTTGGATGTGTGTGTGTGTGTGTTAGGTTTTACTTCTAATTCCAATCTAACTGCAATTTATTTGGAGGTGAAATCTAAGAAAATGAAATACTTTTCTGTATCTATTTCCAATCTGTTGAATAACATAATTGACTTAACAATTCATCACTTCAGAACTGATTTGCATTTATTCTTCCTCATATTAAATTTCACCTTGTGCAAGAGTCTGCTTTTTATTTATATCATTGGTTTGTCTGTTTGTTCGTGAACCTGTATCACAATGTTTTCATCACTACAGAATTATAATATATTTTAATAATTTTTAGAGCTGATTAATCCTCCTATGCTTTTTTCACTCTCCCTTTGTTGTTCAAACTAATTTGTAGGAAAATAAAATAACATACTGTCATTTTGCCATAGTTAAAATTACCCTGATGGAATTTTTTGAGTTCACTTGTTCCTCAGTTTATTTACTATTCATTGATTAAATAATGTGTCTTTAATTCCTTAAAATATTAGCTGAGACTTAATTCTGCTCCTCACTTGGACAAACACAGATGATAAAATGTGTTTGGCGTGACTGCACTATGACTACCTTGCTAACACTTTGTTTCCAGAATTCTCTTCCCTATTAAGTTTCCAGTTTAGAGTTGGTCACATCAGAAAGGCATAAGCTGTGGGAGCAAATGTGAAACACCAGCTACTATTTTCTGTAGTTCAATATTGTTTACAGGTAGTGACAGTCCAACCAGAGAAACAGTGATACTAGAGGATTCTACTTTCTCCCCATATCCTTCAGCTCTACACAAAGCTCTCCATGGCTACCGACCTACTCATCAACAGGGATCGCAAATCTGACACTAGATATTTTACTGAAAACACAGAAGCAGTAGCCAGGGATAACAAATCACCTTCTTTAAATTTCTACACTCACTCCCTTTGTGTTCCCACCCCAGAAGCTGAGGGTACCTCATCTTCTGCAAACATTAACTCATTCATGTAGGCCTAATCTGGCTGGTAAATTGTTTTTAGATCTTTTTCCCCCTAGCTCCTCCCACAATCATATCTAATTCCTGTAATAAATTATTTATTCCTTAATACTCATTGTAGTTCTGAACCCTAACTGGCACTAAGTATAGGTACTAAAAGTGCTTCCTGGGTAACAAATTCTTAAGAATGGAATTTAGAATTAGTTTCTTGCCTAATTAGCCTTAGAGACAGTAGGGCTTCTGCTGCTATTGGCAAAGGAGACATTGATGGTATGCAGGATGCAGTGTACTCTTACTAACCTCTATAACCAAGCACTTAAAGAACACAAGGCTTTCAGTGTCCAAGTATTTCTGCCAAATATTTTAGTAAGAATAAAAGAAAAGTATAGATTTGTTCTTTCTTTGATAAAGAAGTTGGAGAATGTGGATAAAGGAAACAATGAACTTTAAATATCCAACTTAAGGCCCAGGCAAGAAAACAGAGCATTTTTGACTACACTAAAAAACAAAACAAAAAACAAAATAAAACAATCTCTCAATCTTCTGCTAGGACATTTATTAGATAGAAACAGAATTCTAAAAATTGGAACAGCATTGTGTGAGTAGACTTCAATGAAGGAAATTCTGAGTTCTGCCAAACCCCCTTTACCATTAGAAGCAGCTTTTCTTCTCTTGTATGAGGTAGATACAAAGAAAATGTAATATCTTTCCCTGAGGTAGTTGGCTTAAAATAGATTGGTGATCTATGCCATGAAAAATTGCCACCCCTCTGCACGGTTTCTGAGAAAAGTGGTATCTAATAGGAATAAAATGTGGGTCATCCATATAATTAAGATTTTCTATTAACCATGTTATGAAAGCTAAAAAAAATTATAATTAATTCAATAGCATATTTAATCTAACTTAATATTATCCAAAATTTATTTAAGCATAAAATCAATATACATATCAATTAAATATTTAATATCATTTAAATAATAAAAGTAAATCTTCTTAATCTAGTATTTAACACATAAAACACATCTTATTTTGTACACTAAATTTTCAATGGCTAAAGTAAAATACAAAACAAAACAAAACATGCCAAACTGAAAAATATTTTATACTGCTTCAGACTTTAAACTTTAATTGAAATAAATAAATATTAAAATACATTCCTTCAGTTGAATTTGCCACATTTAGATGTTCAATAATCATATATGGATAGTGTCCAGTGTGTGAGAAATTACAATTCTAAATCTATGATTGGACACAAATGCCTGCAGGGGGTAAAATATATTAACCAAAAGAATTGAAAGATTTTGCCACTTTATACAATAGAAATCTGGGGAACATGTGTGATACTAAATTCTAAGTACTGGATCTGAGTAGTAAAATTTATGACAGCATGAGGCTGAATTGTAATAAGAGGACCTTAAGTAGAGATTCTGGACTCAATGCATTTGGGAATCATTCTAACTGTTGGACAGTAGAATGAAACTTATACTCAAAGATGGTCTTCAGTAAAATGAAATGCCAGAATTACCCTGAAGAAAACCATAAAGGAAAGTTCCCAAAGACTTCCAGGAACACAGAATGTTAGAGTGGATTTATTTTACATGCCTGCTCAACCAGCCTATAACTCTGCCTGAGAGGCCCTAGAAAACACTCTCCTCAAGAAGGCTGTGGGAAATATATTCCTAAGGAAAATCTGGTAAGCCAGGAGAAGTTCCTTTTGGGCTACTTTCTGCAGGTCTGGAACGATGTCAGGAATTTCTGCTGTGTTTCCTGAATTCAATCTTGACACAACTCTGAAACCTGGAGCCCACTGAAATGGAGGCTATCTCCCCCTGAAGAAGGATCTTACTGAGCAGCCACTTATACACTGGTCTTCCTGAAGGAGACATGTAATCGTTTATCAGCAAGACTGTGCATTGAAAAAGAAAAGAAAAGCTGGAGGCATCATAATTCCAAACTTCAAGCTATGTTACAAAGCTGTAGTCATCAAGACAGTGTGGTATTGTCACAAAAACAGACATATATTTCAATGGAACAGAACAGAGAACCCAGAAATGGACCCAAAACTGTATGGTCTACTAATCTTCAACAAAGTAGGAAAGAATATCCAGTGGAAAAAAGGACAGTCTCTTCACCAAATGTTGTTGAAAAAATTGGACAGTGAGATACAGAAGAATGAAACTGGACCACTTCTTTATACCATACACAAAAATAAAGTCAAAACGGATGAAAGACCTGGATGTAAGTCAGAAAAAGACCTAAATCCTAGAGGACAATATAGGAAGTAACCTCTTTGACTTCAGCCAAAGTAACTTCATACTGACATGTCTCTGGAGGCAAGGGAAACAAAAGCAAAAAGGTAGTATTGGGACTTCATCAAGATGGAAAGCTTTTGCACAGTGAAGGAAACAATCAACAAAATTAAGAGGGAACCTTTGGAATGGGAGAAGATATTTGTGAATAACATGTCTGATAAAGGGTTAGTATCCAAAATCTATAAAGAACCTAACAAACTCAATACCCAAAAGACAAATAATCTGGTTAAGAAATGGGTAGAAGACATGAACACACATTTTTTTCCAAAGAAGATATCCAGATGGCTAACAGACCCATGAAAAGATGCTCAACACCACTTATCATAAGGAAATACAAATCAAAATCATCATGAGGTGTCACCTCACAACAGTCAGGATGGCTAAAATTAACAACCTAGGAAACAACAGGTATTGGTGAGGATGCAGAAAAAGGGGGTGGGAATGTAACACACTGTGGGTGGGAATGTAAACTGGTGCAGCCACTCTGGAAAATAGTATGAAGTTTCCTCAAAAAGTCAAAAATAGAACTTTTTTCCACTCTCCAGTTTTCCTGTCTTTTCTCTATTTCTGATTTTCTGTTAGAAAAAGAATTATCAGAAACTAGGGACACTGTCCTATGTATATTGCTGGGGTAAGGACAAAGAATGTCCTTGGGTGAGCTATGTCCACAATCAGTACTTCCCTCAAACTTCCTACTTTCACCAACTCCAATCATTGTCTTTCTTGTATATCCTCCTGGTATACAGGGAAAAACCTGAAGTCTTCCTTGTTACCTTGTGTTCTTCCATCATCCCAGTAACAAAGGGATGCACATTGCTGTAATCACAAGTATTTTGGCTCTCAGATTATTTATTATGGGCCAAATCCTCTTGTGCCTAGTTCAGTTTAACATTTGTTTGATGGTATTTATCTACAAGTATTTGTTTAATAATTTCATGAGGATATCTATTGATTTTAGAGATGAATTTCTGAATTTGAAGTCATGTGAAAATTAGTATCAAATGAAACACACTTAAGTCCGTTGGCATATAATGGTTCTTTATGTTAGTGCAGCTCTGTTCAGAGACCCACATCTGTCTTTCTCTGCCTTAATGGTTTGTTTAGGTTTGTCCTTAACATGCTCAATTTGGGAAGTCCTTACATTTTATATTAATCCAGACACTAATCTTTGCTAATAAAAAAGTAGCAGAATATAGATTATTTTGGTTCAGAACTACAGAGGATGTTCTATTATTCCTTGGCATTGGCTCTGCAATTACTTGTCATAAAACTTTTGTTCCTTAGATTCAAGCTGTGTCCAGTGTCAGGAACTTTCCCTTTTCTCTCTCCGATAGGCCAATACAGATAAGAAACAATATCACTGCCTTCTCTTGTACTCTACTAAGTATGAACTAATCATCTGAAAGCATTATGTTTTTTTTTCTTTTTTTTAGTAATAATTTTATTTTTTATTGGTGTTCAATTTGCCAACATTTTTTTTTTCTTTCTAGGAATGAATTGGATCTCCTCATATTCCAGCCAAATTCAGAATTCCTCATCAACCCATCATTCTCACTTTTTCTTTTAGGCATGCCAGGGCTTGAGACTACCAACGCCTGGATTTCCTTGCTCTTCTGTTGTATTTAGATTTTAGTTCTTATTTGAATGTAACAATTTAAATAGTGATACAGGCAGACAGAATCCTTGTGACCCCTATATTATTTCTGGTTCTATATTTGGCTTTCTCCACATCCTTGGCACCACATATCTTTTGGTTGAACACTCAAGAGATTGGCTTTGGGGTCTCTGGGGCCCAGATGTTTCTCATACACAGGAATGGTGTCTTCAGGACTTCTGCAATGACTTTTGACCATTCAGTGGCCTTCTGTGCACCACTCCACTACACAATCATCGTGATAGTTTATTGCACTGAGTGCAGTTATGCTCACACTGTCCCCAGTCTACCTAATCCAGTGTCTGCCCTTTGTGATGCCCACAATATTGCCCAGAAAACAGTGAGCACATGAGCATTGCCAAGTTGGCTTATGCCAATTTTCAAATCAATGCTATCTGTGGTCTCTTAGCCACTTTTTTCCTTGTCCTCATCCTGGTACTGCTGGGAATCTCCTATGGCTACATCCTCTGGGTTGTATTCCACCTCAAATTACAAATGCCCATCACAAGACACTGAGCAATTGTAGCTCCCATGCTACAGTCATGTTTGTTTTCTACACACCCTCTCTCTTCATTTTTTAAAAAAATGTACTCTACATGGATAGAACTGGAGGGTATTATCCTGAGCGCAGTAAATCAATCAGAGAAAGACAATTATATGGTTTCATTCATATGTAAACTATAAGAAGCAGTGTAGAGAATCATAGGGCAAGGGAGGAAAAGCTGAATGGGGGGAAGAAGTCGGAGAGGGAGACAAACCACAAGGGACTCTTAACAATAGAAAACAAACTGAGAGTTGCTAGAAGGGAGGTGGAGAGATGCAGTAACTGGATGATGGGCATCAAGGAGGAGACTTGATGTGATGAACACTGAGTGTTATATGCAATTGATGAGTACTGAACTCTACATCTGAAACTAATGATGTACTATATGTTGGCTAATTGAATTTAAATAACAAAAAATGTACTAGGCTACATTGTTAATAACAGGGGAAACAGTGAAGGTTGCATAGGAACTCTGTACTACCTTTCAATTTTTCTGAGATCAAACATTTTTAAAAGTCTACTTAAAAATAAAAAGGAGGGATCCCTGAGTGGCGCAGCGGTTTAGCGCCTGCCTTTGGCCCAGGGCACGATCCTGGAGACCCGGGATCGAGTCCCACGTCGGGCTCCCGGTGCATGGAGCCTGCTTCTCCCTCTGCCTTTGTCTCTGCCTCTCTCTCTCTCTGTGTGACTATCATAAATAAATAAAAATTAAAAAAAATAAAAATAAAAAAAATAAAAAAATAAAAAGGAAAAAGAATCATAGGATTTGAAAATTTCTGGTTCTTCTGGTGGTGAACACATAATTTGGTAAACACTATTTTGGAATAACTGAAACAGCAGTATCACATGTATGAAATTAGTGTTGCGTTTGAAGGGATCAGAGAGGTCTTGCTGTTGTCAAGGAATTATCAGAGCAGGGTAAAAAAAAGGAATCTAAAAAGAAAGTTTGGCATCTGTGGTCACTTTTCTTAAAAATGCTTGTCGGGATCCCAGGGTGGCGCAGCGGTTTGGCGCCTGCCTTTGGCCCAGGGCGCGATCCCGGAGACCCGGGATCGAATCCCACGTCGGGCTCCCTGCATGGAGCCTGCTTCTCCCTCTGCCTGTGTCTCTGCCTCTCTCTCTCTCTCTGTCTTTGACTATCATAAAAAAAAAAAAATGCTTGTCAACTCTTGCATAAGATAATTAAGAGGATGAATCAGATTTTCTTTAGATTGCTTTGCCAGTTGGAACAATATTTTACTGGAATATGGCATCTAGAGAATATTAACAAAGACCTTGTAAATGCCACGGAATGATTCCCACTTGTTTACAAACTTTTGCGTGTGTAAGAAAGTTATAAAAAATATGCTAACAATAAACACTAAAGTTGGGACAGTAGTATTTCTACCTGCTGAGGAAATGAGACAGGAGTACAGAACATGCCTCCATTTTAATCCATGTCTTATTTGTGCTGAAGCCCAAGTGCACAGTTTACTTAAATGACTTCCCATGTTCAAGATATTTCATCACAAGAATTGTTAAATGCAAACACTTTGGAGAAGTCTGCAATGACTTATTTTTGTTTTTATTTTTTTTTAATTTATTTTTTATTGGTGTTCAATTTACTAACATACAGAATAACCCCCAGTGCCCGTCACCCATTCACTCCCACCCCCCGCCCTCCTCCCCTTCCACCACCCCTAGTTCGTTTCCCAGAGTTAGCAGTCTTTACGTTCTGTCTCCCTTTCTGATATTTCCCACACATTTCTTCCCCCTTCCCTTATATTCCCTTTCACTATTATTTATATTCCCCAAATGAATGAGATAAGAAGCTTTCGCACAGCAAAGGATACAGTCAACAAAACTCAAAGACGACCTACAGAATGGGAGAAGATATTTGCAAATGACATATCAGATAAAGGGCTAGTTTCCAAGATCTAAAAAGAACTTCTTAAACTCAACACCAAAGAAACAAACAATGCAATGACTTATGATACATTTGTTGGATACTGGAGATTAGGAAGGCCCTCGTGAGAAGTGTAAGAAAGTGAACGCTAAATGAAAGGCAATAGGGAATGACGTGCTGGGACCTTGAGATGCATGTGGGAGCTTGAGTCTGTTTTGGCTCTGTGAAGAAACATGAGGGAATTTATTTGTAATAAAGTGAATAGGGAGCACCCCAAAGTTAGTGGAATTTTCTAGTTGTTATTAACATTCTTTAAATACTTATTGTGTAAAAGACATCCTATCAGGCAAACTACATGTTACTTCACATAAAACATATGAAAAAGATACTATTTTATTTCCTCTTTTCCATATAAAAAGAATATTAGAGAGGCACCTGGGTGGTTCATTGGTTGAGCACCTGCCTTTGGCTCAGATCCTGATCATGGGGTCCTGGGATTGAGTCCTGCATCAGGCTCCCCACAGGGAGCCTGCTTCTCCCTCTGCCTATGTCTCTGCTTCTCTTTCTGTGTCCCTCATGAATAAATAAAGAAAGTCATGTTTTTAAAGAATATTAGATCTTAATGAGAATAAATAGCTTGTTCAATATCACACAGTCAGTAAGCGGATGAGCTTGCAATTAGAATCCATTCTGCTTGAGCTTTATCACATTAGAACTGATTTCTAGGGTGTTAGAAGTATCATGGTGGTGATGGCCAATCTTCCAGGCAGTGACTATATTTGGTTCACAGGCTCAGGTGCACATCACTGATTCTGGATACTTGGCATCTTTATCCATAGAGAAGAGCAGAACTCCCTAGTGGATTTTTCTACCTAGTGTAGGACCTGGCTCAAAACAGGGACCTCAAGGCCCTCCTGTCCTTCACAGATAAGGCCCTAGAGAGTTTCCGTTGGAGGCTATCCTTTGGGGAGCATCACATGAAGGATATAACTCCATTTCTTATTTGGGTACATATGAAAATAGAGAGATCAAGACAGGCTCAGAATGGCTTATGGTGCACAGTTTGGTGAGTGGGCTACACCCTTCCCCAGCCCATAGGCAGGATGGTAGCCAGAGCAGAGGGGAAGAAAGGAGAAAAGATAATAGTGTCATAAAGCTGAGGAGAACAGAGGGGCTGAGATTAGGTGTATGGCACAAAGGAAGTTCTATATGTATACATAATAACAAAAATATCACTAACTCTCGTTTGCATTTTTATCTTTTCAATCATTATAAGATCAGATGTCTTAATCTAGAAAGATTTGTCCATTGTTTCCTATCAGGATAAGGTGCAAGAAAACCAAACAAACCCTACATGTGTTCTCTCACACTTCAAGGATAGGGTAATCACAAGTAAAAGACATATAGAAAGTAACAGTGGAAAGAGTCCACTGTGTTTCTGAGCACTGCTTTGTGCAGTGCAGATTAAGACTTGACCTCATGCTCAGTAAGAGTATGTGTTGTATAAACAGTTTGTAGCACGTGTGGACACTAGGAAAAAAACATGGCATATCTGTAGAAGTCACAAGGTTTTGTTAATGTATTTCCTTGTATAACATTGGCATATGGCACCATCTCCTAGGGTTCAAGATTTTTAGGTTGTAATTCCTTTGATGGGCATACAGTTTGTGTCAGAAAGATAGACCATTTTTTTAAATTGGAATATATCTTATATGTAGCATCATATATATTTAGGTACAACATGTTAATTTGTCACATTTATATAGTGTCATATGATTGTCATTATGGAGATAATTAACACGTTTATCATATTACATAATTATCTTTTCTACTGGTTGAAAAAATGAAGTCCTAGTCTCTTAGCAAATTTGATATTTATACAGTATTGTTGTCTATATTCACTACACTGCATTAGATCTTTAGGGCTTAATTACTGCTCCTTGTAAGTTTGTTCCCTTAAGCAACAGTGACCATTTTTTGAAACCACAAAGATTTCACTACTTTAGAAGCTAAACTTCCTATGATAGACAGAAACCCTTGGGTTCAGTTCACTGAATATCTCCATCATTCAAGACTTAAGACTCTTTTTAGGAAATATCCTATATGATTTAAGCTATATTTCATTATATTTTTATGAAATAAATCTTACAGAGTACTTACATTTTATTACCTATTTAAATAACAGAACACAAAGATGTCTCTTTACAACTTTAAGTTCACTACTAAAAAGAGAATACCACATATATTTTCCAATTCAGTAGGTTGCTTTGTTGTTTCATTGATGGTTTCTTTCACTGTGTAATGGAAAAAGATATTTGCAAATGGTATATCTGAGAAGGGGTTAATATCCAAAATATATAAAGAACTTATACAACTCAGCAGCAAAAAAACAAATAATCCAATTGAAAATGGCCTGAGGATCTGAATAGACATTTTCCCAAAGAAGACATACAAATGGCTCATAGACTCTCAATATCACTAATCATCAGGGAAATGCAAACAAAATCACAATGAGATACCATCTTATACTTTTCAGAACAGCTCAAATCAAAAAGACAGGAAATAACAAGTGTCAGCAAGTATGTGCGGAAAAAAGAACCTTCATGCCCTACTGGTGGGAACACAAGTTGATGGAGCCACTGTGAAAAATAGTACAGAGGTTCCTCAAAAAAATAGTATTACTATATGATCCAATAATTCCACACTGGATATTTACCCAAAGAAAGTAAAAACACTAATTTGAAAAGATATACGTACTCTATGTTTATTGCAGCATTATTTATAATAGCCAAGATAGGGAAGCAACCCAAGTGTCCTGCAATAGATGAATGGATAAAAAGATGTGGTGAGTGGGTGTATATATATATTACATATGGAATATTACTCAGACAAGAAAAAAATTAGATCTTTGCCATATACAATGACATGGATGGAGCTAGAGAATATAATGCTTAGTGAAAGAAATAAGACTGAGAAAGGCAAATACCATATTATCTCACTCAGATGTGGAATTTAAGAAACAAAATAACAAAAAGAGAACAAGACAAAAAGACTTAAATACAGCAAACAAACTGGTGGTTGCCAAAGGGAAGATGAGAGGGATAAATGGGTGAAATAGAAGGAGGGGTGAAATTGCTGTGATGAGCACTAAGTAATGTATAGAATTGTTGAATCACTGTATTGTACACATGAAGCTAATATAACACTGCATGTTTATTATACTTTAATTTAAAGAGCTCCCTTAAAATATATATTTAACATTCTCTTAACTGATATGCCAGGCTCAATACTAGGTTTTATATATACAGATATAAGTAAGAGAGGGTTTCTTTAACATTAAAGGGCTGCCTATACATTAGACTAACACAACAGGTAAATATAATTTCACATAATTTTGTAAAATGATAATTCCAAAGAAAATAGGTATATAAAGGAGAGATTATCCTATCAGTATTTCTTCCTCACGCTCTGAATTTTCAGGAAATTTTATTTCTTCTCTTTTTCTGACTACCTCAATCAACATCTGAGGCTTTTTGTATTGCTTTCCTCTTAGTTTTTAAAACGTTATTGTCAGCCACTCTAGAATATACCTATGAGAGATGGAAGATCAATTTTTACAAATATATTTATTATTATTAGAATAATTTAGATTTTCCTTAACAGCCAGGAGAAAAACCAATCCCTTCACAATAATTTTTGTAACCACTACTTGTATTGATTTTACCATATGCAAAATGTAAGCAAACTGTCAGCACAACTTTTATGTATGTATAAACATAAGAATAGCTCATTGTTCACATCTTACAGCCTTGTATACACATTTATTAAGTTAAATAAAGATGATATTTGAGATTTAACCAAAGACTTATCTGACAAAAAGATTTTGTTGTCACATCTGTAACTTTTTGTTGCCCAAAAATGATTATCTCTTAGTTCTCTAGCAACCCGTCGTTTTTTATTAAATAAGTTTGATATCAACAGTGTGTAAATAAATTTAAGGTGTACAACTTTTACTTCACTAACAGTTATATATTGTAATATAAATGCCATTGTAGTGATATTTATCACCCTAGCCCTAGCCTCCTGTCTTAACACTCCATGTTCTTGACAGGAAGGACACATTCTGAAGCCATGGGACATGCTCAAAAATGTGTTAAAATGAAGAGGCTCAACTGAAACCACTTTATATATAGTGAAACCACTATATAATACCTACTTTCTAGTATTTTCCTGCCTTCCCCTTTCTCACTGTATTTCTGGATTAAAACATTTCTCAGACTACCCAAGGCTTTTGCACTTAAGCACTTATTAATTTATTTAAAGATTTATTTATTTGAGAGAAAGAGAGAGCACAAGCGGGAGGGGCAGAGGGGGAGAGAATATCAAGCAGACTCTGCCCTGAGCATGGACCCCAATGTGGAGCTCAATCTCACAACTCTGACATCAGTTGGGACACCTGGGTGGCTCAGTGGTTGAGCATCTGCCTTTGGCTCAGGGCATGATCCCAGGGATCCAGGATGGAGTTCCACATCGGGCTCCCTGCATGGAACCTGCTTCTCCCTCTGCCTATATCTCTGTCTCTCTCTGTGTATCATGAGTAAATAAATAAAATCTTAAAAAAATAAAAAACAATTCTGACATTAGGGCCTAAGCTGAAACCAAGAGTTGGATGCTTAACTAACTGCACCACCCGGGCACCCCTGCACTTAAGCATTTAAATGAGATCTTTCCATTGATATGGGCACTCTCCTCTATTTGGTTGGGTATTTTTGGCTTAAGTAAAGGCCAACATTTATCCATTTCAACAAATTCTGTCACTTTTACTTTGCCTTTAACATAACAGAATTATAAATCACCAAGTACTGGATGAGAGAATATTTGCTTTATCTGCTTTCCACTATAATAGTGGGAGTACCAGAAAGACTCCCTTGAGATTTACAACATTTTACTAGTTCCAAATAAATTGGTCATTATGAGATATAGACTGTTCCTCATAGTCCAGTGTAATTTATATTTTCTCCATGTGGTATCCTCCTTAGTACTTAGGTTGATTGATGTTTTGTCTTTGTTTGTTTGTTTGTTTTTGAGAGAGAGAGATGGAGAGTACAAGCAGTGGTGGGAAGGATAGAGGGAGAAGGAGAAAATCTTAAGCAGGCTCCAAGCCCAGTGCAGCTTGACATGGGGCATGATTTCTTGACCCTGAGATCATGACCTGAGCTGAAATCAAGAGTGGAACACTTAGAGCACCTGGGTGGCTCAGTCAGTTGGATGTCTGCCTTTGGCTCAGGCCATGATCTCATGGTCCTGGGATCTAGTCCCGTATTGAGTTCCCTGCTCAGCAGGGAGCATGCTTCTCCCTCTCCCCACTGCTTGTGCTCTCTCTCTCTCTCTCTCTCTCAAATAAATAAATAAAATCTTGAAAAAATATCGGGTTACCTAGGTGGCCCAGTTGGTAAGTCTTTTTAAGACACTAGTTGGTCACTAACATTCATGAATGAGGTAAATAATACGTTACTAACATTCTATGTACCATCTTAGTTTGCTTGTAACCCACTTTGGATATCAATATATTAAAACCTCTGAGGATCATCATTCAAAGATGATGAATTTAAACATTTCCTCCTAGCATGTGGTTTTCAGTAGTCTCTAGAGCTCTTTTGGAAATTTAAATACAACCACGAAGGAGAAACAGTTTTGTGTGTGTGAATGTTACGTGTGTTTTTGGTTAGGATATTTAATCCACAAGCAACCATTAAGTGTCATTAACACATATGGGACAAACTCAAATTGGTTAGTAAGCAACTAAGAAATCATGATCCTGGTTTACATCACAGCTATGTGAAAAAGGGACAGAAATAAACTCATATAGAGGGTAGTGAGTATGTATGTTTACATATATGCATTCATATGTATATGTGTGTATTATCTTTATTCATTCATTAATTCACTAATTTCCTCACTGTATGTGTGTATATGTATGCATATATATGTAAATAAGTAGATATATAAACATATACAATAAAACAAGGTCTTGAATAGAATAAGTGAAATGCCTTATGAAACAAATATTTTGAGTAATAAAATTGATCCAGCTTTCAGTAACTAAATTCTAGTTATAAACATTTTAGGATAAAAAAAGTTTTAGGATAGAGGTTTTCAGTTATTCTTGCAGCAAGACTATTGATGAGATTTTTGATAATGGGATAAACAGATAAGATACCCACTTTTGTTTTGGTTTTTGTTTTTTTGCAGTAACATAAACATCATCATAACTGACTGGTACCTTCCAATATGGATCAGCACACATCTGCAATGACACATTCATATGAAATCCAAAGCAAGATGTCTCTTTCCAATCAAACTCAGCTCCACCCTTCCTCCTTCTTGCTGGTGGGAATCCCAGGACTAGAAACAGTCCACATCTGGATTGGCTTTCCCTTTTGTGCCATGTATCTGATTGCACTCATAGGAAACTTCACCATCTTGTTCATCATCCAGACTGAGCACAGCCTCCACCAGCCCATGTTTTACTTTCTAGCAATACTGGCTACCATTGACCTGGGACTGTCCACAACCACTATCCCTAAGATGCTGGGCATATTCTGGTTTGGCCTCAGGGAGATCACTTTTGATGACTGCCTTACTCAGATGTTTTTCATTCACATTTTTACTGGCATGGAATCAGGAGTCCTTCTTGCCATGGCTTATGACCGTTATGTAGCTATCTGTAACCCTCTTCGTTATAACACAATCCTTACTAACAAAGTAGTATCTCTTATTGGTTTTGGGGTGGTTGCGAGATCTTTTTTCATTGTACTCCCCTTTGTATTCCTCATCTTGAGACTGCCCTTTTGTGAACATCATGTCATCTCCCACACATACTGTGAGCATATGGGTCTTGCGCGTCTGGCCTGTGCAAGTATCAGAATCAATATTATATATGGTCTGGGGACCATAGCAATCCTGGGGCTTGACATCATGGCCATTTCTCTGTCCTATGTCCAAATTCTCTGTGCCGTTTTCCATTTCCCCTCCCATGAGGCCAGGCTCAAGTCTCTCAGCACTTGTGGCTCCCATGTCTGTGTAATTTTGGCTTTTTACACCCCAGCCCTCTTCTCTTTTTTGACACATCGTTTTGGCCAAAATGTTCCCCACTACATCCATATCCTTCTGGCCAATCTGTATGTAGTGATTCCACCAATGCTCAACCCTGTCATCTATGGAGTCAGAACCAAGCAGATTCATGAAAGGGTGCTCAGAATATTTAGCCAGAAGTAAATAATGGCTGAACATCTCCAGTTTTTAACCAGGGAATTAAATGTTAACATCTATGCATCTGAGGAATGAGAAGAGGCCTTAGAAAGGGAAAATGAGGTAAGGCCATCATCACTTACTTGGAAGGGTGCCATTTTTTGTGCATCAGCCATTCAGGCAGTGAGAACAGAAGCTATGAACTCTAAATATCAAGGTGCATGAGCAACTGTTCCATATTATTTTTATGAAGATGAACATAAATATGTTCATGGTTCCCAGAGATCTGAGGGGTGAGTTACAGAAGACATTTTTCCAAAAAAAAAAAAAAAAAGACATTTTTCCATTTCCACTATGAGTGGAATTCCCTCTTCCTTCTCCGTCTCTCTCTCCTTTTCCTTTTTCTTCTCTTCCTCTTCTTCCTCCTCCTTTTTTTCTGTTATTCATTTTCTTTCTTTTCCTCTCTCCTCCAATTCTCTGTTGGATTGCTTTGCTGTGTCCTACTATAGCTTTTGCCCCCAGACCCCTGTTTTCTCACTTTAGTACTTCATTTCATTTACTCTCAAAGTATAAACACCTTTTTACTTAATGGTTTTATTGATTGAATTAGTGGATTACTTTAGTTAATGAAGGAAAGGAGTTAAGTCCCCAATGTGATGAGCATGCCATAGAACCAGTGTGTAGCAGGTCAGAGGCCAGCACATGAAAAAAAAAAAATTGGTCAAAGGACAACATCAGAAGAAATTAGAAACAGAGAAGTATAAGTAATGGCAGGAGGCCAGGGCACTGAACAGAAGTAAAATGAATTTTTAGAGATACTAGAAATTCAATATCTTTAAACCAGATACATAACGATCTCACTAAAAGTATTCTGTAGATGGTTTGTGGAAGCACTGTTCATTCAGAAGCCAATGAGGGATATGCTTTGGTCATATCAAACATCTCTCTCTCTCCTTCTTTTCAGAACAATTTCTTGTTTATTATATTATTTGTACACTTTGGCTATAAAAGTAATTTGCCTACAAAAGTAGCTTGTGTGTTTGCATAGAAAACATAGAATCTCTGCAATGAAATATATTTGGGGTGAAAATATAGATCTACAAAATACTACTGAGTCTCTGAATAGGAAGGAATTATTTCTATTCAGGCAGAGAATACATGTTCAGGTATAAGGTAATAATTAGCATGCAGTTCCAATGACTACTTTCCTAGTGTAGTACACAAAAGTATTTCAAGAAGAGAAAACATGAGGATGTCCAGGAAGATTTGCTAAAATCTTATTTTTTGCAGATTCATATGTAAAGTAGAGCAGTTAGTTAAAACAAAGATTGGAGTAGGAACCAAAACTGGTAGTGACCCTACATCAGATCATGCACCACTTATTTTGTAAGGTAAATAATTTGATATTTAATTAGAATAACTAGCTCTGTGACACTAAGGGCTTTCTCATGTATAAGATAGAGGTAAATTATATATGTTAGGAGGAAAAGAGATAATATGACCAAAATGTCAACACTGCACTTGACACACAGCAGGACTAGTATATGGTAAGTGATTATTCTTTTCATTGCCTGAAAGTCTTGATTTTTTTGTACTGGACAGAACATTATTGCATTCACATTATTCCCAAATTCAATTGGAAAAATTTTCCTACTGTACTTTTAGTTCAAACTGAAGTAGACACTCTAATATCCTCAAAGTACAATGATGTATTTTGAAGACAAAGGGGAGGTGTCCACAAATTTAAGTATGGATATCAAAACAGTAGTATTTGAAATCAGTATGATCTTAAATGTTGAACTAATAATAAATAAACAAATAAATTATTCAGAATCATACAATAGCTAATGCTTCTAAAGCTCTCACTGTGTACCAGGCAGTTTTGAACACTTTACATATATTATTTGGTTTCATTATCACAGCAATCCTATGGCTCAGGTGTTATTTTTATACTCTAACAGGTGAGGAAAGTGAGACATGCCGACATGAAATACATTGCCCAAGGTCACACAGCTAGTAAGAACTGCGCCTGGTTCCCAAGCCAGCTAGTGTGATTCTACCGTTTGATCTTTCTCTTTCTTTCTTTTCTTCTTTCTCTTTCTTCTTTTTTTGGGGAGGAGGGAGGAGGGGGGGGAGGGAGAGGAGGGAGGGGAGGGAGGGGGGGAGGGAGGCTTTTTTTTTGGGTTCGGGAGGATTAGGGGGGGAGAGGTAGCTTCTTTTCTTTCTTTTTCTTCAGGGAGGGTTCTTCTTCTTCTTTCTTCTTATTTCTTCTTTTTCTTTCTTTCTTTCTTTCTCTTTCTTCTTTCTTTCTTTTCTTTCTTTCTTTCTTTCTTTCTTTCTTTCTTTCTCTTCTTCTTTCTTTCTTTTTCTCTTTCTTTCTTCTTTCTTCTTTCCTTTTGTTTATAGCTATGCTAAACGTGAATAATATATATAATCTTTAATGATTTATTTTCAGATAGCTTACTTTCTTTCATTGGACTCTCTTCATGATTTAGTGTCAAGTGAAAAAAATTGCGAGCCATAAAATTATATGTAGTATGTAAAACATTAGGAAAATCGAATTTCACAAATTGACCAGATTTTAAATGATTTATCCCTAGACTGTGAGATTTATTTTTATGGAAATTTTTTAATTGTATAAAATGTTTAATGTTGAACATATATAATTTTTGTTATCATAAAAGACCATTAAGAGTAAAGAAAGAAGATTTAAAACAAAATAAAATTGAATATTTCCTGTTTAATCATTTTTCCACTTGATATTTTTCCAGTCACTTTTTAACTTCACTTATAAATAAAAGTTTATTATTGCCAAAGTTCCTAAATGCACATAACACTCCTGTACACATACACATAACATATCTTCATTACTGACCATCACTATTCAATTTCTAGTGTCCTAAGAAAAATACAGCATGGACTCTTCCTTGACCTCTCTTTTTCTAGCAATCCACATCAAAGCTATTGGTCAACTGTATTTGTTCTGACTTCAAATTTTAGGCAGAATCTGAACATTTCTTGAGATAAATCCACGCTCTTAATCTAATTATTGAAATTCAAATGATAAGTGCTCTAGAAGAAATAATAATATATTTGAGATGTTGAAAAAGGAAAAGATTTCTTAAACACTTTTATTCTATTAAAAATTATCAAAAAATTTAAAGGGAACCACAGACAGGGAAAAAATATTTACAATATATATAACTGGACTATATAAGGATCTTCTATGATTTAATTATCAAGAATTTAAAAAAACATAAAAGAGTGGGTAAAAATTTGCATATATACTCACAAAGAAAGAAATGTAATATCCAATAAACAGTAAAACATGCTTAGAAACTTTAATCATAAGGCAAATAAATATTAATTCCTAATGCAATGCCTTTCCCTGCCTCACTAGATTGATAGTATGATGTAGTACATTATAAATAGAGAGCAACCAGGAACCTCTTAAGTTGATGGTGAGGGTAAAAAGTATTATAATGTTAAATATACATTTGGTCACATCTATCCTGTGGCCTAAAAATTCTACTTCTGGTCATTACACCGAGAGAAATGGAAGCATTTATCCACAGAAAAAGCCAGCATTTAAATGTTCATGGCAACTTTATTCCCAATACTGCCAAAGGGGAAACAATCCAAATACACTTTCACTGGACAATGGATAAACACATCAGGGTATATTTACTGATATATATATATAAGGGAATATTACTCAGTGATTAAAAAGGTAAGAACTTGGGGAGCCTGGGTGGCTCAGTTGGCTAAGTGTCGGACTCCTGCTTTCAGTTCAGGTCATGATCTGATCGCTTGTGGGGTCAAGCCTCATGTGGGGCTCTGTGCTTAGCAATGAGTCTGCTTGAAGATTCTCTCCCTCTAAACCTCCCCCCACTCTCTCTCTTTCTCAAATAAATAAATAAATTTTTAAAAAGGGAAAAACTATTGTGCCCAGTACAACATAATAAATATACAAAAAACACTTTTCTGAGTGAAATAAACTAAAAGGAAAATGAAGAACTATTCAAATGTTTATATCTATCACCTTCAAAAACAAAAGATTAAAAATTTTAAACAGATACTATAATAACTGAGTAAAAAGAAACAACCAACTAAAAAATATAAAATCATGTAAGAATTATTGTAGTCAAACTTTACAATTGTTGAATACAAATACAATAAAGTGGGAACCTAAGAAATAGCTACAAAAAATTTCCAAATAATACTGAATAATTCACTAAAAATATAGTAAAAAAGAGTAAAACAATGAAAGGTTGTTGAATATTTACATCATTTGAGCATAAGTGAAAAATAAGTAGTTTTTGAAGAATTTTTAAAAGAAGAAATTGGAAAATAGGGTGAAGGAGCTATATTAAAGATATGGGGGCAGCCCATGTAGCTCAGCGGTTTAGAGCCGCCTTCAGCCCAGGGCCTAATCCTGGAGACCTGGGATCGAGTCCCACATCAGGCTCCCTGCACGGAGCCTGCTTCTCCCTCTGCCTATGTCTCTGCCTCTCTTTCTGTGTCTCTCATGAATAAATAAATAAAATCTTAAAAAAAAGATATTATTGATGAGAATTTTCTAATTATAAAAATAATTATATTTGCATTAAAATTTACTTGAAATAGTTACTAGCCTATGCTATAAAATTATATCACACCGCATGCATTAAAATTTCACTTAATCAAAGATAAAGAGAAATAAAAGGACTTAAAAACAAGAAGATTCCAAAACCAAAAAAGGAAAGAAGCTGGCCAGATTTAAAGTTCTTTATTACTCAGCCAACAGAAAGGATGAATATCTACCATACACATGGAGATGGATGGAACTGGAGGGTATTATGCTTAATGAAATAAGTCAATCGGAGAAAGACAGTTATCCTGTGGTTTTACTCATATGTGGAATATAAGAAATAGTGAAAGGGACTATAAGGGAAGAGAAGGAAATTGAGTGGGGAAAAATTAGAGAGGAAGATAAATCATGAGAGACTATTAACTCTGGGAAACGAAGGGTTGCAGAAGAGGAGGTGGGTGGGGGAATGGGGTAAATGGGTGAGGAGAACTAAGGAGGGCACTTTGATGAGATGAGAACTTTATACTATATGTTGGCAAATTGAATTTAAATAAAATATTTTAAAAAAGAAAAAGTGAGTTAAGAGCTAAATACTATTTTACTATTCTGAAAAAAATGGCAATTTCAGAAGTCAATCACAGCTAAATTATCACTTATGAGAGAGAAGAAAATACATTTTCAGAAATGAAAATAGGAATAAAATTTTACCTTCCACGTATTGATACTTAATTTTAACCACTTACTTCATATAAAATACTGTATACATACATAGCACTTCTATGTAGTCTGTCAGTGGGGAAAACGATGGACTATTAATTAAATGATTGTAGAACAATTAGCACTTCAATAAGAGAGAGACAGACAGACAGACACACACACACACACACACAGCCACAAACTTGAGAGAGAATTAGATCCACATTTCCTTTCATTGAACAATTCTCCTCTATTAATACAGTAATGTCATGTAACCCTTCTAATGCCCATATCTTAGTTTGGGTTCCTCTGGAAGCATAGCCCTGGACAAGGACTTGGAGCATAGCCCTGGAAGTTCACCCCAGGAAACACAGTAATAAAGTGAGACACTATGATAGGAAATATAAAAACTGCAATAAAATTGCTGTATTGGTTACCATTGTGGGCAACAATATTGCAGTAGCATCTCTGACGGACCAAACATATCTTAGAATTGTAGCCTGAATGATGAGAGGTTTATATTGCTTTAAAAAAATTGAAAACAACCTAAAAATGAAATATGAGGATAATGGTTACACTTTTTATATTTATACAGTGAAAGGATAAATACAAGGAAAATATCAATATGAATATATCTCAAAACAGAAATATTGTGTGAAAATGATGTTACAAAAATAGATTCATTATGATTTTCTTTATAAAAATTTCTCAAAAAACCCCACAATACTGTATGTATACGCATACATCTCTTATTTTTTAAAGAATTAAGCATGCATGTCAATCATTCATATCAAGTTTAAAATAGTGGTTATACTTTGAAAATAAGGGAGAGCGGTGGGTCCAGAAATGATCCCATTTTGCATATAATTTTTATTTACTTTTATGTTGGCTGGAAGATATATAAACTTTCATATATTTATTGTTTCCTCTGAGTTTAAAATATTTTGCAGTAATATAAAAATGCAAAGATATCAGAAGGTTGTGTATGATAAAATGTAGTAGACTTTTATATTTAAAAGTAAAATATACTGACTTTTCTGACTACAAGAAATGAATAAAACATCATAGGTGAAACAGGTAAAGCACACAATTATTGGGTGAATCTCTGACACACCATTTTAGATTTCTGCATCTGTCTATGTGAGATGTGTAAAAAGTGTTGCATTCGTGATATTATGAACAGGAAGCAGAGACAAAAGCACACGGGTGTGGTTTTATAATTATAATGATCACAACTACTGTTTACTGACTCCTTATTATATTTATCCATGTTTTGACATGCATTTGTCACATGCACTTGTAATACCCAAAGTAAATCTGAGAGGTAGAAGAGAGTGTAAATTCCCTTTCTTGAAGAGCTTGGACAGGTGAAGTAGGTTGCCCAAAGACATAGAGTTAGGAATTGGCAGAGGCTAGTGTGGAACACAAACACTCTGACTCCACATACTTAGACTTAATCTCTTTACTAGGATAGCTTCAGTACAAGCATTATAGAGAAAAGTAAGAACTTTCTTCAAAAAAAGAAAAATAGAACTACTATATAATCCTGCAACTGCACTTCTTGGTAAATATCTGAAGGAAATAAAATCAGGGAGCTGAGAAGATGGAGGAGTAGGATTCCCAAGTCACCTGTCCCCACCAACTTACCTAGGTAACTTTTAAACCATCCTGAACGCCTACGAATTCGACCTGAGGTTTAAAGAGAGAACAGCTGGAACGCTACAGAGAGAAGGGTTTTCGCTTCTAACAAGGTAGGAAGGTGGAAAAAATAAAAAAGAATCCACTGGAGGAGGGGCCCCTGCGAGGAGCGGGGTTAAGGCCGGGCAGCGACAGCCTCCGGGAGAGGAAAGCCCAGCCCTGGAGAAGCAGGAACTTTAAAAAATCTGCACCAGGGCAGTGCCGCTGGCTCAGCAGTTTGGCGCCGCCTGCAGCCCGGAGCATGATCCTGGACACCCCGGATCGAGTCCCACGTCAGGCTCCCTGCATGGGGCCTGCTTCTCCCTCGGCCTGTGTCTCTGCCTCTCTGTGTGTCTGTGTCTGTCATAAATAAATAAATAAATAAATAAATAAATAAATAAATAAACAAATAAATAAATAAAATATTAAAAAAAAAAGTCTGCGCCAGATTCTTTCTGGATGGAAAGGTGCTCTCAGGGAACTCGGGCAGAACCACAGGAGGGGCAGTGGAGCCCCCAGGGTCCCGGGGTCACTAACAGAGGAAGTGAGTCCCAGGGGAGAGCGGGCCACACCGCGGGCCCAGCGGGTAAAGGGCTGGATCTCATGCCCGATGGGGCCTGGGGAGAAGCTGGTTGGTCAGGCGGGGGCTCTGGGCGAAGGGGGCTGCACCCTGCTGCCTTCGGGAGCCGTGGTCCCCGGAGCGCAATTTCAGCAGCACAGGCCCGGATCCCAGGGCACAGAGGTCACAGCTCAGGATCCTGTGCTCCCCCGGGACAGGTGGAGGTGGGGAGAGCACAGGACAGGGAGGATGCTCCTGTCCCCGGGCTCACCCAAGCTGTGCAGGTCAATGCCCCCCACCCCCGGGAGCATCCAGGCCAGTGTGGACTGGGACACTGTGGGTGCTTACTGGGGGAACTGACTCTAGAGCTGGACAGCTGCCTGCCACCAGTGTTGTTGTTCCTCCTTGTTTCACTCAGTGCCTGGAGGGGCTGGGTCACCAAGGAACAGAGGCCTCCAGGGGTAAACAGCTCCCACTGAGCCCTACACCTGGCAGGGGGTGGGGCAGCTCCCCCAGGTGCACACACCTGAGAATCAGCACAGCAGGCCCCTCCCCCAGAAGACCGGCTGGAAGGTCAGGGGAAAAGCAAGTTATTGACGAAGCAGCACTGCAAAGTTCCAGGGGAAGTTGAGGGATTTACAGTATATAGAACCAGACGGTACACTTCCTATTTTTTTCTTCCTTTTTTCAGTAAAACACGTTTTTATATCAGACTGCAAATTTCCATTTTTTTTTCTCTTTTCTCACCTTAACTATAATATTTTAACACCTCTTCATTTTTAAGATGCTTCCTTTTAGATTTTCATATTTCTACAATTACAGGTCCTAGATATATTTTCCACTTCTAAGATTCCCTTCAACATACTCAATTTTGGGAGATATACAGGATATGCGTGTGTGTGTGTGCGTGTGTGTGTGTGTGTGTTTGTGTGTGTATGTGTGTTTTGTTTTCTCTGCCTCATTTTGTTTTACAATGGCAGAAGTTCATACCTTCTAAAACATGACCAGTATGCACCCAGAACCAAGTGGTACATCGTGTGGGTTCATTCTGTGAGATGCTTCATTCCCATTCTACCCTCCATCTTTTATTTCATTTATGTTGGTGGTCAATGTTGGAGTCTTCTACAAGTATTTCTCGTTTATGTAAATTTGGGACTGAGTATGTTATAACCTGCAGAACTTAATATACTCAGAAACAAGAGGACCATCCTCTAGAACCCCTCAGGTAGAGTAAATTCTCCCTCCACTACAACTTCGTCACCACCACCAATTCTCAGTCCCCCCCCACCTTTTTTTCTTCTCCTTTTTTTTTTTTTTTTTTCCTCTTCTTCTCTGGGATTCTTGGCTTTTTATTTTTTACTACTTTGTTTTAAAATTTGTTTTTCACTTCAGTGGTCCTTTTGTTTTATTTCATTCTGACCTTTGTTTTCAATTTCTGGTCTCTGACCTAGTCAGAATCATCTATGGTGAAATTTACTTAGGTCATGGTTGATATTCTTGACTCAGCCCACTCATACAGCCACTCTGCACTGAGCAAAATGACTAGAAAGAAGAACTCACCACAGAAGAATCAGAAACAGTACTCTGCCACAGAGTTACAGAATTTGGATTACAATTTGATGTCAGAAAGCCAATTCAGAAGCACAATTATAAAGCTACTGGTGGCTCCAGAAAAAAGCATAAAGGAATCAAGAGACTTCGTGACTGCAAAATTTAGATCTAATAGGGCAAAATTAAAAATAAATTAAATGAGATGCGATCCAAACTGGAGATCTTAATGATGAGGGTTAATGAGGTAAAAGAAGAGTGAGTAACATAGAAGACAAGTTGATAGTAAGGAAGGAAGCTGAGGAAAAAAGAGAAAAACAAAAGATCATGAGGAAAAGTTAAGGGAAATAAACAATAGCTTCAAAAGGAAAACTCTCCATATAATTGGGGTTTCAGAGAGCGCCAAGAGGGATACAGGGCTAGAAAGCATATTAACAAATCATAGCAGACAATCTCCCTAATTTGGGGAGGGAAACACATTCAGATCCAGGAGATAGAGAGGTCCCCCCCAAAATCAATAAAAACTGTTCAACACCTAGACATTTAATAGTGAAAGTTGCAAATTCCAAAGATAAAGAAAAAAACCCTTAAAGCAACAAGAGACAGGAGAACCATAACTTATATGGGGAAAAGTACTAGGTTAACAGCAGACCTCTCCACAGAGACCAGGCAGGCAAGAAAGGGCTGGCAGGATATATTCAGGGTCCTAAATGAGAAGAACCTGCAGCCCAGAATACTTTATCTAGCAAGGCTCTCATTCAGAATAGGAGAGATCAAGAGCTTCCAAGATAGGAAGAAACTGAAAGAATATGTGACCACCACACCAGATCTGCAAGAAATATTAAGGGGGACTCTGTAAAAGAAAGAGGAAGCCCAAAGAAATAATCCACAAAATCAGGGACTGAATAGGTACTGCAATGACACTAAATGCATATTTTTCAATAGTAACTCTGAACATGAATGGGCTAAATGATCCCATCAAAAGATGCAGGGTTTCAGACTGGATAAAAAAACAAGACCTATTGGTTTGCTGTCTACAAGAGACTCATTTGAGACCGAAGGACATCTACAGGCTGAAAATGAAAGGTTAGAGAACTATTTACCATTCAAATGGTCCTCAAAAGAAAGCTGGGGTACCAAACCTCATATCAGATAAATTAAAGTTTATCCCAAAGACTGTAGTAAGATGAGGAGGAGCACTATATCATGCTTGGGGGGTATATCCAACAAGATGGCCAGACAATCATGAATACTTATGCCCCTGATGTGGGAGCAGCCAATTGATATCAATCAATTAATAACCAAAGGAAAGACATACTTAGATAATACTACACTTATACTTGGTGACTTCAATATAGCGCTTTCTACAATCGACAGATGTTCTAAGCACATCTCCAAAGAAACAAGAGCTTAAATGATACACTGGACCAGATGGATTTCACAGATACATATAGAACTTTGCATCCTAACAAAACTGAATACACATTCTCAAGTGCACATGGAACTTTCTCCAGAATAGACCACATACTGGGTCACAAATCTGGTCTCAACAGATGCCAAAAGATTGGGATTGTCCTCTGCATATTTTCAGACCATAATGCTTTGAAACTTGAACTCAATAACAAGAAGAAATTTAGAAGAAATTCAAACTCGTGGAAGTGAAAGACCATCATGCTAAAAGATGAAAGGGTCAACCAGGAAATTAGAGAAGAATTAAAAAGATTCATGGAAAATAAGGAGAATGAAGATACAACAGTTCAAAATCTTTGGGATACAGCAAAAGCAGCCCTGAGAGGAAATACATCACAATACAAGCATCCATCAAAAAATTGGAAAAAACTCAAAGACACAAGCTAAACTTGCACCTAAAGGAACTGGAGACAAAACAACAAATCAAACCCAAAACAAGCAGAAGACAAGAGTTAATAAAGATTCAAGCAGAACTCAATGAAATAGAGACCAGAAGAACTGTAGAACAGATCAACAAAACCAGGAGTTGGTTCTCTTAAAGAATTAAAAACATAGACAAACCATTAGCCAACCTTATTAAAAACAAAAGAGGAAAGACTCAAATTAATAAAATCATGAAAGAAAAAGGATAGATCACCACCATACCAAGGAAATACAAACGATTTTAAAAACATATTATGAGCAGCTATACACCAATAAATTAGGCCATCTAGAAGAAACGGACGCATTTCTGGAAAACCACAGACTACCAAAACTGGAACAGGAAGAAATAGAAACCCTGAACAGGCCAAGAACCAGGGAGGAAATGGAAGCAGTCATCAAAAACCTCCCAAGACACAAGAGTCCAGGGCCAGATGGCTTCCCAGGGGAATTCTATCAAATGTTTAAAGAAGAAACCATACCTATTCTACTAAAGCTGTTCCAAAAGATAGAAAGAGATAGAGTACTTCCAAACTCATTCTATGAGGCCAGCATCACCTTAATTCCAAAACCAGACAAAGACCCCACCAAAAAGGAGAATTACAGACCAATATCCCTGATGAACATGGATGCAAAAATTCTCACCAAGATACTAGCCATAGTATCCAACAATACATTCAGAATATTATTCACCATGACCAAGTGGAATTTATCCCCGGGACACAAGGCTGGTTCAACACTCGTAAAGCAATCAATGTGGTAGATCACATCAACAAGAGAAAAACCAAGAACCATATGATCCTCTCATTAGATGCAGAGAAAGCATTTGACAAAATACAGCATCCATTCCTGATCAAAACTCTTCAGAGTGTAGGGATAGAGGGAACATTCCTTAGCATCTTAAAAGCCTTCTACAAAAAGCCCACAGCAAATATCCTTCTCAATGGGGAAACACTGGGAGCCTTTCCTTAAGATCAGGCACATGACAGGGAAGTCCACTCTCACCACTGCTATTCAACATAGTACTGGAAGTCCTAGCCTCAGCAATCAGGCAACAAAAAGAAATCAAAGGTATTCAAATTGGTAAAGAAGAAGTAGAACTCTTCCTCTTTGCAGATGACATGATACTATACATAGAAAACCCAAAAGCCTCCACCCCAAGATTGCTAGAACTCATACAGCAATTCGGCAGTGTGGCAGGATACAAAAATCAATGCCCCAAAACCAGTGGCATTTCTATACACTAACAATGAGACTGAAGAAAGAGAAATTAAGGAGTCAATCCCATTTGCAATTGCACCCAAACGCTTAAGATACCTAGGAATAAACCTAACCAAGGAGGTAAAGGATCTATACCCTAAAAACTACAGAACACTTCTAAAACAAACTGAGGAAGACACAAAGAGATGGAAAAATATTCCATGCTGTGGTTTGGAAGAATTAATATTGTAAAAATATGTATGCTATCCAGGACAGTTTACACTTTCAATGAAATTTCTATCAAAATACCATGGACTTTCTTCAGACAGTTCGAACAAATAATCTTAAGATTTGTGTGGAATCAGAAAAGACCCTGAGTAGCCACGGGAATATTGAAAAAGAAAACCAGAGCCAGGGGCATCACAATGCTGGATGTCAAGTTGTACTACAAAGCTGTGATCATCAAGACAGTGTGGTACTGGCACAAAAACAGACACATAGATCAATGGAACAGAAGAGAGAATCCTGAAATAGGCCCTCAACTCTATGGTGTACTAATATTCGACAAAGCATGAAGGACTATCCACTGGAGAAAGGACTGTCTTTTCCATAAATGGTGCTGGGAAAATTGGAAAGCCACATGCAGAGGAATGAAACTGGACCATTCCCTTACACCATAGACAAATATTAACTCAAAATGGATGAAAGATTTAAATATGAGACAAGAATCCATCGAAATCCTAGAAGATAACACAGGCACCACCTTTTTGATTTTGGCCACAGCAACTTCTTGCAAGATACATCTATGAAGGCAAGGGAAACAAAAGCAAAAATGAACTATTGGGACTTCATCAAGATAAGAAGCTTTTACACAGCAAAGGATACAGTCAACAAAACTAAAAGACAACCTACAGAATGGGAGAAGATGTTTGCAAATGACCTATCAGATAAAGGGCTAATTTCCAAGATCTACAAAGAACTTATTCAACTCAACAGCAAAGAAACCAACAATCCAATCATGAAATGGGCAAAAGACATGAAAAGAAATCTCACAGAGGAAGACATAGACATGGCCAACAAGCACATGAGAAAACGCTCCGCATCACTGGCCATCAGGGAAATACAAATCAAAACCGCAAAAAGATACCACCTCACACCAGTGAGAATGGGGAAATTTAACAAGACAGGAAACAGCAAATATTGGAGAGGATGTGGAGAAACCCTCTTACACTGTTGGTGGGAATGTGAACTGGTGCAGCCACTCTGGAAAACTGTGTGGAGGTTCCTCAAAGAGTTAAAAATAGACCTGCCCTACGACCCAGCAATTGCACTGCTGGGGATTTACCCCAAAGATACAGATGCAGTGAAATGGCAGGACACCTGCACTCCAGTGTTTATAGCAGCAATGTCCGCGATAGCCAACGTGTGGAAGGAGCCTCAGTGTCCATCAAAAGATGAATGGATAAAGAAGCTGTGGTCTATGTATACAACAAAATATTCTCAGCCATTAGAAGCAAGGAATACCCACCATTTGCTTCGACGTAGATGGAACTGGAGGGTATTATGCTGAGTGAAGTAGTCAATCAGAGAAAGACAAACATTATATGGTCTCACTGATTCGGGGAATATAAAAATAATGAAAGGGATTAGAGGGGAAAGAGAGAAAATGAGTGTGAAATATCAGTGAGGGTGACAGAACTGAGAGATTCCTAACTCTGGGAAAGAACAAGGGGTAGTGGAAGGGGAGGTGGGCAGGGGGATCGGGTGACTGGGTGATGGGCACTGAAGGGGGCATGTGACAGGATGAGCACTGGGTGATATGCTATACATTGGCAAATCGAACTCCAGTAAAAAAAATACACAAAACAATAAATAAAATTTGAAATTGTTAAAAAAATAAAATAAAATCAGTAGCTCAAAGACAGATGCACACTCCTGTATTCACTGGATTGTTAGTTGTGGTAGCCCAGATAAGGAGAGTGTCTAAGCATCCATCAATAAATGAATGGATAGAGAAATGTGATATAGGTAAAACAATGGATTACTACTCTCAGTCTTGAAAAGAAGGTAATCTTTTCCTAGAGGACATTATGCAAAGTGCAATAGCCAGACACAGAGACAAATACTATATGGTCTCATTTTTATATGGAATCTAAAAAAGTAATCTCACAGAACCAGAGAGTAAATGGTGGTTAGGGAGGGGGGGGGAAAGAGAGGACACTTGATAAAGGGTACAATCTTTCAATTATAAGATGAATAGGTGCTGGGGATCTAACGTACAGCATGTCAACTATAGTTAATAATACTGTATTGTATTCTTAAAATTTGCTAGAGTAAACCTTAAGTTTTCTCACCACAAAATATGAAAGGTAGTTAACTATGTGAGGTGATGGATTTGTTAAATAACTTGATGGTGTAATCATTTATATATATATATATATATATATATATATATATATTTAAAAAATCACATTGTACAAACTACAATTTTTATTTGTCAATCATATTTCTATAAAGCTGAGAGATCCACTGTTAATTTATAACTCTGAATCCTGTAAATAACTTTAAAACTAAGATGAAACAAAGTTATTTTTAGGCAAAGAAAAGGAAACTCACTACCATAAAAGTTGTAATGAGGAAATATTTAAGTTTATTCTTCAGGCATGAGTGAAATCTTTACAGATGAAGTAGTAAAGATGCAAGAAGGAATGGATAACAAAGAAATGGTAAATATTTGGAAACATTTAAATGAATATTGACTTTCTGAAACAATAACTTCATGTGTATAAGTTTTAGAGTTTATAAGAGAGAATTAAACCAACAATAGTATATTTCAGAAAGTAGAAAAAGGACTGCATTTTTTAAAGATCCTTTATGAATAGAAAGTAGAAAGACTGCTTGTTTATATTAAAATTTGATAATTTGCATGGGCATCTGTGGGACAATGGCAAAAGTAACCGTAAAATTATGAATAAAATCAAAGCAAAGTATATGAGATTTAACAGCCATGGTTAGAAAATTCTAAAGAGGAAAATCTTTGTTGTGTAAGATCTGTGTCTCAGGTTGAAGTAAAAGATAGTAAATACGAGATTTAATTAATAGAAAAAATAATTATGTTAAATGTGCATAAAATTTGTAGCGTATTTAAAATATAAAAATTGTCAGACTGTTTTGAGTATAAATTCTTTGATATTTGTAAATAGAGACAAATCTAGTTATCGAGATATTAAGAGGCTGAAAGAAAAATGATGAATGTTTATAAGTTCAGTTTGATGACTAAATTTAAACTCCATAAATTCCATAAAGTCAGAGAAAGTGGAATAGTGACTATTTTATCCCCAGCTGCCTGCAGTTGTGAAAATACAGTCAGAAAATGATTATATTCGGAGAAGAAAGAAGATCCATGAAACATCAACTAATCTAGTGAAAATGGATGCATTCAAAACTTTGACATAGGGCACGTGATCCTGGAGAACCGGGATCGAGTCCCGTGGTGCTCTCCCTGCATGGAGCCTGTTTCTCCCTCTGCCAGTGTCTCTGCCTCTCTCTCTGTGTCTCTCATGAGTAAATAAATAAAATCTTAAAAAAAAAACTTTGACAAATAAATATCAGATATTGAAATGAATAAAGAGACATGACCTACTAAATGAATTTTTATGGGATGAAGAAGATGTAGCAATGTATATTGGGAAGTGGCCTTAACAGCAGATGGAAATTAAATGCATTTCAATACTGAAAGAATAGAGCCAACATAGATACATATTTTAACAGAATTTTTATGAAAAGGTATGTCTCTGATTTAAGTTTCATACAATGTCATATTGAACTACACATGTATTAGGTGTCATTCTTTTTCCTTTCATGGTTTCTGTAATAATAGTTTCTTCACCCGGTCATAGATCTGCTTGGTCCTGACTCCATATATGACAGGGTTGAGCATTGGTGGCACTACAACATAAAGATTAGCCAGGAGTATGTGGATATAGCGGGGAACATTATGGCCAAAGCGATGTGTCATAAAGGAAAAGAGGGCCGGTGTATAGAAGGCAAGAATTACACAAACATGAGAACCGCACGTGCTGAGGGATTTGAGTCGGGCTTCACGAGAAGGAAGACGGAAAACAGCTCGCAGTATCTGAACATAAGAAAGGGCAATGCCTATGATGTCAAATACTAGATTACAAATTGCACATAAGCCATAAATAATATTGATCTTGATGCTGGCACAAGAGAGACGAGCAAGACCCATGTGTTCACAATAGGTATGGGCAATGACACGATTCCCACAGAAGGGCAATCGCAAAATCAGAAATACAAAAGGAATCACAAAAATAAATGCCCTCACTAACACACCAACACCAATCACAGAAACAACCCTGTTGGTGAGGATGGTGCTATATCGAAGTGGGTTGCAGATGGCCACGTAGCGGTCATAAGCCATTGCCAACAGGACAGCTGACTCCATAAGTGTGAAGCTGTGAATGAAAAACATTTGCACGAGGCAAGCTCCAAAGATGATCTCTCTGAGGTTGAACCAGAAGATTCCAAGCATCTTGGGGATGGTAGCTGTGGACAGACCCAAATCAATAGTAGCCAACATGGCCAGGAAATAGAACATAGGCTGGTGTAGGCTGCTCTCAGCCTGGATGACAAACAGAATAGTGAAGTTCCCAATGAGTGCAATTGTGTACACAGCACAAAAGGGAAAGCCGATCCAGAGATGCAGTGTTTCCATTTCTGGGATCCCCAGCAACAAGAAGGAAAAGAGGTGGAATTGGGTGTTATTGGGAGGGAACATTCTATTTGGTAATAAATCTTCAGAAATGCATGCTGACCCAATCTACATGTCACCAGATAGTTTCTATACTGCTAGAGACCTAAAGATAATAGAAGACACTTAATTAGCTACTTCTTCTCATTATCACCATCATCACCAACAGACACCCCCTTCAATTTGACCAATTTAGGATTCTGCTAGCTTCTAAATATAGTTATGGAAATCGACTCCAGTCGATTAAGAACACTCTGGGATTAAAACACAGGATGAATAATAACTATACAATAAACACCTAGATTCAACAAAATATATACCAAAATATTAAAAATATTTTAATTAGTTAAATTGGTCCTTCTTTTAGTATTTAGTAATTATTATTACAAAATATAATTGGGAATAATAGTGAAAACAGCAACATCAAATACCAGTTATTGTGGTGCTGCCTATTATTTACAAGGCTTTTTGTCAGATTCTATGCAAAAATCATCTCCAATATTTAAATAAAAAAGCCCTTCAAGAAGAACATTAATTTTATTTATTTTACATATAACTTATCTAATGATCAAAGAGTAAGTAGCTTATCAGAAGTTTAAAATGCTTTCAATGAAAGGTCTGGGAAATTAAGTTAGGAAGAAAATTAGCAAATGGAAATAAAGGAAAAGATGTGTTTTACCTATGCATCTGTAGGTACTACAACCACATACACACAGACACACACACACACACAATACTCCACACATGTACAAACACAAATTACAATCTTTTTAAAAATCACAACACCTATCTGAATAAAACTTGTTAGTATTTCTCATTTTTAGCTAAGGGAATTGTGACTTTAGAGTTGAAGACACAGGTCAAAATGTTAATAAAAGAACTAGTGAGAGAAAACAATTAGGAATAGTGGATAATTAGACACATGATAGTTCAATCATTTTTGAAGTTCCCTAAACCCTTATTATATGTCTTCATGTAGCTTGTATAGCATTTGATAGGTTATTTCCAAAATATATACTCATTCATGTGTGCAATTATTTTATAGTAAAAAGTATGTCTTCTGGAGTACCTGGGTGGCTCAGTCGGTTAGTGTCTGCTTTCAGCTCAAGTCATGATCCTGGAGTCCTGGGATGGAGTCACCCCCTTCCCCGCCCCGCTCCACCCCATGGGCTCCCTGCTCAGCAGGGAGTCTGCTTTTTCCTCTCTTTCTACCCCTTCTCCCCCATGGACCTGTGCTCTCTCTCTCTTTCACTCACCCAGTCTCTCTCTCTTAAATAAATAAATAAAACCTTTGGGGGGAGGGGATTGAGGGAAGCCTCTCTTCTGATCATTTGAAGATTCCTTGGTGGCAATGCTAATGGTGACCTCATTTTCAGCATGAAAATCAGTGTATTATCTAGACATTGATATAGAGGGGCAAATACACAGAAGAATGTGATAAGCGAGGTATGGAATAAGCAGTTAAATATGGATGGGAGAAAAATTAGAGAGGGAGACAAACCATGAGAGACTCCTAACTCTGGGAAACAAACAGGGTTGTGATAGGGGAGGTGGGCAGGGCGGGGGTGTTGGGGTAATGGGTGACAGGCACTGAAGAGGGCATTTGATGGAATGAGCACTGGGTGTTATGCTTAATGTTGGCAAATCGAACTTCAATAAAAACAAGTGAAAAAAAAAAAAAAGAATATGGATGGGAAACGAGAAGAAGCAAAGCCAAGAGCAAGAGATCCTCTGGCGGTTTCAATAGGAACAGAGGCTATTTCCACAAAGTTATGTTATTACAGTGAAATTAGGAGTATTTTTAAAAGGTATGATTAATAATGGATAAGAGGAGTAAAAGTAGGATTCAGTCCCCAGAGGTAAGTTTTTCTGTGGAAATCAGCAAAAGAAATCAGCAAACTCTTCCTTTTTTGCAGTATTCATAATGCAACAGTTTCTCAGTTGATGGGAAATTTACTTAAGGCACTAGTTGTAGATCTGATTGCAAAGGGTAACAATAAGCTATCTCTGGCTTTTCTAAGAGAGACAGAATGGTACTATATTCTGTGATTGCAAATAAAATAAGGGAAATTAGTCTCCCCGGTCATTCAATTATATTCTATATGACACAGTATTAGATAATATTAGGTAAGTATCCAGAAAGTGGTAGGAAAAAACCAAGTAGAAGAAAAATATAGACAAAGAACACAGAAACCAAGAGTAGAAATAGGAAATATGGAGAAAGGAACAAGATCTGATTTCTCTGCAGTTATCTTTATGCTCCTATGGACATTAAGTAGTTTTTCTTAAATAACTATTAAAGAATAAATTTTGTAAAACCCCAAGGGCAATGTGAATATATAAAAATATATAAAAGTGAGACAGAATAGTAAGGATAGTCTAACCCTGTTGACAAGATCTTCTTCTTCTTCTTCTTCTACAAAAGTTTAAATGGAGCAAAGTTACAATGAAATGGATGTGTTGAAGGAAAGGTTACTAGTCTAGTCATCTTGGTTCTTATATTCTCAATCCAAGATACGTACAAGATTATGCTTAAGCCATCTTGAACTTTTACTCCTTCCCCAAGATATTTTATCCATTTGATGTTACCATAGGAATACCCCGATATTTTCTCCTTGACTCCCTTCTGTTTGAATTGATAAAAAAATATCAGTGTTCTGTCTAAGCTTCTCATGGAGAAAAGTTCAAACAAAACAATTTTTGAAAAGCATCCTTCAAGACATAATCCAGATCCATACACAAGGTGTTGGTGACATGATCTCTTCTGTGTTCCTACAAAATCTAATACCAATCTGTATTACAGCATGATTACAGGTGTCACTCATCCTTACATCTCTGTATCTAATTTAAAATGTAAACCATTGGGTAGCCCCAGTAGCTCAGCGGTTTAGCACCACCTTCAGCCCAAGGTGTGATCCTGGAGTCCCAGGATTGAGTCCCGTGTCGGGCTCCCTGCATGGAGCCTGCTTCTCCCTCTGCCTGTGTCTCTGCCTCTCTCTCTCTATGTCTCTCTCATGAATAAATAAATAAAATCTTTAAAATATAAAAATAAAATGTAAACCACTTGCCAAATGTCCAGAGTCTATTATATTAAGTTAATATTTAAATGATTAATAATTTTAAAATGATTGGTATTAATAAATAAAGATTAATGGTTAAGACTAAATAATTAATGGTTATAAAGAATTCCTGGATCAGACTAATTCATTCTCTAATTTTCTTGTTAATAGTTTCATGATAACGTATGCATTACTCTTTGGTTAAATAAATACTACAGAATGTTTTTTTTTTATGTGTCAGAAACTGTTCTGAGACATTTTAAAATTGAGGCCTGTGCAATCATGTGTAATAAAAAAATGCTCTATATAATCTGATGCAGTGTTTATAAATAAGCATATGCAAGAAAAACAAATTTCTATAAATAAATTCACAGAACTATCCTACAATCAGTGAAAGAAAATCTATATCAATATTTTAATATAATCATGCAGTCTATTCTTAAAATTAATACAGAGTAGGATTTCTCAAAATTATGACATTCTGATCACATGTACATACCTCTTCTTAATAGCAAGATCAAATGCTTCCTTGTAAATGTCAACATGGTCTTATATCCTGATATCTGTAGGTGAAAATGTAGACTGTAACTTCATTATTGTAAGCTGCAGAAAGATAAATGCTGTGATATTGAACATTTCCGATTTTTTTTCCACCTCTCTAGTTTCATCTTCTCATTTTCCTTTATTTTTTTTTTTCATCTTCCTTTAGACACTTTTTCTGCTGACCATTCATTAACTGTTGGTGAACCTTAACCATCACCTTTAGCTACTGTTATTTCTCATCCAGTTTGATCTCTAGGAACAATCTCATTCACATACATTGCTTTAATAACTATCTTTATAATGAAGAACCCGAAATAATAATTCCCAACCCTCGGTATTTTATCAAATTCAGATTCTCAAAATTAAATTCCTTCTGGCAATTGCTTTCACTTTTCTTTTGCCAAATATTACAAATAAAACATTTTTAAAATTGAATTCCCAGCCCTGCCTCTACCAAACTCTAGCTTTAACTTCATCTTACTTTCCCTGTTGTTTAATTTTGATAAATGTCATTACCATGTAACCATTGGGTCCACTCAGAATTAGGAGCAACATCCATTTTCTTTCTCCACCTGTTAAAACAAAAACAAAAACAAAAAACACTCTTGATTCTATTTCTAAAAATAGCATGAGGGATCCCTGGGTGGCGCAGCGGTTAAGCGCCTGCCTTTGGCCCTGGGCGTGATCCTGGAGACCCGGGATCGAATCCCACGTCGGGCTCCCAGTGCATGGAGCCTGCTTCTCCCTCTGCCTGTGTCTCTGCCTCTCTCTCTCTCTCTCTCTCTCTGTGTGACTATCATAAGTAAAATAAAAAAAAATAGCATGAAAATCAGTACCAATCATCATTTCTTGGGTTGATTAAGTCACAGCACTTGCCAGTGCCTGAGAGCACGAGCTCTGCAGTCAGGTTAATTGTGCTGAAACCTGGCTTCATGACTTACTCTAGAGTTGAAAGAAAGTATTACTTAGTAGCTGTGCATGCTTGCACAAGAACTGTCACATTGATATACCTCAGTTTCTTCACCTAGAAAACAGAAATAATAAGTGTAAATAAACCTTTAAGAATGAAACACTTAATTTTAGATAATTCTCTTAAAACACTGAACCATGTTCCAAAGATACTAGTTGTCCATCATTCTTTAGATATCCGACAGACTGATTTTTCTAAAATGCACATTGAATGGATTTAGGCTAAAATCCAAATTCTTTCACTAAAACTTTTTAGGCGGTTTTTCCTAATATGATCTTACTCCTTCTCTAAGCATCAGTCTTAGCCTTCTTTCTCTGAAACTTACTTCATGTCTCTTCCTATTTCTCTTTTTCCCCTCAGCCATCACTGTGACATGAGGATGCCATGTGAGCTGGGAGATGGGAAAGACTCACCACACTGAGTACAAGGATGCAATACTGTCTCTTTTTTGTCTCAACCTGTTCAGTCTTTATGAGGATGCTGCTCTTTGCCAGGGGGAAGCTTTCAATAGAAAATCCCCTAGGGGGCATCTAAGTGGCTCAATCTGTTAAATGTCCAACTCTTGGTTTGGGCTCAGGGTATGATCTCAGGGTTTTGGGATTGAACCCCCCCCCCCCATGGGGCTCAACGCTCAGCAGGGAGTCTGCCTGGGATTCTTTTTTTTTTTTTTTTTTTTTTCTGCCTGGGATTCTATCTCTCCTTCTGCCTCTCCTCACTCCTTCCCTGCTCACATACTCTCTCTAAAATATATAAACAGATGAAAATATTTAAAAAGAAAATCTCATGGAACCAGTTTTGTGAAAAACACAAGGTCTCTGAAGATACTAGTTTCTAATCTGGTCCTGAGACAGGAATAGAAAGCCATGACTTTTAAGGAAATGAAGGCATGAAAAAGTAAGGTTTCTTGATCACTTGGTCACTTTGCAAGTCTCCATTAACCTTTTAGTTCCTTGCTCTGTGTTAGAGCTTAGGATGACTGATACAGGTCATTCTCTCACCTTCCCACATCATCATTTTGGGGGACAGTATAATTATGTGTTCAAGAGCAGGGCTTTCAAGCCAGATCACTGCTATTCTACTTGTAGCTCTAACAATTTGCTGAGATACGTTAATTGTCGGTCAGACAATTTAACCTGAGAATTCAGTTTCCCATTTATTTTTCAGTTGTTCCCTCTCTTTTATGGCACCAGCCTACTTCTCACTCAGAGTTAACCTCAAATGTAATCATGTACTCTTTCAATTCTTTTTATGGATATTTAACATTGTGCTTACATTTTGAGTTACAACCAAAAGGCAAAATTAACATAAAATTTGGTAGTGGAACCCTGTAAATCTTGTAAATCAATAATTTTAAGCAGATTCTAATACTGTGTCTTGGGTATTTCAAGTCAATCCTTATTCTATGAAAAATAAAAACTTGATTGGTGCAGGTACAGTCCTTTTGCTTTCTTTTTTGCCCAGTTACTAACCAATATATCTCAAAAGTTAGGCTAGTAGAGGCTTAGTTAATACCATTAGGCTCTTCATGAGTGTGTGATCACTGCAGCACTTAGAACCCTCCTTCAAAAGGGGGCCCTACACTTGACATTTAATCTCTGCCATACTTGGGCTTTAATGTTGTCTTGAATTTTTTAAACCATCTTATCTTCACATTTATGTTCTGCGATTGGAATCTGACATGAAAATGGGGCAGGTGCTGGGGTTTGGAGCCTGACTCATACATTCTCACCTGCTATTACCCTCCATATATTTCCAAGATGCTTACTTGGCTACTTGCTACCTTAGTCCTGCTCAGAGCTCCTGACCCCAATCCTATCCACACCTGTAGCCAACTCGCCAATTCACAGGACAATAACCCTGTACACCTGTGCATGTCTGCACCTACCCCATAGGTTTTCCCCAAGCCCAAAAGAGAGCAAGATAAAAGAGAAAATGGGAAACACCATCATTGATTAAAAGAGAAACCATGGAAGAAAAATGAAAGCTCTTTTCTTCCCTGTATTTTTAACAAAGGGCCAAGCACCTTTGCTTCATACTGGGTCTCTCCTATTGTGCAGCCAGCACTAGTTAAGACACTGGCTCAGACACACCTGCAAGTTCAGGGCACCCTTATGGACTGAATGCTCATGCCCTCCCCCTCCCCTGCCAAATTCATACATTGAAGCTTTAACCTCCAACATCATAGTATTTGAAGATGGATCTTTGAAGGTAATTAGGGTCAGATTAGGTCCCGAGGGTGGGGCCCTTGTGATGGGATTAATGAAGAAAGGCCCTGGGGAGAAACAGCAAGAAGGCAGCCATCTAAAAGCCACACAATCTATGGTGTTCTGTTATTGCAACCCAAATGGACTGACAACAGCCATTGCCAGTCTTGAAGACTGAAGGAGGCATGCAGTCAAGGAATGTGGGCAGCCTCTAGAAGTCAAGAAAAAAGATTTACCTCTAAAGTTTCCTGAAAAGGATTCTCGCCTGCTGACATCTGGATTTTTAGCCCAGTGATACATGTTTTGAATTTCTAACTTACAGAATTATAAGATAATAAATTTGTGTTGTTTTGAGCTACTAAATTTGTGATAATTTATTATGGCAGCAGTAGGAAACAAATGCAACTTCCACATAATTAAGTTCCTATAAAGACTATTTGGAACAAAAAGACACTTTAATAGAGTTGATCTAATCAATATATATAAAATTCTGCATGTAAGATCACTGAACAGCACACACACACACACACAGTTATATATGTCATAAAGAAATTATGAAATTATCACTAATGAATACAAGAAAATGAAAAAAAAGGAATATATTGAAAGATTTATGTAGAATTGCCAAAAGCATATGTAATGAATTTTAGAAGGAGGGAAATAATAAATGAAGAGGTGAAATATTTGAAAAAGTAACTTCAAAATTAAAGAAACATAAAACTTCAGATTTATGGGTTGAACAGATCTTTTTTAACAATACTAAGAAGATTTTCACAAATTTAATACAATCATCAGTTTATATATATTTGGAGCCTGGACCAATGGCATCTCCCCCCCCCCCACCCCCCTGCTTTGAGGAGTTCAGAACTAATAGCCTAAAACCAATTCCAGGAACCCTGTTGGAAAAAATGTTGAAAAATTTTACAAGACACACAATCTATGGTTTTTACATATTTTACAAGACCAAAATAATAATAATTATCCTCCTGGATATATATTAATTCTAGATTTGGGAGTCAAGGTCCAGAATCAGGATATGGTCTCTCAGTGTCTGGTGATTCTGTTCCACTAATTCACTTAACACTAGAAAAGGAGTTAATCCAGATCTCAGAGCTTTGTAGCCCCCACTATCCCCCAAGGAGTTCCAAGACAGACAAAGTTCTCACTCTAGAGGCTGTGGCAACAGTATAAAAAAATCCTCCCACCAAAGCAAATGGAGCTCAGAAGGATGCTAAGGGAGATTTGCTAACTTCTCCAGGAGTCCCTGGCTGGCAAGTAATGCCTTAGAAGTATGGATTCTTATCTGTGGCCTGGTGAGCACAAGGGAGATTGGTAGATGATGATAGGATGCGTGGGGGCAGGGGACGGTAGGAAAACTTGCTGACTAAAGGGAGGGGATGAGAGGACTGACCGTAAGAATGTGTTGGCATAATCTCTCATGTGCACATGAGCAGCTACTGCTTTCATTTCTAATACATCCTTATACCATCTCTGCGCACAGACCTTAAATCTTTTAACGCCTCTGCCATTCTTTCTGTGCATAGAGCTCTTCATTGACCTGGAGCCTAATTACTCATCTATTAAGGTTCTTTCTTTCAATGTGTTCTGTCTCTTTGCTCACTGTTATCTCTCCTTCAATCCCTTCTAACCTAGTTTATTATTTATTTTAAAGATTATTCATTTTTTTATTCATGAGAGACAGACAGAGAGAGGCAGAGACATAGGCAGAGGGAGAAGTAGGCTCCATGCAGAGAGCCTGATGTAGGACTGGATCCTAGGACTCCTTGATCATGCCCTGAGCCACAGGCAGATGCTCAACCGCTGAGCCACTAGGCGTCCCCTAATCTAGTTTAAAGGTTGGATAAATGTCCTTATCCTGGGTGCATTTTTGACACAGAGGGAGAACAATAATGAAACTTACCTTAAGCTATTCAGAAATTATCTCTCACTAATTACAACCTAGTAAAATACACCAAAACACTTGCTATTTTCTCCCAACTAAAGGTAGTACTAATCCTCTTAGAATGGTTTGGTCTCCGGGTAGATAATGCTATTATGGATAGGGTAATCAGATATACTTTATTGTAAATGTTAGAAACCCTATCAAAATATTTGTATGCAGATAAAGTGAGGATCAGGATTTAGTCTGCTGACCCCTGATGTAAGGATTATCTGAAGGCCTGAGATAAGTTGGAACCACTTCCACTGTAGCTTTCTACTTTATTGTGTTCTTATCAATAGATTCATGAGTAATTGCAACTATACTTTTTGATGGCCCATCTTGAGTCATGCAAAACTTGCATGAATTCTGCTATGTAAGCATTTTAGTCTCATTTCACAGGTGAGGAAACATAGACCCAAAAAAGAGAAATAATTTAACCAAATTCACATGGCATAAAGACTCTGGCTTTAATTCCTAGTGTGTGCTTCTAAACATTATGCCATTTCTCATATACTACACTCTAAATTAGCTGAACCTCCAACACAGAAAAATAAATCTGATTATAGGATTCTACTTCATTCCCTTCCCAAATCCCCTGGGTTTAAAAGCCAATCCTTGCATTTAGTCATCCCTGTTTAAATTAGGGATAGTTTTCTATATAGTTCTTATTTCTTTCTTGAAATCTCTTCTATATCCTCCATCTAGTAATTTGCTTGGCTTGACTAATTATTGTAACTGTCTCCTTCCTGTACCTGTGATCAAACTCTTCTTTCTAGGATTTCTTAAGCAATTTGCCCAAGACTCAAACTGCAATGCACCCTTCCAACACACAGACATACACAGACACATGCTTCCATCCCCAGAAATACTATTCTAATACAGTTCGTCTGGCTAATGTAGTTTATAGCTCATTCCTGCTTTGCACAGGACTTAGAAATCTCACAGAAGACTGAGCAGAAGAACAATGGAAAGGCCCAGTTCTGTCTATAAGGGAGTTAAGTACATCAAAGGTGATATATCACAATAACACACTTTACCTCAGCCCTCCAAGTTCTTCCAAACTTCTCATGTTAATAAGGAAATACCCTCCTAGTGGTATGGATTAGATCTACTTTCCTGTTGGTGGTAATTTTCTGAAAATTAGTAATTCTTATTTGAACTGAGTACTTTTAAATGCCAGACCTTCTCTGTGTGTGTGCAGATATCTATCTATCTATCTATCTATCTATCTATCTATCTATCTATCTATCATCTATCTACTTACCATCTATCTATTATTATCTATCTATCAAGAGTATGTAAAAGGGAAAGCAAGAGCTCTGATACAATGTACTTGAGTTATTAAGGTGCATTTATTGTAACATCTTAGAGAAATGATTATTTCCAGGAGTGATGTGTATAAATTAACTCACTTTACCTGACAGTTTTGTGATAGTTTATAAACCTGAATATTATTATTTATGTGCCCACCTGTCAATCTGTGTTTCTTTCTGGACAGATATCAGCAGGAGAGCACTTAAGGGTCAAGGCTCTATTTACCTATAATCAGAACAGGAATGAAGAGGAATATGTATGTTCCATTTTAAGCAGACCCGGATTAAGAAGATTATCCTGAAATGACATTTTATATGACTTCTTTAATACAACTTCTTTAATAAAACCTTCTCTGATACTGGCACCAGCAAGAAAAGAGAGATCACAAGATGACTATGGAATGAAAAATGTTTTTGGGGACTTAAACAGTGAGAAGCCTACATAGATCGAAAATTGTCTTAGAAATTTCTGGTTTACCGCACTTGCAGGTTCTTTGAAGAGTGCATTATATGTGTTCAGCTCAGAAATGTGGTACATACAGAATTATAATGACTCTCATTATGTTTATGTTCCTATCTTGTACATAATGTATATAGTCATAAATCAAATAATTTTTCTATACCATAAAAATGATTTTCAGTAAAATATTTCATGTACCTAGGTAGCAAGGAAACAACTTTATCTTTACAATTATTTTGTTAATTGAAATGATTGAGTTGCTTAACTGTTTCAACCACTAAAACTAAGTTCCATCGAAAAAAGGAACCTTCTCTAACTTGTCTTTTGCAATCAGTCTTAGCACAGAACTTGGCACATATATACTAGATACTTAGTCAATCTTGGTTGAATAAAAATATTCAATTTAATTGAATGGCTATGATGCAGTACAAGTGGCTTCACTTTGCCACTCAATTTCATATATTTTCAAGTCTCTGTGATGGGTAGATAGAATAAGTGTTTCACTGAATTCTTCATTTTCTCTGTGTGCTAAGCAAGGATGAGTCTTATTCAGTGAATAAGAGATACTTATCTATAATATATTTCACTATAAAAAATATCCCAGAAAGATGACCTCACTTAATACTACCCTATTTCATCCCTACTCTTTCTTCCTTCTGGGGATTCCTGGGTTGGAATATATACATATCTGGATTGGTTTCCCTTTCTTTGCTGTGTACCTGACAGCTGTTCTTGGAAATATCATAATTCTTTCTGTGATTGACACTGAGAGCAGCCTCCACCAGCCCATGTTCTACTTCTTGGCCATTCTGTCATCTATCGATCTGGGCCTGTCAACATCCACCATCCCCAAGATGCTTGGCATCTTCTGGTTCAACCTGAGAGAAATCTCCTTTGAAGGATGCCTCATCCAGATGTTCTTCATCCACCTATACACTGGCATGGAGTCAGCTGTGCTTGTGGCTATGGCCTATGATCGCTATGTGGCCATCTGCAACCCTCTTCAGTACACATTGGTGCTGACAAACAGGGTGGTAGTCGTCATTGCATTGATAATCCTGCTGAGACCTTTGTCTTTTGCCATACCCTTTGTTCTACTCATCCTACGGTTACCATTTTGTGGACATCAAATTATTCCTCACACTTACTGTGAGCACATGGGCATTGCCCGCCTGTCTTGTGCCAGCATCAGGATCAACATCATCTACGGCTTATGTGCCATCTCTATTCTGGTGTTTGACATCATAGCTATTGTCATTTCTTATGTCCAGATTCTTCGTGCTGTCTTTCGACTGCCTTCCCACGATGCCCGGCTCAAAGCACTCAGCACCTGTGGCTCTCATGTATGTGTCATGCTGGCTTTCTACACTCCTGCATTTTTTTCATTTATGACCCACAGGTTTGGCCAGAATATACCACGCTATATCCACATCCTTTTGGCTAATTTCTACGTAGTCATTCCACCTGCCCTCAACCCTGTAATCTACGGTGTCAGAACAAAACAGATTAGAGAAAAGGTGCTGAAAGTCTTTTCCAAGAAAAATACATAACTCTTGTAAAGAATCAAATTTAAGAAGGGAACAGCACTAATTCTCTTTGTTCAGATTGGAAAGAGAACATTTGGAAGTTATGCAGTTCTGCCTCAGGAGAGGCCTGTCAGCCTCTTTTTCAAACCCAGAAATGAAAAGTGAGGCCCATGTCAATGCATGAATAAAAGTGTCTTACAATTTTCCATTGTTTGGAAATAATTCAGATTCCCCACTTGGAAGAAAATGAGCACTTCGTTCTACTTCCATCAGGACTGAACACATCACATTCCACAGTTTGTATCATTTTAAAGCAAAACCAACCCTCCAAAAAGAAAATACCACACAAATAATAAAAAAAAACCATAAATTTCTTAATATCCTAATTTATTTTTTTTTATTTTTTATTTATTTTTTACTTATTTATGATAGTCACAGAGAGAGAGAGAGAGAGAGAGAGAGAGAGAGGCAGAGACATAAGCAGAGGGAGAAGCAGGCTCCATGCACCAGGAGCCCGATGTGGGATTCGATCCCCGGTCTCCAGGATCGCCCCCTGGGCCAAAGGCAGGCGCCAAACCGCTGCGCCACCCAGGGATCCCTTAATATCCTAATTTAAACAAAAATAGCATATCAGCCTTACTATACTGGTTCCAAAATAATAGATGCTGAAACACTTCCCATATGCCTGGACTCCCTCTCAAAAAGAATGTTATTTTGACTCTACCATGTTAGTATTCTTAGACATGAAAGTGATCCTACAAATATGATAATCATGTGAGAAAAGGTGAGATTTTCTATCATGAGCAGAATTGTAAAAACTTGGCAATCCTGGCAAATTCATAGGATTTTTGTTTTTGTTTTGAAGCTATGTTATTTTTTTATTTTATTTTTTTAAGATTCTATTTATTTATTCATGAGAGACACAGAGAGAGAGAGGCAGAGACATAGGCAGAGAGAGAAGCAGGCTCCATGCAGGGAGCCTGATGTAGGACTCTATCCCAGGACTCCAGGATCACACCCTGGGCCGAAGGAAGGCACTAAACCTCTGGGACATCCAGGGATCCCCTTGAAGCTATATTATGTTGTTTATTAGAGTTGTTTCCCTCTTATGGAAAGCAGGAATTTTTGGTGATGTCCCAAGTCCAATATTAGCCAAATGTGTACATGTGTACTCTTGTTCCATATGATATCACTCAGTGTTCTCTAGTTCTAGGTCTTATTACTGACATTATTTATAGAAAGAATTCAGGGGAAACATATTTGTAAATCCTGGTCAATAAAACAAAAATTTTAGCTATATTTTTATTGCAGGATTTCTCAGATCTTTTATTTAACAAATATTCATTTGAAACCTTAAGACAATATTGGCTTCAGATTGCTCCTTTGACCAACCTATTACACTAATATTCCATAGCATACACTTTAAGAAAAAAAATCCAACTTATTCTTATTATAACAGAAAAAATAGTTGTAAATTTGTAGAGGGAATTTGTATTAATTAACATCACATCCTGAACTTGAAACTCTTTGAAGCAATCAGTATGCTGTATAATTATAGGCACAAGTGGCTTTTCCTGGAATCCTGTTGTGACACTGATCTCATCCTCTGTCTATTTATTCTACTTATGAAATGGACTTTAATGATATGGTCTCAGTTGTATCTTATCTTAAATGATTTGCTTAGTTTTCAATCTGTTTATATGTTTTGGCTAATTTGTGGAGAATTGGTATTTAGCATTTAAATGACTAAACTCACCAATACAGTCACCTGAGCCTGGAGTCCTCTGTGTTAGAAGGTTTCTAACTACAGATTGAACTTTTTTTAAAAGGTAAAGGACTATTTAGGGATGTCTGGGTGGCTCAGTGGTTGAGTGTCTGCCTTTGGCTTAGGGCCTGATCCTGGATTCCCAGGATCAAATCCTGCATGGGGCTCCTTGTGGGAAGCCTGCTTCTCCCTCTGCCTATATCTCTGCCTTCTCTTTCTTTCTGTGTCTCTTATGAATAAACAAATAAAATATTTTTTTTAAAAAGGTAAAGGACTATTCAGGTCATCCATTTCTTCACGCTTTGTTTTGAATGTCCTCTGTGAATGCTTCACATTCATTTAACTTTATCTTCGTTCAGGGTGTGGGCTGATGAGTTGGATTTTTCTCAGTGTTAGATCTTCCTTTGTTGCTGTGGTACAAATAAGGCTTCTCCTCAGGTTCTCCACACTCTCTCAGGTCTAGAGCACTGTTACCTGTTACTCAAACCCTGCTGGTCTGGTGGTAAGAGCCAGAGGACATTACAATACCAATTGGGCTGGTTCATCCTGCCTGAGCCATGTACTATGTCCTTGAGTCTTGAAAGTGAAGCCTCCTCAGTGATTCTGTTCCTCCCCTAGTGCTATAGGACCCTAAGGAACCTGCCTCATCTTCAGTTATTGAGTTTGTTTCTGTTCCTTTGTCTCAGCAGCACTGAGTCTCCACTTGTGTTCTTCCTTCAGATGAAAACTTTTGTTCCTTAGGGGAAAGAAACTGGGTGACTGCCCCTAGTAAGCACAGGATCATGTTCCATCATTTTTTGGAGTTACCTATCTTCCCTTGAATTTTGGATTAGTTAGTTGCATTGTGGTTTGAACTTTCTGACAGATCCAAGAAAATTGTGTTCTTTGATTATCCAGCATACGTATTTTTTTTGTCATAATGTTTTGAGTGACATTCTTTCCAACTTTTATATTCTAAGTAAAAATTATAAATCTTGGTAGGAATTTTAAATCATGCCACATTTTCTGAGTACAAGGACATCTATGTGTTTATTCTCAGCTTCTTACAACTGTGGCATGGAGTGTGGATCATAAATTATAAATATATAGAATGATTGATGGAGTGTGGATCATAAATTATAAATATATAGAATGATTGATGAAAAGTAAATAGGATTTTATTTATGCAATGTGCCACAGACATTGTAAATCTAATAATTTTAGTGTGGGCCTAAGCAATACATATTTTAAGAGGCTTCAATCCTAAATTTTGAAAACTGTCATTCTAGAAAGTTGAAACTTTTTAATAATAAAATTGGTTGATTGTTAGTTGGAGAAAATGGGATAATCTTTAGGAAGTGAAATGACTGAATGCAGAATTAGCTAACTCGAAATGGGCAACACTCTAATTCCCAACACACACACTCCACACTCTATCCTACCTATCTTGACCTAATCCACAGGGAATTTCGATTAGTTGCCTATCTAATGTTCCTGATGTATGTCCTATCTTCTGGAACTATTTTTGACTTTCTATACTCCCTAGCCTTGGTTAATTATGTATCTACTTTCTATTTTTATCATAGCACTTGTCACATTGATACATCACTGTATATATCAATATGTAACTAAATATGGAGTAATGGTTGAGAATATAAACCTGGTGTCAAAGTTCCTAGGTTCAAACTCTCCATTTTTAACTAATTCTCCATTTTTAATCATTTCTGTGACTATGAGAGAGTCAACTGATCTCTCTATTTCTCAATTTCCTTATTTGTAAAATGAGGATATGAATCCTACAAATCCTTTAATAAAAAGGATAATAATAATAAAATTATTAAATTATTTAATAAAAAGGATAATAAAAATGAAATAATCACATGAAAATTTAATGCATTGATGTATGTAAAGGACTCTGGGGTTGTTATGAGAATGTACACATTATCTAAGTGTTACATGTCATTCTACTGAAAGTAAATGCTTATATGTCTGAATCAACTTTATAAAAAAAAAAAAACTATTGGAACAAAATGTTTCTAGCCTACTGGTGAGAAGTGTGTTCATGGGAGTCCATTCAGTGATTTAGCTGTATATGGGACCATTGTAAGATTATAAGAAAATTATGGCTTTAGAACTAGACATACGTTATATCCTAGCTCCTTTAAATTAACGCATTGAATATGAGTTTGTTGAGTTACTTATTATGTGGGTATTTATGATAATTAGTTCTAAAAAATATCATGACTGTTAAGTGATTATGTATCTAAAACCCACAATAAAAATCTTAGAATCTAAAAAAAAAAAATCTTAGAATCTAGTAAGTGCTTAATAAATGTTGCTTCTCTTCACATTTTAGCTTGAAGGGAGGTACTTGACTGAAATATTTTTCCTATGGTCAACTAATGTTTCTGTGCCTCAGCTTATACAGCTACAGCTCAGTCTTAGCTGCATTTAATAATCACCTACAGAAAAAAAAAAAAAAGAATCACCTACAGAACTTTAAAACATGAATGCCTGAATACTACCCCCACACTAGTTTTCCTTTCTTAGAGGTTCATTTAAACAGAATCATACAGTATGTAATCTTTTGTCACTTAGCATAATGCCTCTGAGGTTTATCTGTGCGATACTATAGAACACCAAAGAAAGCAAGAGGATTTAATGACAGTCAGACAGAAAAGATGATTACCTACAAAATAAAAAAACTTGGCCAAGAACAGATTTCTTCAAAGTAAGAGTAGATTCTAGAAGACTGTAGAATAATGATTTCAAAAGGCTAAGGAAATGTAATAATTGGAGAATGGAACTGTGTAGTTAGAAAAGCATCATGCAAGAAGAAATAAAGAAAACAGTAGATGAACATAGAACACAAAAGTTAGCACCAAACTATTATCAATAAAAAAGTAATGAGTTATGTACTTGAGAAAGGACTTTAGTTAAGAAAAAATGACTGGGGAAAAGAAGGAAACCTGTAAATCTGGTAGTAAATCTTAAATGGTAAACCAAAGATATGTGATTATATATCATGTTAATTTTAAATATTTCTTGTTTTTAGCCACAGATGATTCTATATTGTCTTTATGTTTTTTTGTGTTTTTTAGGAAATAATATTTTAACATTTTGGTGACGAGTCATATAATGTGATGATTGTTCCAACATAAAATATATCTTTAGGTGAGTTACTTCCCACAGAAAAATCCTAGCCCTCTGACCATTAAAAGAGGAGTTTCATGAAGAAATCACACATTCTAAGGTAGATAATATAACATTTGCTCATATATTACTCATATATACACATAAGACTTAGTTCACAGACTTTGAAAAACTGAAAAATTTAAGGAACCTGTCTCGTATCCTCTTGGTCCTTACTCCATAGATAATAGGGTTCACCATGGGTGGGACCAGAAGATAGATGTTGGCCACAAATATGTGGACATGGGGAGCCACATGATGCCCAAACCTGTGGGTGAGGAAAGAGAAGAATGCTGGAGTATAAGACACTAAGATGACACAGATATGGGAGCCACAGGTGCCCAAGGTCTTGAGTCGGGCCTCCTTGGATGGGAGGTGGAAGACTGTGTGGAGTATGAGAACATAAGAACAAATAATCAATATGAAGTCCACCCCACCAGTAAGGAAGGCAACAATGAGGCTGTATGCTCTACGGATTCTCGTCTCAGCACAGGCAATCTTAATGAGGGCCATGAACTCACAGTAGGTGTGGGAAATAATATTGGTTCTGCAGTAGGGAAGCCAACGTAACAGAAAGGGGTGAGGACTGAGAAGTACCGTGCCACGGAGTACTATACCTAGACCCATCCCCCCTATTACAGCCTGTGTCAGAATAGCTGAATGTCTTAATGGGTTACAAATGGCTATATAACGGTCAAAAGCCATGGCCAGGAAGAAGCCCGATTCCATGGTGGAGCAAGAGTGAATCAGGAACACTTGAGTGAGGCAGGCTTCAATACGAATTTCTCCATCATGGAACCAGAAAAGGCTAAGGAGTTTTGGTACAGCTGTAGTACACACAATAAGATCAGCCACAGCCAGCATGCAGAGGAAGAGGTACATTGGCTCATGGAGGCTGGAGTCTGTCTTGATGATAAACAGAAGAGAACAGTTTCCCAGGAGGGCCAAAAGGTAGACCACACAAAAGGGGATGGAGATCCAGATGTGGGCTGCCTCCAGCCCAGGAATGCCAATGAGAATGAAGATTGATGGATGGACATCAGTCTTATTGTATGCTGACATACCTAGCATCAGAAGTTTCAGCTTTCTCTTTAGGAGCTTTTCTCTACAACAAACAAAAATAATAGCTTATAATTTTTTAAACTTTTGGTGAGTTAAGTCAGTCAAAATGCAGGGAATTGGATGTCATGGAGTAGTTACAATGTCTATAAGTTTTTATACACGATTTCATCATCATATCTGACCATCAGATATTGTTTCACAGTTGTAATTTGCAGTGTGGTTGATCTGTAGATGCCAAATGAGGGAAAATATGTAGGTACCAAAAACTGGAGCTAACTGTATGAAAAATGAAAACCTATAATCTTCTATCCACTGAGAAGAAAGTAGTATCAACTGAAAGCTAAAAAATGTGTAAGAGCCTCAAGTGTATAATTTAGTGATTCAGTACTTACATATAAGACCTGTATTATCATATGTTAACTAACTAGAACTTAAATAAAGACAAACAATAAAATAAACAGAAGCATAGATGCGCATGGAATAGCTGTATGCTTACCTCATTGAACTACACTGTATGTAATGGCTCCTTCAACTAACTTCTCTCATTAAGATACATGTATTTGTAACCATTTATGTAGAATCATATGGGAAAAACGTGTAAGAGTCATGGGTTTGGAGGGCTTAGAAATGGTTCTAACACAAATTAGACAGGCAGGAGGGATGACAGGAAGTTTTGAATAGAAAATATATCTTTCTTTTTTAGATTTTATCTATCTTAGTTCTGGGACATGGCAAGAAGCCGTTATAGGGTATAGTTTTGAGAATGGAACACTGAAATTTGGGAATATACATTGCTTGCTTTGGAAGTACCAGAAGGAGGTTTATTGACATCAACATGGAACTCATCAAGTATGATGGCAAGAGTGGGGCTGATAGCAGTGTGTCAGGAAATGAACAGCTCCAGCTCATTGCATCGCTTGGGACTCATTTGTGTTTACTCTTGACTTCCCAGACAAGAATTGCAACAATGTGATTATTACTTCTATCATGAATTTCCACTCCCTTGCATGTATTCATGTATATATACTACTTTATGACTTGCTCTCCATTCAGCTTCCTCTCAAGGCAGTTTTCACACAAACTTACCCTCATGACCTTCTTTTGCTCTGCACACTTCTTCCTGCATTGGATGATCCATCTCCCCACCCCATACTGTGATTTGCTGACTATACTTTTACCATTTCTTAAGACTATTAGAACATTTTGAAAGTCATATTGATCCCATAATCAACAGATTTCCTCCCCTTTTCTTCTTAGAAACACGATTGACACTATTCCAAAGACACTTCTTTTACTCTATCAATATTGCAGACAGTTGAAGATTTTGGAGTGTTGTGATCAGAAAAAATAATCCTTAAGGGAGTATTCACTGAAGCCGAGATTGGAATATATACAGCAGACTGGGCATCAATATGGAGTGACAGTGATGACACGTATTTTCCTCTTTCTCTGTTGAAGTTTCATGCATAGAGATTTTCTGCTCACTGTGGTTACTTGGCCTTCAAGATCCCTAGAGATAAATATTATCTTTTGAACGTGAAATCAACTGGATACAGCATCACAGAGCTATAGAAAATTTACATAACATTTCTGTCTAAAGCACACGATGAATTGGGACAGAAGAGAAATCTAGGGAAACCAGCTTATTGGGGAATTATGTAATAACTGTAATAGTTAAACATTTTACAATGCTTGATGTGAGTCAGTTGTTTTCCTGAAAACATTTCACGTATTAACTCATAAATTTTATCTCCATTTTAAAATCAGAAGAATTTAGGTAATTTCTATATAGCTAAATAGCCGGTAAGTGATGGACCTGCTTCTACTCCATTTACTGATTCTAAAGCACTTACTTTTAACTGTGGTGATAAAAATTGCCATTGATGTGACAGTCTGTTTGCATTTTTGCATATAAGATGAGGATTGTTCTGTATTTAACAGTAAAGAAATCCATCACCATTAATTTGACTATGAATATTGGTTGAAAGGCCCCAACTATAGTCCATAAGGGAACTGGTCCAAATTGAAGCCTTTCTTTTCTTAATTAACCCTTCCTGCACTTTCAATAGGTGACCTGTCAGAGGTAAAATTAAACTCTTGACCCCAGAGAGGTTAACACTTGCAACCAGATAGCTCTGTCAATCTTACCCTGTCCTACCATGAAGTTTATGTGTATGTATATACATCAAATTAATGCATTTTCACATACTTTCACTTCTTCTGTCCTACAATGAAACTTCATATCTTTTTATCCATATTTGTAGTTCCATCAACATTCTCATATTTCTCTTGCACTTTTGCCTTTATTCCTTCTATTTGCCCTGTGCCATTACATAATTTATACATATTTTACCAACAGAAAATATGTGGACGGGGGCACCTGAGTGGCTCAGGCAGTTAAGTGTCCAACTCTTGATTTCAGCTAGTGTCATGATTTCAGGGTCATGAGATAGAGCCCTGGATGGGGCTCCATGCTCAGTGGGGAGTCTGCTAGAGATTCTCTCCCCCTCTCTCTGACCTCTCCCCTCAGCTCTCTGTCTCGGTCTCTCTCTCTCTCTTGAAATAAACAAGTAAGTCTTTAAAAAAATGAAAGAAAATATCTGGACAGATTATGTAGAGAAAATATTCACACTGCAGTGAATGCAAATGTTCAATCACACAAAATAAACTTATTCTTACTGAAAATTAGGAAATTAAAAATTAAATGAATATGATACAATTCATACACTATTATATTTTTAACCAACAAATTTTTAAGATTGATGATAATAAGCATTAGTGAGAGTTGGATTAAAGAGTGGTTCTTACACCCAACTGATTGGAGAAAATTGACTCTACTCTTAGAGGAAAATTGCATAGTAACTATTCTTATTGAAAACAAAGATCTAGGAAGAGCAATTTAACTACTTGCCATCCTAGGGAATAATGTTCACATATACATATAGCAGGAAGTATACGAAGTAATTCTCGCTGTAAAAGTGCCTATAATAAAATTAATATTGAAGCATCCAAAATGTCCGTCAATAAAGTAATACTGAACTTAAAAACCTGTGGTTTCTTTATATTATAGAACACCCAGAAATGCTTAGAATAAGTATAGTTATGTCAACTGACAGAGAAAAGCATTACAATGAAAAAAATGAAGCAAAAATTTGAATCTTCCATTAATATTGATACATATGCAAAAATTAAGCATATATATAGACAGGCATATACACACATTTATAATGAGAATTTTACAAACATAAGAAATAACCTAAAAAGGATATATAGGCAATGTAGAAGAGATCTAAAATGTAGTATGGATGGAAAAGAATATAGAGAGTATAATTTAGCTATATCTATATGGCTTGACTTTTTAAACAGTGTCAATGTATTTATTCTATACATATTCATGTGTTAGCCACACAGTTTAAAGTAAGTAAATAAATAATGTAGAATTACAATCATTATTTATCAGAAAAAATACAGACCAAGAAATCACAAAGAAAATGTGATCTTGGGATCCCTGGGTGGTGCAGTGGTTTGGCGCCTGCCTTTGGCCCAGGGCGCGATCCTGGAGACCCGGGATCAAATCCCACGTTGGGCTCCTGGTGCATGGAGCCTGCTTCTCCCTCTGCCTATGTCTCTGCCTCTCTCTCTCTCTCTCTCTGTGACTATCATAAATAAATAAAAATTTAAAAAAATTAAAAAAAAAGAAAATGTGATCTTCCATGTCTTATCAAATGTTAGCAAGTTTTCTAACCTCTGGAAATACCTTTTCTATATCTCTTTGCATATACAGAACTGGTCATCTACTCAATTTATGAAGATGGTAACCCCATATCTTTGTTTGTCATGGCATTTCTTTACACAATCAGACCCTTAGTAACATGGTTAGCATTGAAGACTGATCATATATCAGCTCCTATAAGAATATTTTTCTAAAACTTTGAACCATCATGGATATTCATCTTCAAGTGTTCCTATGATACGTGTACTTACCTGTCCTCTATCTCTTGTCATATTGTATTTTATGTTTCATCATGTTTTTCTCCTTTATTATACTGCAGATTCTTACTTAGCAGAGGCCGTGTATTTTTATATATTTGTTCCAAAGAATGAAAAAAAAAAAAAAAAAAGAAAAGGAGAAGATAATTGAGTATTATTATTTTTCTGGTAAATAATTTCAATATAAATTTAAGACAACCAGTAGAATCACTATAAATTTATTATAGTCCACACTATCCTCAAACACTAAGTGCATTAATAGTTTTCCTGATTCTAATATTAAATCTTCAAGACATACTCAGTGATTACTTTCCAACAAAATCGAAATCTGCCAACATTTGATTCCTTGCTTGACTACATAGCATGGAAAAAAAGAAGGATTGGAGGGAAAGAAACTCATATCTGCTTTTGGGGAGGAATAAAATAGAAAACAAAAAAACCTTATAGTGTCTTCTTCTGGATAAATTCTACGCCTCTATTCTTCTCTTTACAAAAATAAAATAAATCAACATGAGTTGACATACAGTAGGTACATATGGTATTTACATTGTAGGCATTATCCTATTTAATGCTTAAGGGAGTTTTTAGGTAGATAACTATACTTACAACACAGATTTAAAAAACCAACACCTAAGAACATAATTTAAGTTCCCCAAAACCATTCTGCTATGAATTCAAGAATCTGGAATTTGAACCCAAGTATAATTAACAGGTTTGTAATCTTTACATTATAGAAGATGAACATTCCATAGGTTTTATAAATATAAAATGGCATAATGCATTTAAGACGACTTGAGAAGCATGAAACATTGCTCAAATACCATAGATTTGCTCAAGATATAGGACTGATACATCTATATCCTCATCCTTTCCTTTATCAGCTTTCCTTTGATCTACTAGACTAAGTGGAGAACCTCAGGCACACATTTATTCTCAGTAAAAGTTGTAGCCTAATCTCAACCCAAACATAGTAAAACAGAAGCAATCCACTCAGGGGTCACAAACCCAAATGGATTCAGGTGTTCTAAGAAATGTTAAACAAGATATCTTTCCTAGAGCCTGTTCGCTCTGATTAGAGTTCTGAAACCTATTTGGCTATTGTCCACTTAGCTCATGATACAAATGAGTGTGACTAAAAACTACCTTAAGTACCAGGGTTTCTGTGAGGATGAGAATGAGCACCTCGGTCTGAGGAAGCCTTTACTTCTCTCAAGATTTACAGTGTTTCTAAATGAGCTCAGTTATAGACATGTCTCCTGATTTCTATGGCTCCCATGGGCACAGAGTGAGGATGGCCTCCCCACATGTCAAGAAAAGAGGCCACTGGGAGTTGAATTTGAGTTCAGAACTCATTCTAAGTCTTTGGAGCTCACATCTTAATAAGAGGGGAATCCAAGGTGGGGGGAGGCGGGCAGGAGAGTTTTTCTGGACTGTCTCTGGAGCCTGCCTTTCAGCAGTATTGCTTGAGTCTCAGAATTGTTTGTTCTTAAATACATCATGTGTATGTATGAAAAAAGGATAGATGAATGTCTATTTCCTTCACTTTAAATAGTGCCTTTTTATTTTTAATATAGGAAAATATAAATAAAAAACAAGCATCAACCATAATGTCATTTTGATATTTGGTTTAATTTTATTCCTTGATTTTCATATTCCTATGATTTATAATATTCAAGTTATAGTAGACTTTAAAACTTTATATCCTAATTTAAATTGCATGTTATGACATGTGCCTTATTCTTTTGTAATTTTTCAGAATAAATTTCACAGAAAACTTATTTAATTATACAAAATTAATCAAAATGGGTTTTTGATGAAAGTTGAATTGCATCTAAACATTAATGAAATTTAAAAAAAAAAAAACATTAATGAAATTTTGACAACTCTAAACATGCAATCCTCTCAGCCATCTAGATTGATTGTGCTTTTACATGTATTCCAGGATCCTTTGAGAGCTTTGAACAGTTTCTAAATTATTTTTGTGTCAACCTCACCAATTTTTAAATTGGAATTTTATCACATTATTTTACATTTACTTATATTCTTTTTTAAAAAGATTTTATTTATTTATTCATGAGAAACACAGAGAGAGAGAGAGAGACAGAGAGAGAGAGGCAAAGACACAGGCAGAGGGAGAAGCAGGCTCCATGCAGGGAGCCTGACTTGGGACTCAGTCCTGGGTCTCCAGGATCACACCCTGGGCTGAAGGTGGCTCTAAACCGCTGAGCCACCTGAGCTGCCCACATTTACTTATATTCTTTATGTATGTCTTTATGTATGTATGTTTTGGGTACAGTCATATAAATTACATATATATAGTGGGGACCTATTATATGTAAATTCCATATTTATAAGTTTGTCTACTCGGTAAAATTTATTTGTAACCCCAAATAAATTCTCATGGCTATTTTTTATTTATTTATTTATTTATTTATTTATTTATTTATTTATATCTTAAAAATAATTTATTTGAAAGAGAGAGAAAGAGTATGCACTAGTGGGAGGTGAGAGGCTAAGGGAGAGGAAAAAGCAGACTCTCCATTGAGGAGGGAGCCCAAGGAGGGGCTTGATCCCAGGACCCTGAGATGATGACCAAAGTCAAAAGTACATGCTTAACCAACTGAGTCACCCAGGCACCCCTCTCATGGCACTTTAGCTGTCATTTGCAGACATGCAAAGAGCTGAGAAAAATTTGAGTTGCCTGACAATCACATTCTTAGCTGAGGCTGAACAAAGTGATGTTCTGACTTCTTATTTCAGCTATAAACAACTGTTTTTACACTCAGTTTAATGCCAGGTTTTTCTTATTTTTGTGCTTTTTGTTGATTCCACTGTTTAACATGGAGCTCCAGTTTAGTGCTAAAGTGCACTAGAATAAGTAAATACCTTGTTACTTATTTGTGGAGTGCACCAGAATACAATAATATTTTCCTAGTGTTCCTAAGTGCAGGAAGGTCGCACTGTTCTTTATGGAGAAAATAACCATGTTGGATAAACTTCATTCAGGTGTGAGTTGTAGCACTGTTGCTTGTGAGTTCAAAGTTAATGAATCAAAAATATGATATAACCATTCAAAGGAAGGGGAAATTCATCTATCTGTATATGAACTCACTCTGGAAAGTACTAAAGTAACATTGGTAGCATGTGATAGGAATATGGAAAAGATTAAAAAGAGGCTAAATTTATGGATTCATGAGATGACAACTAATAAAAGTGTTGTGCCCAAGATTGTGAATCCCAGAAACCACCAAGGAGCCCACATCGATGCAAGCGCATGAGGGTTTATTTACAAGCTCGAGCTTGGGTCCAAGTGTACCTGACACAGCAGAGCAGGGACTTGGACCCCGAGGTAGGTTCCAGCTTAGTTTTATGGGCTGGTCTAAGGGACCTCCAGAAGGGGGGAGGAATTTCTCAAATTCTGTTTACATTCTGATATGGGACTTTCAAGGGCATTAAGCTCTGTTCTCATTCTGATATGGGACTTTCTGCCACTGGCATTGAGCTCTGTTCTCATTCTAATTTGGGGCTTCCTGCCACTGGCTTGAGCTCTGTTCTTATTCTAATATGGGGCTTTCTAGGGCATTAAGCTGTAAACTGTTTTTTCCCTGTAACTGAAGTAATGTAAAATTCAGCTCTTATTCACAGGGGCCTGAGATGGCTGTACTTGTGCTAACCTGAATTTAAGGTGGAATGGCCTTAATTTCCTCGGCCTCCACAAAAAGTATAGTGGACAACATTGTGACAAAGTCAAAGATATTTACATTTACGTTACCCAGAGTCAGAAAAAAAAAATCAAGCTCTTCTAGGCTAATGCCGACTGGCCAGCACATTTCAAAAGGCAACAAATCATATACAATATTAAACTTAGAGTCTAGGCAGGTTCTGCTAATTAGAAAAGTTTTTAAAATGCTTATTAAGTGTTCCGGAAAAGGATTATGTAGAAAACAAGTTTCAACACTGATGAGACTCCCTTGTACAAAGATGTTGGTGAATGAAACACAAGTGGACTCCAGAGCTTCTGTTTTTTTTTTTTTTTTTTTTTTTGGTTTTTGATCATGTAAAGACTGCACAATTAATTATGAACTATGATGAGCTACGATTTACTGTGAACTATAGTTAATTATGAACTGTGATTAACTATGAACTATGATTAATCAAGAACTATGATTAAACTATGATAATAACTATGTATGAAAGGAGCTATCTTTTCACAGAAACACATAAAAAAAGGTTATGTATTGATTGATTGACAAAAATGTTGTGACAAGAGGCTTGGGAAACTTACTCTGGATTTCCTTTAAGAGCAATGGCACCAAATTGTCTAATTCAGTGTTCAAGGTGACTTTATAGAACAAAGCTATTGAAAATAATGAGAACTGACTATGTTTGTATGAATACATATATGTGTCTACACACACATTTACATATACACACACACGCACAAACACACACGTCTCAGGGCCAGCTTGCCCTTTCTTTCTTCCATGAGAGAAGTCATGCGCTGAGGGAATTTCCCTTGGGACAGAACAGTACTAGGTTGGGGAAAAGGGGATGTGGGTAAAGTGAAACTTTTCTTCTTTTCCTTTTCAGTTTGTCTTTTCTTGTATGCCCGGCCAGGGTCCTGTAATCTCTCATCCAAATTCTGGTCCTCTCATAAAGGTCTTTTCATTCATTAATGCTTGTTAAATCTGTGTTTTTGTATTGGGGGGAGTGCTGAGTCTTCCTATTCTGTCATTTTGCTGACCTAAATCTCACTCTTCTGCCTTTATTTCCTTAGAAATCAGGGACCCCTAATGGTTCTCTTTTTGAATCAGAATTAGACACTAGAATCCTCAAAGACCTTATGTTTTTTACAAAATTGGCTCTAGGGGATTTTCTATTGAAAACTGCCCCCCCCCCCCCCCCCCGGCAAAGAGCAGCATCCTCATAAAGACTGAGCAGTTTGAGATAAAACAGAGACAGGATTGCATCCTGGTCCTCGGCGTGGTGAGTTTCCCATATCCCAGCTCACAGGGCATTCTTACTTCACAGTGACGGCTGAAGGGAATGAAAGGGGGATAGGAAAGGAAGAGAAGAGATGTGGGATAAGTTGGGTGGAAAGATTAAGACTGATGCTTAGAGAAGGAGTAGGATCATGTTAGGAAAAACCATCTAGTCCTGGTGAAAGCATTTGGATTTTAGCCTGATTCCATTCAATGTGCATTTTGGAAAAATCAGTCTGTCTGATATCTAAGGAAGGATAAACAACTAGTATCTTTGGAACATGGCTCAGAGTGTTTTAAGAAATTATCAGTTTAAAACTAACAACGTACTTAAGGTTTTTATTTTTATTACCTCTATTTTATAGATGAAAAGTACTTGTTACTTTCCTTTGATTACAGAGTGAATAAGTTATGAAGCTGGGTTTCGACACAATTGGTCAGACTGAGGAGCTCATACTTTTAGGCACTGTAAAGTACTGTGTTGTGATAAATTCCCAAAATGATCCCATTAAGATGGAGACAAATGTACTGATTTTAAAGATATCGGAAAAGTAGAATCCGTTGTGGACTTTTTAGTTTTTTTAATATATGAAAGGGGAAGAAGATGCTTTTCAGATTTTTTCTTTTTAATTTTTTAAAAAGAATTTAGATATAATTAACATAGAACATTATATTAGTTTCAGGTGTACAATATGATGTATAATTGCTAAATGATCCCCTCAATAAGACTGGTTAGTATCCATCACCATACAAAGTTAATCCGAGTTTCGATCTAGCCAGTTCACTAATTGGTAATAACATAAGACAGACAACTACCAAATCTCATTGTTCTCTCTGTCTCCCAACTATTTCTACTTGGCTACTCATAACACTGCCTCTCTGCTTCACTAGCTACTGAGGCCTCATTGTAAGATATAATTATCTGAGTTAAGAAACACTAATTTATTTCTCTCCACTATTTTATTTTTTAACAAAGAACATATTATCTACCTCTCTATTAACAACAACAAAACAGAAATGGAACTTCTTTTTTTCCTTTAATGATGACCTCTGTACCTAAAAGTAAAGTACTTTTCTTATTTACTGAGAATCTATTATGTATGGGTATGATGAAAAAAGGAAAGCATGGTTTTTATAGCTTTCTGAGACTGCTGCGTACATTCCTGAGCTTCAGAGATGTTCTTGAGGAATACAAAAAAATTAATAAGATAATCTGCCATTGGCACTTTACTGGCATTGATAAATCACAGAAAATTAAGCCCTCATAATTGAATCATACTTTTTATACTTGCGTTGTTCACATCACACCTTTTTAGAGTATTCATTATTCCATCATCTGCCCAGAACACAATAGAAGAAAGATTTTATTCTTATGGTCATTTCACAGTGTCTCCTACAAATAAGATCTATTGTTTTTTGCTTCCTTTCTTTTCAAATGTCTACCATTTCTTTCTAGAGTTCCAGCTTTCTTTACCCATAGTGTACTATGCCTTCTATTACTCATTTATCATGGGCATGGCACTCTTGGCTTTGCTTTCCATATAACCATGTCTGGTAAATACCCTGATTGTCTTACTGAAACTGTGATCATCCTTAGTACTGCTCCTCTGGAATCCTCCAATGATACAAAATGATAAAAAGACACTTTTCACTACAAAACAATTAAATGTAATGAATGATCAAATGCTTTGAAAATACCCTAACAATTGCAATAAATAAGGTATATGAAAATATGTAAGAACCGTTTGAGTAACTTTGAAAATGATCCATTCAGCTCACTCAGAATATGCCATCTAGTCTTTTCTTCAAGATATTTGTCATGTATCTTAAACTATTAAAATTTATAATGAAGACACTGATATCTCTTATTCCAATGCATATGAGTTTAAAAAGAGATTGTGTAACTGTGAGTGGACAAAGGAAACCTGTGTGTCTGACATGACTGAGGCATGACTTTTCCTTACTATCCATTCTCTTTCCATTTTGATTTGTTTCTTCTCTACTCTCTGCACTTCTGTAACTATAAGCACTTCAAGCATTTGACAATTGTTTTGAACTATTTTAGGTTCAGATACATATATAAAAATATGGTAACCATGTTTCTCTACATATGTTTATAAAGCTTAGAGCTGATAATGGCACAGGTTTGGCAACTTGGAAATAGGCAATACCTTAATGAATGGCAATTACTGCTGTTTTAACCACAATTACTTCTTATTTTGTAATAATAATGAATGAATATTAACAAATGGATTGATTTTAATCCCATCGACTTGTTTTTAATAGTTTAGACTACATTTTAATGATTCTGTGTTAGTTAACCACCTTATAAAGTCACACCTATATGTTACCATATAACCAAATGGAACTAATAGAAATAACTATTTACAGATACTGGCATATCCCCATATATATGCCAAAAATGGAAAGTAAATTATATTGATGATGATAGAAGGTAATTAATGAAATAGGTATTAAGGCAAAATCTTAGCATGTTACCAGTGGTGAGACCACTATAAATTAAAGAAAAGAAAGGTGCTAACAAAGATGAATATATTATGTAAAATGTTTTATTGCAATCCACTGCGTACTTCTTCCAAGGGCTTCTTGCTGAGAATTCACTTCTTCATATTGCTCTATATGGATTTCTACTTGTGTATTTCTGATTGTGTGAATTAACTGACGAAGAGAATGTATACAATTGTATGATGTTTTTGTTTTTCTCTAGGTTTAAAACGTTGCAGAGTTTTACCCAGTGTCCTGCAGATTGGTGAACACACATCTGTAAGAATATGGACATTTGCATTACCAAGCAGGATGCCCCTTCCCAATGACACCCAGTTTCATCCCTCTTCATTCTTGTTGCTGGGTATCCCAGGACTGGAAACAGTCCACATGTGGATTGGCTTTCCCTTTTGTGCTGTGTACATGATTGCACTTCTAGGAAACCTCACTATTCTGTTTGTCATCCAGGCTGAGAGCAGCCTACACCAACCAATGTTCTACTTCCTAGCCATGTTGGCTACTATTGATTTGGGTCTGTCCACAACTACCATCCCCAAGATGCTTGGAATCTTCTGGTTTAGTCTCAGGGAGATACTCTTTGATGCTTGTCTCACTCAGATGTTTTTTATCCACAACTTCACTGGTATGGAGTCAGCTGTCCTGTTGGCAATGGCTTATGACCGCTACGTGGCCATCTGCAACCCACTTCGATATAGCACCATCCTCACCAACAGGGTTGTTTCTGTGATTGGTGTTGGTGTGTTAGTGAGGGCATTTATTTCTGTGATTCCATTTGTGTTTCTGATTTTGCGATTGCCCTTCTGTGGGAATCGTGTCATTGCCCATACCTATTGTGAACATATGGGTCTTGCTCGTCTCTCTTGTGCCAGCATCAAGATCAATATTATTTATGGCTTATGTGCAATTTGTAATCTAGTATTTGACATCATAGGCATTGTCCTTTCTTATGTTCAGATACTGCGAGCTGTTTTCCGTCTTCCTTCTCGTGAAGCCCGACTCAAATCCCTCAGCACATGCGGTTCTCATGTTTGTGTAATTCTTGCCTTCTATACACCAGCCCTCTTTTCCTTTATGACACATCGCTTTGGCCGAAATGTTCCCCGCTATATCCACATACTCCTGGCCAATCTCTATGTCATAGTGCCACCAATGCTCAACCCTGTCATATATGGAGTCAGGACCAAGCAGATCTATGACCGGGTGAAGAAAATATTATTGCAAAGATAAAGGATTAAAAAGGAATAACACCTAATGTATATGAGATGGAACTTCTGAGCAGAGATACTTGCCTTGTTATACTAAGTAATTTTAAGTGTGCTTGACAGAAATGTTTAATACTCATTTCATTCCTTCTTATTTTTTCTTGTTTTTAAAATATATTTTTAAAGATGTTATCTACTTATTGTGAGAAGAGTGAGAGAGCACAGCAGGGGGAGGGGCAGAGGGAGAGAGAGAATCTCAACTAGACTCCACACCCAGCACAGAACCCAATGTGGGGCTTAATCTCACCACCCTGAAATCATGACCTGAGCCTAAATCAAGAGTTGGATGTTCAACCGACTGAACCACCCAGGAACCCCTTATATTTATCTTTTAATCCATGCGTATAGAATGCTTGGTTTTTTGTTTTGTTTTTGTTTTTTGTTTTTTTGTTCCTGTTTCTTGTCCCCAAAATTCCACATAAAAACAATCAAGTGTAAAAATCTTAAGAGCACAACTTGACGTGTCTGGTTTTATCTTTACAAGATTTCTGTTAGAAAAAAAAAAAAAAAAGATTTCTGTTAGATTAATCCATTTTGCATATAACAATAGTTCAGTTGTGTTTCTTTTTTTCCATTTGTTTGCTTCTTATTGTTTTATTTATGTGTTGTTTTATTTCTTCATAGATAGTATTTTCTTTAATGAATAAACCCAATAATGTAGTCTACTATTGTTGAATAATTTGACTTGTTTGATTTTTTTCACTATTCTGAATACACTCCTATGAATATTTTTGTATATGTATTTTGGTGAACACAATCATTTATTTGCTTTGAACATTTACCTAGTAGTAATTGCTGGTACATAGGGAATATTTAGAATACATAGACACTTCCATTTTCCAAAGTGGTCCATAGAAGCTCCTTATTATGAAGAATACTTAGAATTAGCAGTCTTAATTTCGGCCATACTGGAGAGGTTGCAGGGTGTCACACTGTACTTTGAATTCACATTTTTCTGATAAGTAAAAGTGATGAAAAAATTTTCTTTTTTTAAATTTTTTAATAATTTGGAATTATTAAATTTATTTTTTATTGGTGTTCAATTTACCAACATACAGAATAACACCAAATGCTCATCCCGTCAAGTGCCCCCCCTCAGTGCCCATCACCCATTCACCCCCACCCCTCTGCCCTCCTCCCCTTCCACCACCCCTAGTTCATTTCCCAGAGTTAGGAGTCTTTATGTTCTGTCTCCCTTTCTGATATTTCCTACCCATTTCTTCTCCCTTCCCTTATATTCCCTTTCACTATTATTTATATTCCCCAAATGAATGAGAACATACAATGTTTGTCCTTCTCCGATTGACTTACTTCACTCAGCATAATACCCTCCAGTTCCATCCACGTTGAAGCAAATAGTAGGTATTTCTCATTTCTAATGGCTGAGTAATATTCCATTGTATACATAAACCACATCTTCTTTATCCATTGATCTTTCGATGGACACCGAGGCTCCTTCCACAGTTTGGCTATTATGGACATTGCTGCTATAAACATCGGGGTGCAGGTGTCCCGGCGTTTAATTGCATCTGAATCTTTGGGGTAAATCCTTATTTTCATTTTCCTTTAAAGTGCCAGAATAAGTTTTTGCTCTTATAATTTTATATTCAGTTGTCATTTCTCTGTAGACTTATAGTAATTCCAATACACTATTTTAATGTGTTATTAATATAAGGGCTTTATATATATATATATATATAATGGGTATATCATCTCCAAGTCAATGATTTTCCTACTGCATCACCATTCTAATAGAAACTTTGGTAAGTGGTGTTTTTATATTTTTCTATGACTAAGTAATGTCATTTCACTTTTATCTTTTATTCATTATGTTGAAAAATACATTTTGACTTGTATCTTGTAATATTAGGGTAACATCTATCCTTTCTTTGGCTTCCACATATTTTGTCTCTTCAAATACATTTTATGTTATTTTATTTTTCTGTTAAATTAATTTATTGACTTTTAGTTAAAGCCAGTAAGACCAGCACTACAAAGAAAAGAAACAAGAAATTTTGTCTTATTTGATAACTATGATATATTAATAAATTATAGAGACTGCTAAGAAATGGGTGTGGGGAGGGGAGATAAATGTATTGTTCATTAATATTCTAAATCTGCATTTCTATAATAGCTAATAAAAATCAGGTTGCAAAATTTACACAGTAGGAGATTCTTTTTTTTTTTTTTTTTTTCAGTAGGAGATTCTATTCATTACATCTTTCTCTCTCTTTTTTTAAGCTTTTATTTATTTACTTGAGAGGGAAAGAGAGGGCAAGCCAGAGAGAGAGCATAAACAACGAGTGGGGGGAGAGACAGGGGGAGAGGGAGAGGCCGACTCCCTGGAATGTAGGGACCCCAACTCAGGTCTAGGTCCCAGGACCCCAGGATCATGACCTGAGCCAGTCAAACTTTAACCGACCGAGCCATCCAGGAACCCCCATTTCATATTTCATATGAATACATTTGGTAGCATTAGTTTTGTGTCTCTGACTTCTTGTCTATTGACAAGATGTGTTAGGTGGAGAGGAATGAGGGAGATGTCTGCATCAGTCCCTTTATCCCAGGTGCAGAGAATGAGATCTTCCTCAGGAGACTTTCAGGTGATTAGTTCTGATTCATGCAGGGAATTTGAGTTGGGTTTGTTTTCAGGCCACCAAGGACCCTAAATATGGGTAGTATAAAGCCTTATTCCCCTTAGTAGATAGATATACCAGAGCTCTCTAGCTCTAGTCCTGCTGGAGGTGAGTTTCTTATTAAATGCCTGATGGAAATGAATAATGATCAGAGTCTTGTCTAATAGTTAAGGAACAGGCTACCACTGAATTTATTAAGCTGATATATTGTATCTCATTACTGTAGAAAGATTACCAGATTGAAAGAGGTCCTTACTAGATTATACTGAGACAACTTAAATTTTTAAAATAACCCTCTGTAGAAAGAACTTGAATTTGTGCTATAAATGAGCTCAATTCTCAGTGATAATTGTGCATTAGGGTATGATCTTTCATAATAATAATTTAAAAATATGCTCATCAGAGGCCCAGAGTTAAGTGTAGGTTTATAAAATTGATTACGAAGAGGGAAGCAGAGAAAAAAGCAGCCTGCAGATGAACAACATTATGTACAGTCTTGCAGGACTTAAAACTAGCTGGAGAGCCTCTATTTTTAAAATGTCATTAATAACATATTTCTTCAAATTTGGTCTTTGTCACTTTTCTCAGGAGTCAATTAGAGCTGAGATGATCTTCCTCCCTATCTTCCTTCTGTTTTTCTTTCCTTTTTACTTCTTTTTTTACTCCCTCTAGCCCTATAGTTCTTTATCCTTTCCTTCTTTTTTCTATAGTACTATCTTATCTCTGCTTGGTTTTTTTTCCTAAAGAAAGAAAGAAGGAAAGAAAGAAAGAGAGAAAGAAAGAAGGAGGTAAGGCAAGGAAGGAAAGAAAGGAAGGGAGGGAAGGAAGGAGAGAGGGAAGAAGAAATCATAACTACAGTGTAGTGAATCAGGAGCACGGGTTTCTTAAGCCTGGTGTTGACCACCATCATTGTCATTGGAAACAAATCTTTACTTCTCTCAAAGCTTCTCCTTTGAATACACCTTTTCACTATTCTTCAACCAAACCTCTCCCTCACACACATACAAGGGTGGGGAGAATTGTTGGGTATCTTGAGGAATTTTTGAGAATTTGGCAACTGACAGAAACTGGGATTCTTTATTAAATTAATTCCCACGAGAACAGTAGAGGAAAGGGATGCATTTCTCTCTTGGAGGTGATTTCCATCTGCATTGCCCTCCTATCTTTGTGTGGCTCTTTTCATATCTGAGGTACAGTACAATGTGTCTATTCATCTTTGTGCAACTTTACTATATCTGAGATATAGCCCAGAATGTCTATGGGAGCATATGAGTAAATATGGAGGGATGCATTAATGAAGCACAGTTCTTCATTTTGGATTAATAACTGATGCTGTTCAAACTGGTTTAAGAAGTCCTGCTGTTTTTTCTATCATTCTATAGGTCTAGATACACTTATATTCTTATTATGTTGTCATATTCTGTGTGCAAGTGTTTGTTTCAGTTGTTCTGTGGTTTTGTGTTGATGTGTTTAGGTAAAGTGTATTTTGTTTCCAAAGAAGATTGATTTCTCAGTGTAAATATAAGCCCTTTCATGTTTTTAAAATTCATTCCAGGTTTTATATGGAGTTTCAGCAAATCGATATAAGATATTATCGTCCAAAATTTGAGAGGGATACCTTTCATAAAGTTAATATTCCTTCCATTTGAAGGGGGCTCAGTCTTTGCCTACATATTACTCTGAACTCAAGTTTTAGTATTAGATTTTATAATAATAAAACTACAGATAAAAATTAACTCTACTGGAAAGTTTTGAGATATGCATTTATAGCTCTTATTTTTCCTTCTAGAGATAGTCAACCGTTTCTCTTCTCATCAGTGGCAAGATGTTCCACACAAATACTTCCACTTTCCACCCAGAAACCTTTTATCTTATAGGCATTCCAGGACTTGAGGGTTCCCATGGCTGGATCTCCCTGCCTTTTTGCTCCGTTTACTTAATGGCTCTGTTGGGCAATGCTACAATTTTGCTGATCATCTGGTCTGATCGTGCTCTGCGGGATCCTATGTTCTACTTTCTGGCCATCTTATCAGCCATAGATTTGGCCCTTTCCACATCCTCAGTGCCCCGAATGTTGGGTATCTTCTGGTTTGATGCACATGAAATTGGTTTTGGAACATGTGTGGCTCAGATGTTCCTGATACACACTTTTACAGGAATGGAGTCTGCCGTTCTGCTGGCTATGGCTTTTGACCGCTATGTGGCTATCTGTGTACCACTCCTCTACACAACCATCCTGACACCCCGAGTGCTAGCAGGCATTGGGGTGGGTATTATAATGCGCCCTGTCCTGCTCATGTTGCCCATTCTCTACCTAACCCATCGTCTGCCCTTCTGTGAGACACGAATTATTGCCCATTCCTACTGTGAGCACATGGGCATTGCCAAGTTGGCCTGTGCCAACATTAGAGTTAATGCCATTTATGGACTCTTTGTGGCCTCTTTTCTTATTTTGGATGTGGCGCTAGTTGGAATCTCTTATGCCTACATCCTTCGAGCAGTTTTCCGCCTCCCATCTCAAGATGCTCGTCACAAAGCTTTGAGCACATGTGGGTCACATGTTGGGGTCATGTGTGTTTTCTATACACCTTCTCTCTTCTCCTTCCTCACCCACCGATTTGGCAAAAAAATTCCCCGTTATGTCCACATCCTGGTTGCCAATCTCTATGTGGTCTTCCCACCTGCCCTCAATCCTATTATCTATGGTGTGAGGACAAAGCAGATTCGTGAGCGTGTAATCCATACTTTCACCTCAAAGTAGAGTCTCTTATTTTCTTAGTTCTTGAGGGTATGGATGTAGCTGAAAGAAGTTAATTTTGACCCTAATGCTAGGTTGATTATCTTTTTAAATGTTCCTCATATCAAGAGATCTTACAACTACTAAAGGTACAAACTCTGGAGAATGATTTATGTTTTTAAATCTTAATGTTTCCTCTCTGTATTGGTGTTGAGTGCTTATTCTTCTGAATATAGGGTTCCATTACAGTAGGGGAAACATCCCACTGAGAGCCCTTTCCCTTTTAAACATGGAGATTTTGTGAGTCTCAATTTCTCTGTGTTTGAAAATAGGATAATATTCCAGCTAGCACAATTAGTTTATGTCAATTGTCTTGCTTTCTCTGAAAGAAAGAACTAAATTTGAATGTAAAATTAGAAAGATCTTCATAGATTTCTCAGTTAAAAATTTAAACGTGTCTGATTTAACTGAAGACAATACTGGGATATATAGTGCAGTTAAAAAAAAAAAGTCTCCAGTTTTTACCTTTCATTTTAGCAACCTTTTTTTTTTTTTATTATTCATAAAACCTGTAGGCACTATGTGCCACCACCTCCTTTTCAGGAGAAGCATGAAGTTAACATACCTGAAAATAATACTTGTGTTAAAGAATGAAAATCTTATTTTTAAGAGAAGCTTGAATGTATGGAATTCTAACAGTGGTTTTGAGTCATGATTAATCAGATTGTTTCCTTGGGAGAGTGTGTGGTATGTTGTAAAGTGTGTATGTATGTGTTTATGTGTGCGGTAAGTGTATTTAGGCAACCTTTTATCTATAGCATCAGTTCTGCCTTTCCAAAGCCCTCTTTCTTTGTAGACTGCAACATATATGCATCCTTTGGAAGTTGATGCTTTGCAAAGTAGATGAATCTCACAAGTTGAGGTGGAAAATAAGTTTTCAAAGTACCCTACGTTTTCAAGAATTTGCTGGTTATTCTTACAAGCATTTTGTGTAATCTTATAGGGACATATTTCCTCCATGACTCCTGGGCATCAAAGATCTTTTTATTATTCTTCCTGAATTTGTTGTCAGCAGAAACTGCTGGGCACATTAAAAAAAAATCATGAAATAGAACACAAAAGTGACAGCTCAGGACGCCAGGAACTAATTTCCTGATGGCATGTTCACCATCTGATGGTACAAAAATGACAGTACAACTCTGCAAAGTGACTGAACCAGAACATGTATCTTCAGGGTTTGGAAGTCTGGAAGATTCTTTCAGTAAGGGGCATGGACTAGAGATTTCAGTAAACACTTTCTGAAAGGAGTTAATGGAAAGTGACACAAGGGATATCTAAATATGATATTTAGAACCTGAAGAGTTTATTTCCTGTGAGCACTTTGAGCACATTAAATGCTCTTTTCTCTCAGAGACAGAAAGATGTACATTCTGAGCTTTTGTCAAAAGAATATCAACAGCATTCTTTCCAGTGTTTTCCCTAATTCGGATGTTGTGTCTTACTTTAAGGACACCTCAAATTTAATAATATTTAATAATAAAATACACAAAATAAAGATTGATATTTTTATATTTATAAATTATTTATTTTTATAAGTTGATTTTAAATCTCCATCCAATATGGAACCCCCTACCTCCAAAGTCACACAGGATTAACAGCAGGTGTTATCAAAAAAACTAAATTCAGCATTTTACCTTTTAAGGGAAAGTTCCTACATATTTCCATTTGTTCTGATTGATAAGATTCTCATATGCTAATCTGTAAGTAATGATGTTCTCTATTAAAATGTTAATGGCTACCTTATATTCATGTTCTAAGCATGTTTTTTATAGTGATAATGTTCATTGTCTCCAACCATCTCCTAACTTTTTTTTTTTTTTAATGTAAATTCTATGCACTACAACTAAAAGCTAAGCAGGGTTTAGCAGCAAGAGCATTGAAAATATCTTTAAGTCATACATATAGGGTCAGCACCTCTAACCGCTGTGTTGTTGGATTCTTGATCCCAAACAACACAAGAATTGGAGCACTCTCCTCCCACCCCCACACAGTCAAAAATCCACTTACAACTTTTGACACCCCCCAAACTTAACTACTAATAGCCTACTGTTGACTTGAAGTTTAACTGATAATATAAACTGTCAAATAATACATATTTTGTAAGTTATATGTATTATATACTGTATTCTTATAATAAAGAACTTATCATAGTACTGCACTGTATTTAAGTGGATCCACACAGTTTAAACTCATGTTGTTCAATGGTCAACTGAATATTTATAAATGATATAAAGCCCACAGAAGAAAATTTATAGTTCTGAATACTAAATATATTTATTTAAAAATTGTATCACTAAATAATAATCTTAAAAAAATAAGGTTCTGAGGGTTTCACTGATGAATTCTACCAAACATTAAGGAAAGAAATGATGTCAATTCTCTAAAATCACTTCCAGATCACAGAAGCACAAAAAATACTCAGTAATTTTATGAAGCTGGACACACCTGAACACCAGAGTCAGTTAAGATGTCCAAAAAACAAAACAAAACAAAACAAAAAACCCCCAAACATATATATATAGGCCATGTCTCAAAATTACATCTCATGAACAGATGCAAAAATCCTCAATGAAATATTAGTAAATTAAAACTAACAATTTACAGAATAACTATACAACATTGACTAAATGGTATTTATTCTTGGTATATAAGACTGACTCCATGTTTAAAAAACAAACAATGTAACCTAGAACATCAACCTAAAGAAGAAAAATCATATTAATCATATCAATAGTTGAAGAAAAATATTTTTAAAAAAAAAATGACAAAAAAACATTTATAACAACACACGGTAACAAGGAATAAAGAACTTCCTCAATTTGATTTAAAAAATAAAACATGTAACTTTAAAAAATAATACCCAATTAAAAATTGAGCTAAAAATTTGTCCAGACACCTCCTAAAGACAATATACAGACTGAAAAGAAAGACATGAAAAAATGCTCAGTATATTTTTCCATCAAGGAATTACAAATTAAAAAATGAAATATGATTCCACTTCACACGTCTAAAAATGATTAAAGTTAAAAATAAATAAATAAAGCAATACCATAGGTAGGTGAGCAAGCAAAGAAAATAATAGAAATTTTCATTCATTTTTGGTGGAAATGCAAAATGGCAGTCATTTTAGAAAAAAATTTGGAAGTTTCTTACAAAGCTAAATACAGTCTTACCATATGATCCAATAGTTACATTCTAAAGAATTTACCCAGTGGGTTTCTAAACTATGTCCATGCATAAACCTGCACATGGATACTTACAGCAACTTTATTCATAAAGAACTGGAAGCAACCAAAATGACCTCAATAGGTAAATGAATATCCAAACTATGGTATATACAGTATAACTAAAACAATGGATATATCCAGCATTAATAAGAAATAAGATGCTGAGCCATGAAAAGACACAGATAAATCTTAAATGCATATTCTGAAGTCAATGAAACCAATCTGACAGGGCTTCACACTATGAAGAATCACATTGTGATTCTAGTGAAATTACATTCGAGGAAAAGCAAAATTATACAGACTGCAAAAATATCCAGGGTTGCCAGGAGAAGAAGGACCAGGGAGATGTTGAATATGTGAAGCACATGGAAATTTTTAGGTTGGTGAAACTATTCTATATGATACTGTAATTGTGGATGTTTGATAATACATTTGGCAAAACCCTTAGAATTATAATCCCAAAAGATGATCTTAATGTCTGCAAATTTTAAAAAATCATCGAGAAGTTCAGGGAATTCCATGATGAAATGCTCAGTATGAGAAATACTATGCATTCAAAATGTAGGGAAAAAAAAAAACCTCACTAAAGTGGATGAAGAAAATGTGTTAACCTAAGTAACTCTGGAAATGAGTGGAGTAGGCAAAAAGAACTACACATAAAGCACTGTACTCTACTGGATAATTTTTTTTCCCAAGGAGTTATAGGTTAACAATTCTACTGCATCTACATACGCATATTGAATAATTTTTTAAATGTATGGCATGTAGTGAGGACTATGTTTCTCATTTTTGTAGTTTATGAGTTTATAGAGAAACATGAAAGGATATTAGAATAATTCATGTAACAGATTAGAGACATCACTATGTTTAGTTCTAGATAGATGACAGATGATAGAAAGATGATAGATAAATAGATGTTATGTGTTCACAGATACGTGTATATGCAAACAGGTTGGCATACACATATGTATTTCACTGCCAGCTGAGATGGTCTAAACCAATGACATCCCAGGAGCAAATACATCCAACACCCCAAACTTTGTTTCTAATACTATTATCCAATTAAAAGTATCAGTAATCCTTGGAGAAATACCACATTCTAAGATTTTCTAAGATTGGACAGGTGATGTATGGATATGACTGTAGCATCCTATGGTCTCGGTAAATAAGGAAGTGACCCTCCCCTACCAAAAAAGAACACACATTTATGGGTATAAATCAAAGGGACACAGGAGCTAACTGAAAGAGCTCCCAATAGCCAAAGCTGATCAATGTGACAAAATAAAGTAGAACTGGATTACGACATAAAGTACAAAATAAATATTTGAGGCCATACTGATAAAAATAAATGAGCGAATATATAAACAAAAGGTGGAATAGATTATCTCTCATGCAAAAAAAAAAAAAAAATCCAAGCAATATATGAGGATGCCTCATGTTCAAGAGGTGGAGCATAACTATTCCCTGTTTAATTTGTGGCATACACTTTGTAACTTACTTCTAAAGAGAAAACTTGGAAATGGAAGAGAAAGAGAATCTGACAAACATGACCTCAGCAAGGTGATGAAGCTCAATATCAACAGTGATAAACCGTGTTGATAGTATGTATCCTTGACGTGGTTTAACATAAATAGTATTTTACTTCATTGATCTTCCCCAGTCACATAACTCTGGTCTAATCATGGGGGAAATAATCAGCCTAATTTCAATTTAGGGATATTTTACAAAAACCTGACGAGTACTTCTTTATAAAAAAGAAAAGAGGGGTGCCTAGGTGGCTCAGTGGTTGAGCATTTGCCTTTGGCTCAGGTCTTGATCCCAGGGTCTTGGGACTGGGTCCTCTCCTGATCCCAGGGAGTCTCGCATCAGGCTCCTTGCAGGGTGTCTGCTCTCTGCCTATGTCTCTGCCTCTTTCTGTCTTTCATAAATAAATAAAATCTTAAAAAGAAGAAAGGAATTTATGTACTTGAGCACGAGTGTGCACATGCATATGCGCATGGGTCCCAGTGATAGGAAGGGCAGTGGGAAAGAATCTTCAAGCAGGGGTCCAGGCTAAGCTGGGAAGCCCACCACCTATGGGATCATGAACCCGAATGGAAACCAAAAGTCAGAGGCTCAATTGCTGAGCCACCCAGGCACCTCCAAAACCTTACTAGTACTTCTAAAAATTGTGAAGCCGTCAAAACTAAGAAAAGCTGGAGTAACTGTCACAGTCAAGAGAAACTAAGAGACCTACTAGATAAAACTAGTAAATGTAATTTGGTGTCCTGGGTGGGATCCCATTAGAGAAGAACATAAAGTATGACTATAGAAATCTGAATATGAATGTTAATAAAATATGAACTGTAGTTAATATTGTTTTATCAATTATAATAAATGTTACTAGTAGGGGAAATTATGTATGTGTTTATATGAAAGCTCTTTGTCCTATATTTTCATTTTTCTGTAATCTACAAGTGTTATAAATACACTTTTTAAAAAGCAGATAGAAAATCAGTTATCCAGAAATTATCTTATATACCTAGGAGACAGAAACAGGGTATGTTCTATGAAGTATCCACAATTTTAATATACTGGTGAAAGTATCAAAGAAAATAACTGACAAAAGAATAAACAAAAAAAGTGAATACACTGAATAGAGAATTCTAGAAACTCAGAGATTTAATTGTCACATGACAGTGCTGACATTGCAGATCCCAGTATCACTTTCCAAAATTCAGGAATTACATAACTTTCCTGACAAGCCTCTGCGCCTCCAACCAAAAACCTGAGCTTTTGAGGTAGGTTAAATTTAGGGGCTTGAAAGGGAAAAGATTGTTAGGAAGCCCAATTGACCAGTTTGGATGCACAACTAAACCAAGAAATACTACAGAGATTTTACTCAGTAATAATGCTGTTGTTCTAAAGCTATTTGTTTTACTCATATGTTTTGTTCTTTATTGGAAATAAATCTTGGAAGGAAGATGATATCATATTTATTAACTTCCCTAAAACCCCAAAAGTGACTCTAGGACACATCTCTATGGCAACTCCATCAGTATGAATTTCCACAAAATATCCTAACCTGGGAATACTGAGTATTAGTTAAGTAGTTTAGATTATTATCAACAAACCATTACAAATTATGTACTATATATCAGGAAATGCTTTAAGTGTTATACAAGTATTAACTTTTTAAATTCTTCACAATAATGTTTTGTATTAGGTATTATCCTGCTCATTATAGAGATGGAAATGGAGACAAAGAGTTTAAATTTCTTTCCCAAACTCATATGTCCATTAAGTAGGGAAGATGGGATTCTAACTCACATAGTCTGCCTCAAAGTCCATCCATTGAACCAATTTTCAATATCTCACACTTCTTCCCCTAGATCTCCTTTTACCAGTATATTAACTCTGTCATATTTTACTATTAATAAGAACCAAGAAGCAGAGATTTGTGCTCAAAACAACTGGTCTTTGATTTATTATATTTTCTCTCCCATCATAGTTCTAATGAATACTCCATAGAATGATGGATACTAGCTGGACTTCAATTTTTTCATGATAGTATTTAAGGTTGAATTGTGTTTAGGATGGGAATGAAAGTGAGGAGGTAGGTAAGTTTTGGAGAAATTGATGAGATAACAGTAATGTAAACAATATGGTAATGAAAAAAAGAGCCAGAATGACTTGCCAATCCCTTACATAAAATCACCCCAGATTTTCTGTGACCTGGACTTGTACATGGAGCCCATGAGAGGAATCTAGAACTAGAGGAATCTTGAGGAGAAAGAATGGGATGTAAGCCCTCCTTATAGCCTCCCATGCCTAGAGATAAGCCAATTTATCACAAGTTATCCCAAGCTTGGGAAATAGCATCCAGAATCAGGACTTTTTTTTCTTTTCTTTCTTTCTTTTCTTTCTTTCTTTCTTTCTTTTCTTTCTTTAGTGGCGTGGAGGAGGGCGGGAGGGAGGGAGGGAGGCGGGAGGGAGGAGGGAGGGAGGGAGGAGAGGGGGGGAGGGGAGGGAGGGAGCGGGGGGAGGGGAGGGAGGGAGGAGGGAGGGGGAGGCGGGCGTAGGCCGTGAGGGGGTTAGGGAGGGGGAGGCGGTAGCTGAGGAGTGGGGGAGGATGAGGGAGCGGGGTAGGTTGGGGGAGGGAGGAGGGAGAGTGGAGGGAGGTCAGTAGGCCTTGGAATTGTTTACACTGAATGAATCAGTATTCCTTACTTCACTTCCTTCCTTCCTCTTCCTTCCTCTTTTCCTTCTCCTTTCTTCTTCCAATGCGCTTGTTTGCTTCATATTTATGAAGCATGTAGCTCAGTGCCTCTAGACAACTCTGTTTTCTTCAGAGACACTCCATTTTAAGGTCAGTGTTTATAGTATAAGTCTTCCATTTCAGTCAGAGCAGATGGAAATGGAAACATTCTGGGGCAGGTGGGTGAACTAGCTCATCAAGAAAGTTAGAAGCTATGCTGATGAATTTGGCCTTGGGTTCAAGAAGGATCCACTAAGACAGGAACATTTTTTGTTTTCAAACAAAGTAGCAAAAAGAAGCCATTTTATTGTGGTCATTTCATTGAGATGTAGATTGAAGAGATAAAACAGATTTTGGAAATGGAGAAAAAAAGGAAAGCTCACTGAATATAGAACGTATCAATGAGCCCAGAGTGTAACAAGATAATAATTTATGCAAACTCAGGTTTGTACTATGATGAAGACTTTATAAATCTCATTCTTAAATATTTGGATAAATGGTATGTGCCTGTGTGTGAATGCTTATGCAAATACCTTTTTGACTTGCTTTCTGTGTTCTTTCTTAAGTCTTTGTCATTCAATTTACTTTTTCCTTTGCTTCCTATGGTTGTACCTTTACCTTCAATCTTGTCTCTCTTGCCTTCTCTTAGCTGTCACCATTTTATATCTATCTTGCTGAACTTTACCCAACTTTGTATACCCCTCTGTTCTCCATTCAGTTCTCAAGATAAATATTTCACAATTCATGCCTTCATATAACTGGCAGAAAAAAATACCAGATCTAGAATCCTTATATTTTCAAAGCTATTACAAAAAACAAAACAAAACAAAAAAACAAAAACAAACAAAAACAAAAACAAAAAAACAGTTTTTTTAAAGGCTTGACTCATCATTTACAAAACCAATTCCAAAATTTTCCAAACATATCTAAATCCATATATACCAGGATCATTAAGCAATAGTCTGTCTAAATTTCATTTCTATAAGCTGCTTTAAAATTTTTCCTTATTGAAAGGTAACAATATGACAATATACACCAAGTACAAAGACTCAAATAATCTAGCAATTATATTATTAAAATTTCCTAATTTATGTTGGCTTCCTAATATGTTATCATATTTGTTTATAATTCATGAATTAAATTTGCAAGATATGTATCATTTCATTACAATATGTGGAGACTATATTTTTTAAAGAAATAGGGCTACAGAATATTGATAGCTTGAAAGAAACAGAGCTATGATTTAAACAAAATTTTTTAGCTCCAAATCCTGAACTTTTTCCATTATTACATATCATAATCATAAAGTCAGTTTTGGTTACGTGGGCCCAAACTGCAATCCCATAAAGCCCTTTCTATATTTCTGACTCCAAATTATTGCCCTTGAGTATGTATCATTGCTACCAATCACTGTCTTTTCTATGTAAATTTATTATTTTTTCTCCTTGTCACCAAAACGGTCATAATCCAGTTAACTGAAAAAGATCTGACCACCTAACTTACTATTCTTCCTATGAATAGGATCAACAAAATAAAATATTCCTTTCCATGGTAACCATAGTTTTGCATAATAATTGCGAAATTTGGGATCCCTGGGTGGCACAGTGGTTTGGCGCCTGCCTTTGGCCCAGGGCGCGATCCTGGAGACCCGGGATCGAATCCCACGTCGGGCTCCCGGTGCATAGAGCCTGCTTCTCCCTCTGCCTATGTCTCTGCCTCTCTCTCTCTCTCTGTGACTATCATAAAATTAAAAAAAAAAAATTGCGAAATTCATGGAAGTCTTCTGAATGAGAGTTGATGAATAAGTAGGGTTCTAAGAATCTCTGAACCTCTAGAAACTCCAAAAGACAGAAAATGTCTTGTCTGCATCAATTCTATTTATCTTTTTCTTCTCTATTCGCCTCTAAAAGGAGAACATCAACACAGTAAAACCCCGAGAAAATCTTTAGTAGCTACCTAATGTTGTTATTGTTATTATTATTATTATTATATTTACCACATACTAGTCATTCTTCTTTGACATAATTCTTTTGAGAGCTCCTAATATATACTTTTCAAAAAGTGCTTGAAAGTTACAACTTCAGTAAAGCAAAGTTCTCTCACAATTAACTCTAGTTGAGGAAGGGATAGAGCACTACAAAACCTGAGAATATCATAGTACACAATGGAATCAGTGCCCATCTTTTGTTTTGAGGATTTAAAGGAGAGAAAAAGACATGTAAAATCAGGGCTACAAGATATTGTAATTCACACTGTTTTATTAAATTCACCCTTATATTTTTAAAACACATTCTAATTCATATATAATTGCTTATCTATATTATCTTATCCTTCAGCAGTTTCCAAATGTCGAATAAGTTAAATCAGATTAACTTGAGGAGATTTATAGAAATCATAAGGTACTGTCCCATACCTAATATCTCAGAATTTTCAGGGTCAGAACTTAGAATCTGTTTTTGTGTCTAATAATCCACAGGCTATTATGAAAAGTCAGGATTAGAAATCACTGCTGTGTAAACCCTCTCTCAGTGTGTATTTATAGGAACTCATGCAGAGCTTTGATTACTTCTTGCTTGCATTAACTTGGGATAACCTTGAAGAGCAAGTCAATTGTCACACATATAACCACCTGGCAAAAATGAAGCCAAACATGAGGTGCTCGTAAATCTGTGAAGTCACTTCTTTCAATTTCTTAGGATACAGTAAGGTAAATATTTGCTAGAAAATATGAGAAAAATGATAATGTTAAACAGTAATGAAATATAACAGGTATTTTTGAAAGATGGTTGGAATCTGACACAGAGAAATGAAGTAGAGTGTGGGCATAAAGAAGGAGGAAAAAATAATGAAGGAAATAGTGAAAAGTGACCATGTTGTCATGTAATCCAGAAAATTCTGTTAGTGTGCCCATCTCAGCTATGCGCCTTTAATATCTAGACTTTCCCTCTCCTGTATGAAAAATTCTATCATATCAACTCTCTCTAATTTAAATTTATAAATACTACTCCGATGACATTATTATTTCTTAAATAGCCCTTGGACTAAGTTTGTTAAGTACTTAGGAAGCAGCATGACGTATTGTCACTAGTATGGTCTTTGAATCCCAAACCCTAATTCTGATGTTTTTGGCGTGGGTTACTAAGTGGTTTTGTGATTCATCAGAGCCCTTCTCTCCTCTTCATTATAAGTGTGTCAATAATTACTACCTTTCTGGATTCTGGATTTTTTTTTTTTTTTAATTCGTGAGAGACAGAGAGAGGTAGAGAGACAGAGGGAGAAGCTGGCTCCTCCCAGGAAGTCTGATATGGGACTTGATCCCCAGACCTGGGATCACACCCTGAACCAAAGGCAGATGTTCAACTGCTGAGCCACCCAGGCATCCCCCTTTCTGGATTCTTAAATAATGTATACAAGTTGACACAAAGCTGTGTTTATTAACACAGGCTGGTGAAGATCTAGAAAGGTGAATACATTAAAAACTTCATTAGACACTGTGTTGAAAACAAGGTTTAGCTCCAGCAACCAGAGCACTTGGAAAGGAAGTGGTTGCAGAAGTCAGGGTTAAATTTGGGGCAGTTGGTTTCACAACTGAATGAAGAGATAGCAGCAAAAGAAAGAAAAGTGCAGAGAGATGGGAAAGGATCTGATCTGGAGGGTTGAAGAAGTGAAACTGTCAGGAAATACATAATTGTGAAGAAAAAGAATGAACCACGGGCTACAGAATTTGATATGACCAGGAACAGAGGTGATAATAAAGATCTGTAAGAGGGAGGGGAAAATGTGAGGTGTGATCTGGCTGTACGACTTGGAGTTCAATAATTGAAAGATAGGGTATCTATATATGCAAACAGACTGAGGATGTAACTGTAGGAAAAATAGCAAAAGATGTGTGGCCATGAACAGCTATTGAAGCCAGTCAGAAATTCAAGTCACACCTTTTTATGATGTGAAATAGAAACAATGCTAATGACACGTAGATACTAAATTTATTTTATTTTATTCTATTTTTTATTTATTTATGATAGTCACAGAGAGAGAGACAGAGAGAGGCAGAGACACAGGCAGAGGGAGAAGCAGGCTCCATGCACCCGGAGCCCAACGTGGGATTCGATCCCGGGTCTCCAGGATCGCGCCCTGGGCCAAAGGCAGGCGCCAAACCGCTGCGCCACCCAGGGATCCCTAAATTTATTTTAATGCAGCTTGGCACTATTTTGTTATTATTGTTTTGAATGTTTCTACACAGGTATTAAAAATATCTCCTACCACAGCTTCATAAGGAAAAGTTCACACTACATAAAATATTCAAATTTAATTTCTTTACATGGTAATGCAAAGTCAACCTTTGATTGTTACTGCTGCTTTGACCAAATTGCTCTTATGGTTTCATCGTTATCTCTTCTGCTATTTTCAACAATCAACTATAAAATCTAATGGTGAAGTCATCTCAATTGTATGTATTATAAACACTATGAGTTGGATTTCCTGCATTTAATACAGTCTTCCTTAATTGTAATGTTTCTGAAGAAAGAAGTATAAGAATTGACCTAGCTGCTTTTTCCATTAGGTTTCACACATTTAAAGGTTTTTGTGTAAATTTTACTTCCACAGGCTATAACAATTGACTATGAGATGGTGTTGCTTGGGATAAAAAAGGAAAATGTACTCATTAAAATCCCAGAGAAACCATACATTTTATTATTATTTTAATTCCTAAGCTAGAACGGCTTTAAAGAAGAGTAACGATGTATAATCTGTACACCAAATATCTAGCCCTTTGCATGATATTCTATTGGTCCTTGATGAAAGTTTAATTATGTTATAGAAATGAATGAAAACAAATCTAATAAATCTGAAAACTTGGTTGAAATAAAATAATAATAGCATGTACTTCAGTTTTCAAAAAAAATCACACAGTTATGTCATGATGGTCAGGGATATTAGAAAACCTCAAACATATTTTGTATCATTGTGTAGGAAATCAATAACATTGGGAGACATCTAGTCTATGCAGCTGTACAAGTTCTACAGAAGCATGGTGCCTTCTAATGACACACAATTCCATCCCAATTTCTTTCTCTTGCTGGGAATTCCAGGGCTGGAAGACATGCATATGTGGATTGGTTTTCCATTTTGTGTTATATAACTGACAGCCTTATTGGGAAATCTTACAATTCTTTTTGTGATTCAGACTGATCATAGTCTCCATCATCCTATGTTCTACTTTTTGGCCATTCTCTCCTCTGTTTACATGGGCCTATCCACATCCACCATCCCCAAGATGGTTGGCATTTTCTGGTTCAACTTGAGAGAAATCACTTTTGAGGGCTGCCTCATTCAGATGTTCTTCATCCACTTATGTACTGGTATGGAGTCAGCTGTGCTCGTGGCCATCGCTTATGATCATTACGTGGCTATCTTTAACCCTCTTCGGTACACACTGGTGTTGACAAACAATGTGGTATCCATTATAGCATTGATCATCCTTCTGAGATCCCTAGCTATCCCTAGCAATACCCTTTGTTCTGCTCATCTTAAGATTACCTTTCTGTGGACACCAAATCATCTCCCACACTTACTGTGAGCACATGGGCATTGCCCGCCTGTCCTGTGCCAGCATAAAGGTAAACATCATCTATGGCTTATGTGCTATCTCTATTTTGGTGTTTGACATCATAGCCATTATCATCTCCTATGTCTATACCCTCCATGCTGTCTTTTGTCTCCCTTCCAGGGATGTCCAAATGAAGGCACTCAGCACTTGTAGCTCCCATGTGTATGTAATGTTGGCTTTCTACACTCCAGCATTTTTCTCCTTCATGACCCACCGATTTGGCCAAAATGTTCCTCAATACATCCACATTCTTCTTGCCAACTTTTATGTCATCATCCCACCTGCTCTCAACCCTGTAATTTATGAGGTCAGAACTAGGCAGATAAGAGAAAAAGTAACTAGAATTTTAACATATAAACTATGAAGTTTGGACTTCAGAGTTAAGAGTTAAGAGGCTTGAGTATGAGAAAATGGAACTTATTCTCTACTCCCAAAATTGCCACAGTACAATGTTTGGGGAAGATGGTATCCTATGTGCAGATGTATAAAGTCTTTCATTCATCTTAGAAAGTGTCAGCCAAAAGAAACAATAATAAATACTTAATATAAGCATAGTTTCAACCACATATCACAAATGCCAGAAATTGTGATAAATAAAATAGCATTTACATGAAAAAATTCCATGAAGTTGATAAAAATTTAAAAATAATAACAAAAATAGACATATATTATGAGCCAGCCACTGCTTTCAAGACTTTGTGTTAATTCTTTAAACTCTTACAACTACAATAAGTAATTTCTATTTTTTTCCCTTCCTATAGTTGAGGGAACTGAAGCAATAATAATATTACATATTAACATTATTTTAGAGTAAGTACTATTTTCAAAGTTGAAATAGAAACTCATTTCTCAGATGAGTAAACTACACACACAACATGAGCATATAAAAAAGACTATGGACAAAAACAAGTAAGTAAATTTTACATGTAAGTAGAGATAAGATACTATTAGTAAGAAAAATGAACTCTTTATATAAGGTATTGATGGGAAGATGCACTTCACAATCTCTTATGACTTAAGAATCATTGAACTCTATGAAGCAAGAGGTAATATGGCTACTAATAATGGCATCTAATATTTCTTGACCCTTTATAATGTTCTAGGAACTACATTTGGTTCTTGGGTAGTTCACATTTTATAATGAGTTAAGTGGAGATCCAGAAGTTAAGTAATTTTTACAACTATTATGTAACAGGATTTTAAATGAGTTATTTAGTTTCAGCACACTTCCCTTACCTGCTTTGCTATAATTTAATATAGAAACAGACTGTGAAATAGGTGCTCAAAGGTTAAGAAAACATGTAGGTGTCAACATATTATTATGTAGCTTAAAATGGAATTATATAACACAGTGAGCATGAATATTCAGAAATGAGAATGAAAGATGACATATATAGTGTATATATATATACTTTGAATATGAATATACTATCATTAAAATAGAGAAAATTAATAGATATAAAAGATGGACATGAAAATGAACGACATAAAAATTAGCATGCCTAAGAGACAAATACAAAAAGAATTCTCAGTTCCCTGGAAGCAGGTATGAACCCAGATGCTTCAGAAAGCTTGACTCAAGCTCCCCAGATACTCAGTCCCTGAAGGGATTTACCAATGATGTCCTTCCCACGGGAGCTACATCCTCTGCATAAAGTCTTCTTGAGGAATTCTGGGCAGAAAGGCCAGACTGACACTGCAGAAGAAGGCATAACATTTTCCCTGAGAACGTCGCCCAAGTTATATTTTCATACTTATGGGAGGTCTCCCATGAAAAAGTTGAGATGGGCGGGGCAGCTCAGCATAGTGAACACTGAGGAGAGTTTTGGAAAGTTGCATCAAGTAGTGCCACTTACAGATATATCACAGATGGAAGTCCTTTTTTTTTCAGCTACCCCACAGAGAAGGAGCACACAGGAAGGAGCACTTCCCTACAGATGTTAGCCTGGGTGAGTGATCAGAGGCCAGAACCATGGAAACAAAAGTGGTAGTGAGGATGATGACCTTTGCGCTCTGAGCTGCAAAATTCATTCTACCTGTGAGTTAACCAGTGTTTAGATTTTGTAAAGATGAGAGTGTTTTTCAGTTTGAGTGATAAAAAACGAAGAATTTGAGATAGAGTCCTGTTTTGTTCCAGTTGAATCAAATCCAACCTATGTATTCTGTGTTTCAGAATGAAATTAAAGTAATTTGCATATTTATCTCAGGAAGAAAGTTTAATGGAATTCGATAGAGGAGTCTTAAAAGTCTTACCATTTGTCCCCTAACTAAATGAGCAATGCTTGCCTGGAATATTATGAAGATGCTTTAAAACATATCTCCTAATCTAATTAGATTAAGTTTTTAATTTTTGATTTAGCTTGAATGGTGAGGACTCAGTTCTCACGGTCCTTTCTATGGACTATGTTTAAAGTATTAGTAAGCTAATAGTGTTTTTTTTTTCACTTTGTGTTGTTTTTAGAAAATCAAATATTAACATCAAGAATCACATCTATGGATAACAATGACAAATTATTCTACCTAATGGTGCTAAGGTCATAGCATCAAGACATTTTGTTAGGCACCATATATACAGCCTCTTATTGTATTAGCACTAGATCTATTTGAAGTTTATACAATGATTATCTCAACCTCTACAGATAAGTAAAATAAAGCTCAAGGAATGACTTTCTAAAGGTTATTAGTATGTGAGAGAGTGAAGGAAGACATAAAGCTATGTTTACCTGGGTTAAAAGAGAGCGTCACTGAACACCAACCTAACTGATTCTTAATTAGTCACAATAGAAAGATGGGTTCTGATAGGGACAGAAAGATGAATTTGACACTGAGCGTACATCAGTTGGCAAAAACAGTCTAGTAAGAGGCTCTATCTGCTGGTCAGGGTCTGAAACAATGTAAATCATGAGACTTTCAAATAAATCCACACCTTTACAACTTTTGAGAAAGGGTAGGCATGGGACACACTGGTTCATCTGTCAGGCAAATGTCTATAAATAGACAGTGAATGCCGGAAGTACTCTGTGGAGAAATTTTGGCATTAAGCCTACCTAGTCTCAATAATCTAATGATGTATTGTTGGTGTCAAATATTTTTAACCCTGAATTATGCTGAAATGAATGTAATGAAAATATTGAAATAAGTTACTAATCCCTAATGGTGGCAAAATCATAGATACTAAGGAGAAGACTGACTTTGTTAACAGAGAATCTTTCACCATGAACCTCACATTTATGATTCTCTTTAATTAAACTTCAAACCATTGAAATTTCCTTTTACATGCCTGTAATGCCTGTGTTTCAACTGGGATGTACTTATCAGATGGTATCATCAACACAACAGCAAATGAAGATGAAATGGTCCTAGAGAATGTCAAGTCATTCTTGACAAAGAATGACTTTGTCAAGTCATTCTTGACAAAACTTCTATGTTTTAATTACAACAATTTTTCCTAGGTAAAAATAGCTCCCTGAAATTCACTAACTTTTCCTTTGTGTACTCCCCCAAAACTCAACATATTTCCATTGCTTTAGTTGCTAAGAACCACTGAAATCCTCAGACTTTTCTTTCCTTCTAATCTCACCTCTACCTGGCCCTGGGATCACTCTAGACCCCCACCAATTCTAGATCATATAATTTGTGGTCTAAACTGTCAACCTCTTTCTTCTTATACTTGAAGAACACATATATTGTTTTTATTTTAGGATCTGACTGCTAAACACTACAGGAAATGAGACAGGAAGAAAAAAAACATGAATATTTAATAATTATAAAATTATTTCTATAATTCTGAATAGAAGTTTTTATTTTTAATTTATAATTAATCCCTACTTCTATATTTACCTTAGCAGTGGTATTAAATTTGCCCAGGGTAAATTTAACAATAGGGAGACAGACACATAATTCAATTTCTAATCATACAACAAATGTTTGTGAGTTATGTAAGACAAACACCTTGGACTCTTTTCACTTTAGCTTTGTTTGCCTATAAATCTGATATGATAACAGCTACTTCAGAGAGACATTTTGAAATTTGAGTGAGAATATTTATAAAGCATTGAGTATTGGTGTTTGGTAAATATTTTTTTCTTTGCTTGACCTTTTGGTAGCATAAAGTCAGTCAAATAAAGGAGAATAATATCTATGTATGTATCTAAATTATCTATGTATGTACCTGAACTAGAGAAAAAATATATTTCAAAGACCATCTCAATTGGTACATTCTCAGTTGATTATGCCTCTGGATTCCTAAAATAAATTATGAATTTTAATAATGGAGTAATTTGAAATTTGGTTGAAGATGTTGAGGATGTTTGGGAAATTTCAATAGAACATAAAAATACCCTACTAACTGCAAAACAAATGCTAAATTTAAGAAAGCTCAGAGAGAAGAGTAAAACACATCCTAGGATACACTGCTAGCATACTATGTGGTTGTGTACTTCCCCCTCAAATTTGTCATTATTCAGAGTGATTTTGGTTAGTGAACTTGTTGCACATAATCATAAAGAAAATACCACAGTTAGCATTTGACTTAAAAGCTGATGAGTGTGAATAAAACGGAAAATATCAGGAATAAAAGCTAAATGCCATTTGAAACAATAATTTTTGTATGCTCCTTGAGTGGGATTTTGAAATATTTTAAATTTTGGGAATTTTTAGGGGGGTAAATAATTCTGTGTTTAAAATAAGCTCTCAAACTGAATATTTTATTAAAGCAAATGATACTGTACTTTATAAAACATTAAAGATGACACTTATTTCAACTACATTTATATATTATACCATTTCAATGGAGCATTTCAAACATTTACAAACTAAGCAGAGATGCATAATGTTCTCAGTATTCAGTGTCAACAACTGTAAACATTCTATTTTCTCCAGCCTTGGATTTGATTTTTTTTAAGTAAAATTTGCATTTTGTTTAAATATAAAAATATCTGTACAGTTTTGGAAAGTGTATGTATCTATAAATCCTATACCTCTATAAAGATATAAATTTTTCTATCATCTCAAAAAGTCCTTTTGTGTTCCTTCCCAGTCTGTCTGTGACCCCTTTCAAACTCTGGGCTACCACTAAATAGATATTTTCAGTATCCATTTTTTGTTAAATATTTAATTTTAAGTAGTCTCTACACCCAAGTTGGTGCTTGAACTCACAACCATGAGATCAGGAGTCACAAGCTCTACCGACTGAGACAGCCATGTGCTGCAGTTCCCATTTTCTTTGTATGGTCTAGATCTTCATATAAATGAAGTTATTTAATTAGTACTCTTTAGTAATTAGTAGCAGTTGATATTTCACTATAATGATATAGATTCATCTACATTAACACACATATAGTCAATTCATTTTTATTGCTGAGTAGAATTTCATTGTATAAGTATTTCAAAATTTATTTGTCTGTTCACTATTGATGCTACGAAGATTCTTGTACAAGTCTTTGTGTGGACACATACATTCACTCATCTTGAGAAGGCTCCTAGGAGTTCAGTTTTTGTTCGTTATTTGCTAGCTGTAAGCACTGTCATATGCTCTTAACACAAATCCTTTTACAGAAATAAGAGGTTGTGACTGATTTCTCCCTGGCTTTGACCTCTAAATTCATGTTCTTAAGAGTAAGTTTTAAAATTTAATAGCATTTAAGAGGCTATATTTTTATGGTATTGCTTTTTGTGTTCTAAGAAACCATCACTTTCCATTGGGTTGCAAAGATATTCTCCTTCCTTTGACTTCATACATGTTAGAATTTGAGTTGCTTTTTTTTAATTTCAACATCTATGTCTATTTTAGAAATGTAATTAATATTTGATTTTGTTGTGAAGCTAGAATCAAGATTCTTTTTTGTTTTCCATAAGTATATTTAGTTGCACCATTATTGTTGGTAGAAACAACTCTCCTATCTACACTGAATTACTACATTGCTCACTTTATAAAATTTACCTGATGATGGAAAATATGTCTATTCTGTTCTTTCTGTTATGCTGTATTTATCTATTTGTCCATCTTTGTGCAATTAGCACACTTCCTTGAACTTCTTAAAGTCTGAAGTCTATTATAAGTACCTCTGTCTTGTTATTATTTTCCAAAGAATTTAGGATATTCTTATAATTATTTTAGAAAAAGCTTAAATTTCTTGGTATTAATTGAAGCTGTTTTAAAGTTATTGATCAACTTAGGAAGAACTGACATCTTATCATATTTCAGTTTTCCAGACCATGGACATGTTGTATGTTTTAAAATGTCTTTTAAAATTTTAAGTGCTTATTGTTAAGTATTCCATGCTTTTGATGACATTATAAATGGTATGTGAATTTTCACAAAATTTTAATTTAAAATTTTACTTTCTAATTGTATGCTGGAAGTATACAGAAAAGTATTGATTCTTGTATCTGATTAATTGGTAAGCTAAATAATTAGTTCTAAATTATTGATTTTTAAAAATTTTTATTTATTTATTTATGAGAGACACAGAGAGTCAGAGACACAGGCTGAGGAAGAAGCAGGCTCCTTGAGGGGAGCCTAATGTGGGACTCGATCCTGGGTCTCTGGGGCCACACCCTGAGCCAAAGGCAAGACACTCAACCGCTGAGCCACCCAGGCATCCCTAAATTTATTGATTTTTATGTAAGTGTTCATATCACTTATGAATAAGAAAGTTTACTTCCTTCATTCCAATTTTAATGTCTTCTTATTTACTTTTTCTTGATATATTGACTTTGTTGGAACCTCCAGTAAAATATTAAATATAATTGATGGTAGTGATATGCTTGCTTTTATTCTCAACCCCAGAAACAAACCTTTCTGTGTTTCACCACTCACTATATGGGTTTTTCATATTCCTTTCACTAAATTGAACACATTTTATTTTTCTCCTACTTTGCTAAAAGTTTCTTATTTTTAAAATATCACATCTAGATTCTGAATTTAATGAATATTTTTTACATGTACTACAATTATCTCTCTTTTTGTATTATGTGGTGAATTTTTGATAGTAAAGGTAGAAAACACTACTAATAAGTTCTTTACAGCCTAAATGCACAGTTTTGTGAAAATATAAATCTAAATACAGTCTTATTAAGGCAAGTAAAGGGAAAGGTAACACCTAACAAAGAGGGCACTATGATAGACAAATAAGCCTTGTAAGTAGATATTTTCTTGATCATCATATCAAAAGTTCTTCTCATTCCAATTCCTCATTCTTTTTTTCCATAACATTTTTGTAGAGTTTTCTCTTACATATCCACTCAACTAAGTCACCAAGTTGATTTGAAAATGTAATACAAATTTTGGTTACTGGAAGTGTTTTCAGTTGATAATAGTAAATACAGATGAGATTTTCACAAAAGAATGAGCTAAAGATGATCATGGATCACTACAACACACTACCACCAGAAAAGACTATTTTTAACTTTCACAGTCTCCATGGAATATTACATGGAATAGTCAATAATTTAAATTTAAAGGTCAATTATCCTTACATTCTTTCCCATTATATTTGTAAGTGTCTAGTTGGTGTACCATTATATATTTATAATCACCATATATATTCCCTTGTGTCTCCCCAGAAATACTGAAGAAGACCATAGAGTATTTTCCAAGAGTTCTCAGCAGGATGTCTTCTGTCAATGACAGTGCCTCATATCCCTCTGCCTTCCTTCTGTTGGGTATACCTGGTTTGGAAGCTTTCCATATCTGGATTGCTTTCCCTTTCTTTGTTGTTTATCTGATAGCACTTGTGGGGAATGTCACAATCCTGTTTGTGATTAAGACTGATCAGAGTCTTCATCAACCCATGTTCTATTTTCTGGCTCTCCTCTCCTTTATTGACCTAGGCCTCTCCACTTCTACCATTCCCAAGATGCTAGCTATATTCTGGCTCAACTTCAGGGAGATAAGATTTGAAGGCTGCCTCATTCAGATGTTCTTTATCCATACCTATACTGGTATGGAATCTGTCGTACTGCTGGCCATGGCAATTGACCGCTTTGTTGCTATCTGTTATCCACTGAGATACACCACTATTCTCACCAACAGAGTGGTAGCCATCATGGCCTCCTTTGTAGTGGGGAGGCCAGTCCTCCTTGTCATCCCCTTCTGCCCTCTTCTCAAACGATTGCCCTTTTGTGGACACTACATTATTCCTCACACTTACTGTGAACACATGGGAATCGCCCGTCTTGCCTGTGCTAATATAAGGGTCAACATCATCTATGGTTTATTTACCATTGCTGCCCTGATTTTTGACTTGATCCTTATTGCCCTTTCCTATGTTCAGATCCTACGAGCTGTTTTCTGTCTTCCTTCGAGGGATGCCAGACTCAAAGCACTTAGTACATGTGGTTCACATGTCTGTGTCATCCTAGCCTTCTACACACCAGCATTTTTCTCTTTTATGACACACCGATTTGGCAGAAATATTCCTCGCTGCATTCACATCCTCTTGGCCAATCTGTACGTGGTTGTTCCCCCTTGTTTAAACCCAGTCATTTATGGGGTCAGGACAAAGCAAATTCGGGACCGAGTTGTGAAAATATTTGTAAAGAAAGAGTGACCCAAATGTATTCAAAAATCAATAAATTCTTTTAGGCTGACCTTCAACCTGTATATCTCTCAAGGTGCCCCAAACTGGAATCATGTAAGGGCCACTTTGGCATCACTTCAGTCTTTATTAGTGTCTCCTAAATTCACACTTCATCATGCCTTTATGTAATTTGCACTTTTTTCAATAGATTACATACTGCTTTTTCTCATTTAAGGTGAAAGAAGACTGTGGGGCTTTGTAAAGAATGTAACAAAATTCTCAAATGTGTGTAAATATGCCAGCAGTGAAATTTATGTACAGATTTGATTAAAAAAAAGATTCTGGTGGCATAAAATCCTTCAGTTTTTCAAAATATTGATGCACCAATAATTTGGAATCTGTTCTTCAATTACCTATTTATCTGCCAATATTACTTTTATCTAGGTGATATTTCTTAATTTCACTCAGAGGGTTATGGCAGTCTGCATGCTATTTATCACTCAACTGAGTCTCTGAAAGAGTTAAACTCATTCTATGTTGCCAACTCTACAAAACCAGAGGAAAGCATTCATGAAAACAAAATTATTTATCAAATTTCTTCATAAACTCAGTTGCAAAAAGTATTAAGAATTATGTAAATTGAGTTTAATGATAAATAACATAATCCTATATTATGGCCAAGTAGCACTTACCTAATAAATGCGGGGGAAATTTTAATTTGAAAAATAAATTAATGCTTTTCAACATATTTTCAAACAAAGGTAATTATATACGATGTTAATAAATGCAGAAAAAAATTTGACAAAATCCATCATGAATTCCTGATAAAAATTTCAGAAAATGAGAAAGAGAAGGAAACTCACCAGTAGGATAAGGAAAACCTCTGGAAATTGGTAGATTACATCATAATGAAGAAAGACTATTTTCTCTCTATTATCAAAAATATTCAAGCCTCTCTGTTCTTAAAATGTCTACTTGCTTTTGTCCAGCCAATGTAGTAAGGTCAGTAAAAGGAAATAAAAATCATTGATATTAGAAGGAAATTTACTATTGATATGGTTTTTCCATGTAGAAAAATCTTACATAACATACTAAAAGCTGCTAGAACTAATCTGTGGGTTTAGAGGATACCAGATTACTAAACAAACATTTAAATTTCTTATTCTAATGACATTCTGTTAGAAAAATATATAAAAATATTATTTGCAATAGCCTCAAGATAGAATATTTAGGGACACATTTTATTTTTTTAAAAAGTAAGACTTGCAGAAAGAAAACAAAAAACAATGGTGAGAACATATATAAAAGGAGATATATACACAATTGTCATGTATCCAAGCCTCGGTATTGTGAATATTTCTATTCTCTCCAAGTTGATATTTAGATTTAATCATATTCCAATTTAATTTCCAGCAGGCTTTCTCTTGTAGAAATTGAAAAACTGTTTCAAAAATATATGTGGAAATGTAAAGTAACTAACCAAACAACTTTGAAAAAATGTTAACAAAGTTGGAGGATTTAATAAAGACAGTATGCATAAAGTAGTGGCATAAAGAAATGCAAATTAATCAACAAACTAGTATAGGAAGCCTAAAATAGATCCACACATATAGTCTTAATTGATTTTCAACAAAATGCTAAGGTAATTCAATATAGAATGGATAGATTTTGGAACAATTGGGTGATCATATGCAAAAGTATGCCCCTCAATCTATACCTTCCATCCTATGCAAAAATAAGTATGGATCATAAATCTAAACGTAAAACCTAAAATTAAAAATCTTCTAGGAGACATTATATTAAAGATTAATAATCAGATATATTTTTAAATTATTGAGCTGCATTTCATAAAAATTTAAGAGCTTCTGTTCTTCCAAAGTTTAATTAAGAGAATAAAAACACAAGTTGCAGAGTTCAAGAAAATCTAGCAAATTAATTATATGATAGTGCACTTGCATTTAGTATACACAAGGTAGTTTTAAAATTAGATAAAAAGATGGGCACCTGGATGGTTCAGCCAGTAAGTGTCTGTCTACAGCTCAGGTCATGATGCCAGGGTCCTGGGATAGAGGCCTGCATCTGGCTCCCTGCTAAGCGGGAAGTCTTCTTCTCCCTCTCCCTCTGCTGCCCCCCCCCCCCCGCTTTTGCACCCTCTTTCTCAGTCTCTCTCTCTCTCTCTCTCTCTCTCAAATAAATAAATCTTTTTAAAAAATAAAATAAAATTAGATTAAAAAAAACTAACCATTCAATATTAGTGGACAAACTTTTTTAATATAAAAATAAAAAAAAATAAAATGAAAAATATATACAGATTGAAAATCACTGCATAAAACATCTCAGTGCCATTAATAATCAGGAAATGTAATTAAAGTAATTAAAGTCTCAGTGACATACAACACACTATTATGAAGTCCAAAAATATTATGATGACTTTAATATGTGTTGACTCTATTTTGAGGGACCTATTCCTGAGCTCTCTATTCTGTTCCACTGATCTGTTTATTCTCTTGTCTGTATCACATTGTCTTAATTATATAGATTTATACTAAGTCTTTAGGTCAGGTAGTATAACTTCTCCAACTTCGTTCTTTTCCTTCAATGTTGCATTGGCTATTCTGGACATCTTTTTCCTCTTCATATAAACTGTAATCAATTTTCCAATATTCACAAGTAACTTCCTGAGATTTTGACTGGGATTATAATAAATCTATACATCAAGTTGGGAAGATCTAACATCTTGACAATATTGTCATCCTACTGTGAACATGTACTACTCCTCTTTTTATTTATTTAATCCTTCTCTTTACAGAGTTTTACAGTTTTTCTCATATAGATATTGTACACGTGTTTTAAAATTTATACCTAAGCATTTTTTGCTTGCTAATGTAAATTGTATTATGTTTTTAATTTTAAATTCCACTTTTTCATTGTTTGTATTTAGGAAAGTAATTGACATTTTTAGAGGTTTTATTTTTAATTCAAGTATTGTCAACATATAGTATTATATTAGTTATAGGTGTAAAAATTTGGTGATTCAACAATTCTATACATCACTCAGTGCTCATCATGATAAGTGCACTCCTTAATCCCCATCACCTATTTTATCCATCAGTCCACCCACTTCCCCTCTGGTAACCATCTATTTGTTCTCTACAGTTATGAGTGTATTTCTTGGTTTGTTTCTCTTTCTCATTTCCCCCCTTTGTTTGCTTGTTTCATTTCTTAAATTCCACATATGAGTGGTATTTGTCTTTCTCTGACTGACTTACTTAACATTATACTCTCTATCTCCATCCATGTGTAGCAAATAGCAAAATCTCATTTTTTATGGCTGAATGATATGTGATTGTATATATACTGCATCTTTATCCATTCATCTATAGATAGTTTGGCTGGTTTCATAATTTGGCTATTGCAAATAATCCTGCAATAAACCTAAAGATGAATATATTCTTTCGAATTAGTGTTTTGTATTCTTTGCAGTGCTACCACTGGATATTTTTAGTACTATTTTTAACTTTCTGAGGAACCTCCATACTGTTTTCCATAGTTGCCACAGTTTGTGGCAAACGCAACAGTTTGCATTCCCACCAATAATGTACTAGTGTCCCTTTTTCTCTACATCCCCACCAATACCTGTTGTTTCTTGTGTTGTTGATTTTAGCCATTCTGACAGGTGTGGGGTGATATCTCATCATAGTTTTGATGTACATTTTCCTTTTACAAGTCATGATGAACATATTTCCAAGTGTCTGTTGCCCATCTGTATGTCTTCTCTGGAAAATTGTCTATTCATGTCCTCTGCCCATTTTTAATTGGATTATTTGTTTTTTGGGTGTTGAATTGTATAAGTTCTTTATAAACTCTTGATACAGATACTTTGTCACCTATGTCATTTGCAAATATCTTCTCCCATTCAGCAGGTTGTCTTTCAGTTTTGTTGATTGTTTTCCTTTGCTTCTGATTTTGATATAGTCCCAATGGTTTATTTTTGCTTTTATCCTCTTTGGCTCAGGAGACAAATTTATAAAAACATTGCTATTGCTGATGTCAGAGAAATTATTGCCTGTGCTCTCTTCTAGGAATTTTATGGTTTAGGTCTTTAATGCATTTTGAATTCATTTTTGTTTATGGTGTAATAAAGTAATCCAGTTTCATTCCTTTGCATGTAGCTGTCCAATTTTCCCAACACCATTTATTGAAAATATTTTTTCCCCATCATATTTTTTCCCTCCCATATTGAAGATTAATTGACCAATTAATCACTGGTTTGTTTCTGGGCTTCTGATGATCTATGTGTCTATTTTTCTGATAATTCCACACTGTTTTGAGTATTACAGTTTGTAGTTTAATATGAAATCTAGAATTATGATATCTCCAGCTGTATTTTTCTTTTACAGGATTGTCTTGGCTATTGAGGGTCTTTTGTAGTTCCACATAAATTTTAAAATTATTTGTTCTGGTTCTTTGAAAAATGTTGGTATTTTGATAGGGATTGCATAAAATCTGTAGATTGCTTTGGGTATTGTGGACATTTTAAGAATATTTGTTCTTCCAATCATAAGCATAGTTAATTTTCCATTTATTTGCATCATCTTCAATTTCTTTCATTGGTGTTTTACGGTTTTCAGAGTATAGAATTTTCACCTACTTGATTATGTTTATTTCTACGTATTTTATTGTTTTTGGTGGAATTATAAATGGGATTGCATTCTTAATTTCTCTTTCTGATGCTTCATTCTTGGTGTGTAGAAATGCAATGGATTTCTGTCCGTTGATATTTTAACCTACAATTTTAGAATTCATTTATCAGTTCTAGCAGGTTATTATTTTGTGTGTGTGTGTGTGTGGAGTCTTTAGATTTTCCTCTAAGAGTATCACGTCATCTGCAAATAGTGAAAAGTTGAGTTCTTTTTTTTTAATATTTAAATTTTTTTTAAATTTTTATTTTTTTATGATAGTCACAGAGAGAGAGAGAGAGGAGAGAGAGGCAGAGACACAGGCAGAGGGAGAAGCAGGCTCCATGCACCGGGAGCCTGATGTGGGATTCAATCCCGGGTCTCCAGGATCGTGCCCTGGGCCAAAGGCAGGCGCTAAACCGCTGCGCCACCCAGGGATCCCGAAAAGTTGAGTTCTTTATTACCAATTTGGATGCCTTTCATTCTTTTATGTTATCTGATTGTTGTGGCCAGGACTTCCAGTACTATATTGAATGAAAGTGGTGATAGTGGACATCCTTGCCTTGTTCTTGATATTAGGGGGAAGTCTCTTATTGAGTATAATGCTGGATATGGGTTTTCCATATAAGGCCTTTATTATGTTGAGGTAAGTTTCCTCCAAACTTACTTTTTTGAGGGTTTTTATTGTGAATGAATGTTGTACTCCGTCAAAAGCTTTTTCTGCATCTACTGAAATGATCATATGGTTTTTGTCCTTTCTCTTATTGATGTAACATATCACATTGACTGATTTGTGAACATTGAACTATTCTTGCACCCTGGGGATAAATCCCACTGGATCATGATGGATGATTTATTTTTGTAATGTTGTTACTTTCAGTTTGCTAATATTTTATTGAGAATTTTTGCATCTATGTTCATCAGAGATATTAGCTTGTAGTTATCTTTCTTGTGATGTCTTTATCTGATTCTGGTATCATGGTGATATCAACCTCATAGATTGAATTTGGAAGTTCTTCGAATTTTTTGGAATAGTTGAGAATAGGTGTTAATTATTCTGTAAGTGATTAGGAGAATTTTCCTGAGAAGCCATTTGGTCCTGGACTTTTATTTGTTGGGAATGTTTTTTTTATTATTCAAGCTTGTTACTGGTAATCAGTCTATTCAAATTTTCTATTTCTTCCTACTTCAGTTTTTGTAGGTAATATATTTCTAGGAATTTATCCATTTCTTCTTGGTTGTCTAATTGGTTGGCATATAGTTTTTCATAATATTCTTTTACAATCATTTGTATTCTATGATGTTGGTTGTTATTTCACCTCTTTAATTTGTAATTTTGTTTATTTGATTCTTTTCTCTTTTTAAAAATAAGTCTGGCTAGAGATTTATAAATTTTGTTGATCTTCTCAAAGAAATAACTCCTGGTTTCATTGACCTGTTCTATTGTTTTATTTTGTTTTGTTTTTAGTTTCTATGTTACTTATTTCTACTCTAATCTTTATCATTTCCATCCTTTTGCTGGCTTTGCGTTTTACTTTTTCTTCTTTTTCTAGCTCCTACTGGTGTAAGGTTAGATTGCTTATGTAAGATTTTTCTTGCTTCTTATGTAAGCCTGTATTGCTCTAAACATCCCTCTTAGAACTGCTTTTGCTGAATCCCAAAGATTTTGGATAGTTGTGTTTTCATTTTTGTTTGTTTCAATGTACTTTTTGATTTCCTCTTTGATTTCTTCAATCACCCATTCTTTGTTTAGTAGCATGTTGTTTAACCTCCATGTATTTGTGATCTTTCCAAATTTTTTTCTGGTGGTTGAATTCCAGTTTCATAACATTGTGCTCAGAAAAGGTGCATGGTATGATCAATATTCTTAGATTTGTTGAGGCTTGTGCTGTTGCCTAATATATAATCTATTCTGGAGAATATTCCATGTGTGCTTGAAAAGAATGTGTATTCTGTTATTTTAGCACAGGATATTTTGAATGTATCTGTTAAATCTATCTGGTTCAGTGTGACATTCAAAACCACTGTTTCCTTGTTGGTTTTCTATTTAGATGATCTGTCCATGGATGTATATGGGATGTTAAAGTGCCCTATTATTATTGTGTTGCTATCAATTATATCCCTTATATTTGTTTTTAACTTCTTTAAGTATTTGAATGCTCCTATATTGGGTACTTAAATATTTACAATTATTATATCTCCTTGTTGGATAGTCCCATGAATAATTGCATAGTGTCCCTCTTTGTATCTTGTTACAATCTTTGTTTTAGAGTCTCTTTTTTTTTTTTCTGAGATAAGTTATTGCTGCTCTGGCTTTTATTTTCATATTCATTTGAATGATAAATGCTTTTCTATCCTTTCACTTTCAATCTGCATGTGTCTTCAGGTCTGAAATGAGTCCCTTATAGGTAGCATATGGATGGGTTTTGGACTTTTTTTTTTTATCCATTCCACCACCTTATGTCCTTTAATTGGAGTGTTTAGCTCATTTACACTCAAAGTAATTATTGATAGGTATGTTTTTATTTGACATATTTCCTGTTGTTTTGTTTTTTTTTTTTAGTTCTTCTCTGTTCCTTTCTTCCCTTGTTGTCTTCTCTCACAATAAATTGGCTTTCTTTAGTGATATGTTTAGATTCCTTTCTCTTTATTTTTTGTATATCTATTATTGGTTTTTTATTTGTTGGTACCACTTGGTTTGTATATACCATATTCTGTATATAGCAGTCTATATTAAGTTGATGGTAGCTCTAGTTTCAACCCATTCTTATTCCTCTCCTCCATACATTTTAGGCATATAGTGTCATACTTTATATCTTTTTAGTCTGTGAATACATTGACTGATTTTTACGAATATACTTATTTTTATTGCTTTTGTGCTTTCTACTTTCCTTACTCTCACTTACAGTTTTCCCACTCAAAGAGTCCCCTGTAACATTTCTTGTAGGGCTCATTTAGTCATCATGAATTCCTTTAACTTTTGTTTGTCTGGGAAACTATTATCCCTTCTTCTATTCTGCATGAAACCTTTGCGAGATAGAGTATTCTTGGCCATAGATTTTTTTTTTCTTTTCAGCACTTTGAATATATTATGCCACTCTCTCTGGACTGCAAAATTTCTGCTGAAAAATTAGCTAAGAGCCTAATGGGGTTTCCCTTATATATAACTGCTTTCTTTTCTCTTGCTGCTTTTTAAATTGTCTCTTTGTCACTACTTTTTGCCATCTTTAATTGCTATGTGTCTTGGTGTGGACCTTTTTGGGTTGATTTTATTTGGTGATCTCTGTGCCTCCTGGATATGGATTTCTGTTTCCTTCCCCAGATTCAGGATGTGTTCAGCTATTATTTCTTCAAACAAATTTTCCAATTCCTTTTTTCTTCCTCTTCTCCTTCTAGAATTCATATAATGTAAATATTATTATGCTTTATAGTGCCTCTGAGTTCCCTAAGTCTTTTCTCCTTTTGCAATTTTTTTTCCTTTCACCTGCTCAGCTTGATTAATTCCATTTCTCTGTCCTCCAAGTCACTGATTTGTTCTTGCTTTGTTTAGTTTGTTTACTCCATCTGGTGTGCTTTAAATTTCACTTCTTGAATTCTTCATCTCTGATTGGTTCTTTTTTTATCTCATTGTTAAGGGTTTTGCTGATGTCCTCTATTCTTTTCTCAAGTCCAGTATCTTTATGATCATGACTTTAAATTCTTTTTTTTTTTTTTTTTATGACTTTAAATTCTTTATCAGGGGCACCTGAGTGGCTCAGTGGTTGAGCATCTGCCTTTGGCCCAGGTTGAGATACTGGGATTGAGTCCTACAGGACTCTGCTTATGTCTCTCTCTGCCCATGTCTCTGCCTCTCTCTTTGTGTCTCTCATGAATAAATAAAGGAAACATTTAAAAAATAAATAAATAAAATTAATTAATTAATTAATTTTCTATTAGGTATACTACTTATCTACATCTTGCTTAAGTGTCTTGCTGTGATTTTGTCCTGTTCTTTCATTTGATATATATTTCTATGTCTCTTCATTTTGTTTAACTCAGTGTCTGTTTCTCTGTGTTAGGAAAGACAGTTGTATCTCCTGCACTTGAAAGTAATTGCCTTATGATGAAGAGGTCCTGTAGTGCCCTACCATGCAGTGCCTCTGTTCACTGGAACCTGGCACTTCAAGGGTATCTTTTATGTGTGATGTGTATGCCCTGCTCTTGTGGCTGAGCCACTTTTTCCTTTAGTCCAGTCATCTGCAATGGCCTTTTGTGGGCAGTGTTTGGTTCCTGTGGTGTTACTGGGCCAGTATTAGGATATCTTGGGCTTGGTTGACTCAGACTAGTTGCATAAAACTGAAGGGTGCTTTCCTTGTGTTGTCCCCTGAGAACCTTTTTTTGGTGGGTGGGGCTTGCAATCAGATCAGTTGTCTTCTTCCAGCCCACTGCTGGATCTCTATCTAACTAGTGCGTATGGTTATCTTTCCCACTTTCCAGAACAGGACTGACTTTGGACTGGTGCTGACACTGTAGTGGCTGCATGCACTGCCTGTCCTGTGGTATCTCTTTCTATAGCCTCTTGCCAAGAGAGTATTGGAAAAGGAAGATCTGTTCAAGTACAGTACAGTGGGGCACCTATACCACCCAGATTGAAGGAGGCTGTCCAGAGGGTGGAAATACAGCATGGAGTGGGGGGACACAGCAGTGCTAGCAAGTTAGGTAAGGAGTCCACAGGTTACCATGTGTTTACCCTGAGAGGGGAAATGGCTTCTGGCAGTTCCTCTGTTCCTGGAGGACTTCCCCAGTGATTTCTGTCCCTCTAGGACACATTCTGAGATTAGTAAATAACTCTCCTGTATGCTCCAAGCACCTTTCAAACTGTTGCTTCTATGCTGTATCTCCTTGGGCTGTTTGTTATGCTGTCTCTTTAAGGGCAAGGACTCAGTGTCTTCTCATCCTCCAGTCTCTCCCAGAACTTAGCACACTGATTTTTTTAAAAAAAATTCATGGTTTAAGTCCTGCTAGTTGTAAGAAGCTGGTGTTCTGGTACTCTTATGGTGATTCATCTTCCCCATGTGGGCTCCCTGGTGTGACTGTCTGCTTTCCTCTCCTCCAGGCCTACAGCATCTACCCTTGTTGTGGACAGTCCCACAAGTCTGTTTAGTTTCTGATTTCATTTCTACAGTGTCTACCCTCTGAGGTGTGTCTAGACCTCTTCTCTACGTGTAGTTGTGGAGTTTCTTCTGGCAGTTTTCAGGTCATTTTATGGCTTATTTACACTGATGTGAGTGTTTTCTAGTTGAATCTTGGATGAGTGAGCTTAGGGTCCTCCTACTCCACCATCTTCCCTGGAAGTCTGGAAAGTAACTGACTTTTGCATATTAACCTTGTATCCTGCAACATTGTTGTAATTGCTTATTACCGCTAAATAATTTTACCTATGAAAATTGTAGGCATATATTCACAGAAAGTTTTATACACAAATACTCAGAGCTACTTCATTCACAATACCCAAAAGCTGGAATCAACTCACATATTTATCAATAATGACTTTATGGACAAACTCAGGCTTATCTACATAATATTATACCCTCAGCATTATAAGGGAATAAGCTGATGATATATATCACATGAGGATAAATATTAAAATAATGTGTTTAGTGAAAAAAGAATATACCAGAAGAAAAGAGGCATAGTGTATAATTACATCTATATAAAATTAAAACAAAAACAAAAGCCCCAACCTAATCTATAGACACAAGCTGTCATTATTTGGGAAAACAGGATGGACTTCAGGAGAAGACAATAAGTATGTATTTCATAGGCACATGAGGAAATTTAAAGTAATAAAAGATATGTTTATTATCTTGGCAATTCTTTCACAGTTGAATACATATGAAAACATACCTTAAATTGTATATTTTAACTATATTTACTATATGTCAGACATCAATAAGGTTGTTAAAACATATCCCCAATGACTGCCATTCTTACTCATAACATAAGCCAAATACATTAGCATTACCTGGGTGTTCTACATGTGGGGTTGAGATATCCTTGAACTATTTCTTCTACTATTCTCTCCTTTACATTTTCCTTCTTACTCTGAAGCTATATTGGCTTTCTCATTTCTTTCAGATTTGAAGGACAGTGCAAAATGCAATGCTTTTTTCTATTTCTTCTCCTTAAAGTACTCTTAGAGTTTGTCTTGTTAAATCTGTTGTCTCCAAATACTTTCTCATGTACTATCTATTAAATGATACTTTTCTGACAACACTAAATAGAAATATATCTTCCACTGCATACACAACATCTCTTCATTCTCCTTTATTTTTTCCACAGCATTTCTCTTCAATTGTTCTACTATATTTATACTTAAAACTTTATATTATAAACAGAGTCTAGTTTTACTAAAATGCAACAAGTCCACCATAGCCAGCTTCTCCAACAGATTAAAACTAAAATCTGGACAAATTATAAAACAGTTACCATAGAATTCTATAAAGTTAGCAAATCAATCAAGTTAAAATTGAAGTCAAATTTTGAAGAAGTAGCTTATAGCATATAGGTTCTCAAGAACATTTTCTCTATATTTGTTTCCTCCACTGATTAGAAAACAAGCATCCCACAGAGACATAGCAGGTTTTACAGGGAACAAAATTACAAAATAAACCTCATTGTTTTCTGGTCAGAGGATCAAGGTGTCTGTGGGCTGAAGAGAAAGAGGAGGATCCTCCTGATTTATTCTTTGTTTTTCTACTGGACCCAACTGAAAGTTGTATCCCTTTCATAGAAAACTACAATCAGCTGAAACTCCAAGAAAAGGTTTACCTTTCTGGCCAGTAAGAAGGAAGGAAGGAAGGAAGGAAGGAAGGAAGGAAGGAAGGAAAGAAAAATAAGGAAAGCAGGAAAAGGAACGCCTGGGTGGCTTAGCGGTTAAGTGTCTGTCTTTGGCTCAGGTGGTGATCCTGGAGTCCCGGGATTGAGTCCCACATTGGGCTCCCTGCATGGAGCCTGCTTCTTCCTGTGCCTGTGTCTCTGCCTCTCTCTCTCTCTCTCTGTGTGTGTGTCTCTCATGAATAAATAAAATAAAATCTTAAAAAAAAGCAAAGCAAAAAAAAAAAAGGAGGAGGGAGGAACAGAGGAAAGGAAGGGAGGGAGGGAAAGAGGGAGGAGAGAAGGAAGAGAGGGGAAAGGAAAGAAAAAAGATAAGGCTGATACTGGAGAATGTATGTGAAATTCCTACCATTATCTTCCCTCTTTCTTCTTTCTTTCTATCTCTTTGTCTCTCTCCCTCTTCCTTCCTTTCTTCCTTCTTCCCTCCCTCTCTTCCTTTCTTCCTTTTTTCCTTTCTTCCTTCCCTCTTTCCTTTCTTCTTTCTCCAAGGGCAGTATGTGTTTTGACGGCAGGGTGATACATGCAGCTACAACTCTTTCAGAAATGCTGCCTTTTTGATCATGGAAATGTGAGAGGTGTCCCTTTATAACTGCAGAATATTAAAAGAATCCTGGAGAGAAGAGAAATGGATAAGTAGCTCTTTAAATTCTGTATATGAACTGACACAAACCATGAGCTTACTCCTGAACTGCACATGCATAGGACAGACACAACAGAACACATGAAGGCACTGAGAACTGAACTACAGTATAAACCATCTCCAAAACTCAGGATGAGTAACACAAATATTGGACAGACAAAAGGCACTTATTAGAACCACCACAGGAGGCAAAGTGGACTTGTAGCCTGAATATAACCAAATTGATTTCCTGGTAAAGCAAAACAAAATGAAGGAAAACAAAATCAACTCCCTATAAAGAGTTTTAAAAGATCCATATTCAAAATGTCCAGAATAAAATTTTTCAAAAATTGTTAAACATATGAAAAACCAGAAAACATGTGACTATCAAGGGAAAGAATAATCCACAGATCCCAATCTCAATATCACTCAGTGTTAGAATTATTATACAAAGACTCTAAAGCAGTCATTACAACTATAAATTCTGACTTAAAAGTAAACACTGTTAAAATATGGAAAAGAGAGGGCCTCAGCAGAGAAAATAGAAAGTATTAAAAAATAACAAAGCCATGATTTTACAAGTAAAAGTCTTAACATCTGAAATTCATCAGATGAACCCAATAGCAGAATGAAGATGAGGAAAGCATAAACTTGAAAACAGATTAGGAAAAAATGATTCAATCTGAAGAATAGAGAAAAAAATAAAATCATGAACAGAGCATCAGGGATGTGGAGCACATTTAAAAATCTCTAATATTCATGTCACTGGGAACCCAGAGGGAAAAGAAAAAAAATATTGGACAGAGAAATATATTTAATGAAACAATGGGAAATCATTTTCAAACTTGTTAAAGACATAAATTTACAGATTTTAAGACTCCCAAAACAAGTAAATTTGATGAAAATCATACATATAGAAAAAAACATGGAATTGATAAAAACCAAAGATAATGAAAATTTATTGCAGAGTCAGAAATATATGTCATATTATATATAGATGAATAATAATTTGAATGACTGTAATTCCTCAAAAGAAGCTGAAACATCAGAAAACAGTAGAAAGGTATTTTTAAAATGCTGAAATTTACTTTCTAAAAAATCAGTTACCCCAGAATTCTATATACAGAAAAAATATTTTTCAGGAATATAGATGAAATAAAGGCTTTGCTAGATGAGGGAAATCTGAGAGAATCCATCAGCAGCAGACATTCTTAAAATGAAAACCTAAAATGAGATCCATTTGAAAGGAAATTATACAAGTGAGAAAATTAGACCAGTAGTAAAGGAAGAGCAACAGAATTTATAATAATTTGGCTAAATATAAAACACATTTGCTTCAGTTGTTTAAAATAACTTTTAAATAGCCCTTGTGGGGTTTTCAGACATGTGGAGTATATATGACAACTGCAGCATGTAAGGAAGTACAGGATCCTGTAACGGTAGGGTTCATTTAGATTTCACTTGAAGTGGTAAATATTAACTTGAAGTCAATTGTGAAAGGTTAGGTATGTATACTGCAATCTGTAGATGGGTAGTTTTCAGTTATTTTTGCTCTCAATAATACATTTGACAATTTCCAGAGGCCCTATTGGTTGTTACTAGTATCTAGCAGCCACAGACCATAAAAACTGCTAAACATCCTGCAGTACACAGGACAACCTTCGCATCAAAGTATTATCTGGCTGAAAATAGTAATCGTGCTCAAACTGGAAAACCGTGTTCTGGAGCAATCCCTAAAAAAAATATAATAATTATAGCCAGAAACCAATAGATAAATTAAAACTCAATACTAAAACTATTCAAATCCAAAAGTAGGCAGTGGCGGAAGGGGATGAAGATGAATAACAAACAGGAAATACACATCAAAATGGTAAACTTAAATCAACCATATCACCAGTTTCATTAAATGAAAATGGTCTAAACACACCAATTTAAGATAGAGATAGAAATAAAATAAAAGAACAAAATCCAAACTATATTTGTGTACACAAACATACTTTAAATATAAATACATATGTAAGTTAAAAAGATGGGAAATATATTCCATGCAGACAGTTTTTAAAAGAGGCTGAAGCAACTATATTAATATAAGACAAAGTAGAAATCAGAATAAGAAATATTGTCAAAGATAAAGATGGGTATTATATAAAGAAAAAAGAATCTTCCAAGAAGACATAACCATACTAAGTGCATACGCACTTAAGTGTAGAGCTTCAAATTACATGAAGAGAAACTGATGGAATGAAAGAACATATAGTCAAACATACTATTATATTTGGAGAATTTCAGATTCTTATTTTAGTATCCAATAATACAAATAGAAAATCAGCAATCAAAAAGTGTGGGATACAACTAAAAAAACTGACTAAAATTTATGATATTAAACAGTATTAGAAAAGGCTATAGTGAGTATACATTAATTGCTTTCATTTAACACCTTTCTTTATTGGTTATAAATTCCACTAAGGGAAGTAATTCTGCTTCTTTTGTTTACTGTCATGTTTTCTATGCCCATATAAATGCTAGGCACATTACAGATGCTTGCTAGATAAGGAGTGGATAGATAATGCAAAATGAGTCATCATTTTATTTTATTTGCTCATTTCAGGAATAAGAGTTCTGATTGAAAGTTTCCACAAGTTTGAAAGATACACAATGTTTGCACTAGCAATGGGAATGACTCACTTTACATTCCATATTCATTCTCTATATATTAACTATAACTTCCACTTACAGAAGAGTAAGTGGAAGAATTAAGATTCTAATACTTGGTCTTACTGAAGCTAGAATAGAATCCAAAAAAAAATTTGTACCAAAGAATTATAGGAAGATGAGAATAAGTAGAAAAGTAGGACCCAGAATTCTCAGTTGATTTTAGTCATAAATAATTGTAGAACACATTCTCGGATGTGCCTGGTCCTTACTCCATAGATGATAGGGTTCAGCATAGGAGGTACCAACAAGTACATGTTGGCCAGCAGGGTGTGGGTGTGCAGTGGTATATGCTTACTAAAACGGTGGGTGAGGAAGGAGAAAAGAGCAGGGATGTAGAAGGTGAGGATGACACATACATGAGACCCACAAGTGCTGAGAGTTTTCAACCTGGCATCATTAGAAGGGAGATTAAATACAGTACGAAGTATTTGTACATAGGACAGAGAGATACATGTCACATCAGTCCCAACAATTAAGATGATGACAGCCAAACTATAAAGACTATTGATGGAAATGTCAGCACAAGCCAATTTCACCACAGCCATGTGCTCACAGTATGTGTGGGGAACTACATTGGACTGGCAATATGGCCATCTCCTCACCAGGAAGGGATGTGGTGTCATTAGTACTAATCCACGTAGAAGTGCCACCATGCCAACATGAGCCACCACAGAATTTGTAAGAATGGATGAGTGTCTCAGTGGGTTGTAGATTGCCACATACCGGTCAAGTGCCATGGCCACAAGAAGCCCTGACTCCACCCCAGAAAAAGCATGGATGAAAAACATCTGAGTGAGGCAGGCATGGAAGCTGATTTCATGATCACTGAACCAGAATATACCCAACATCTTGGGAAGAGTGGAGGTTGACAAGGTGAGGTCTGTGATGGCTAACATGGAAAGAAAATAGAACATGGGTTCATGGAGGGCAGTCTCAGTTTTGATGATGAAAAGGATGAATATGTTTCCTAGGAGAGCAACAATATACATTGAGCAAAAAGGGATGGATATCCAAATGTGCAAGTCTTCTAGACCGGGTATGCCCATCAGGAAGAAGGTACTAGGATTGGTGAATGTAGTGGAGTTAAAGTCAACCATGGTGGTGATTCTGGCTACCTGAAGATATATTCTTGCTTTCTTTCCCTCCTTTGTCCCTGGAGCAGTCAAATGCACATACGCTCGGATAAATATACGGTAGAATTACTTAGTGAAAAAATACAACTGTGCAAATTTATTCAAATTTTTAGTCCTCCTTGATGAGCTTCTCTGAAATTACAAGTATTGCATTACTCACTGCAAGTTATTAATCTCACTAAGAACTAGCTAGAGCTCTACAGTACTCTGCCTAATGCTAAGTATTCTCTTTCTGTCTGTGATACCAGGCTGAACCAAAGTTTTGATAAATAAATCAGATTCCTCACATTAACAAGCCAATGGAGGGAACCTATAACATTGTCCTCAGTAAAAAGTACCTCTCCAAAATAATTATGGTCTTGGAAACGTTTTGCCTGAGGTCAATTCTAAATAGAGATTTTTGAAAGCAAGACCTGAAGGAATAATAAGCTTTCCAAACTTAACAATGCTTTGAATGACAATACCTTTGAAATTTGCTGCCCTGAGGAGTTTTTGGCAATAAAAGAACCAGCATCTGAGCACTTAAATGTATAATAGCTTTAAAAGCAGCAACAAAGTCATTGACATACCCAAAAAAGTACGTTTCCTGGATTTTCTAGGATTCCTGGGGAAATGTGACTTAGATAGATTGTCCATGTTTTCATGGTGATTCATATTACACATATATTGAATTATATATACAATATACATATATAATATGCATATATAATTTCCCCAAAAGGATGACCATTAAATTTTGTTTAAAACAATTCCCAGGGAGAGGAAGTTACTTGCTAAAGAACACAGCCTCTTTTTAGTATTATTGAAGTGTAGTTGATATACAATTTTTATTAGTTTCCAGTAGGCAACATAGTGATTCCACAATTTTATACATTATTCATTAAGTTATTAAATCTTTCTCCTTATCAAATTTATACTGAAGTGCTAATTAAGGTACACGAGCTTCTTACCACACCAAAGAAATCAGAATACACTTGGGAAAGAAGGACTGATGAGCTCTAAATCAATCAAACAACATCAACATTTGAAAGTAGTAACAGTGGCTACCTTCTTGTACCGTAACATGTTACCACACAAAATGCAAATGTCATTTCTAGTGCTCCAATTCCTGATTTGTATAAAATCTAGTGATGCTGATATTACTCTCAATTTATGAAAGAAGAAACTTTTTTTTAAAGATTTTATTTATTTATTCATGATAGATAGAGAGAGAGAGGCAGAGACACAGGCAGAGGGAGAAGCAGGCTCCACACAGGGAGCCTGACGCGGGACACGATCCCGGGACTCCAGGATCGCGCCCTGGGCCAAAGGCAGGAGCTAAACCGTCGAGCCACCCAGGGATCCCCCTGAAAGAAGAAACTTATACTTTACATAAGCTAACTATTCCTCCAAAGTCACACAATTAGCATATTATCAGGGAAAACACACTCTAGTTTCATTTCAAAACTTCATCTTGGGGCGCCTGGGTGTGGTTCAGTGGTTGAGCATCTGCCTTTGACTCAGGTCATGATCCTGGGATTGAGTCCCACATAGGACTCCCCGCAGGAAGCCTGCCTCTCCCTCTGCCTCTCTCTGTGTCTCTCATGAATAAATAAATGAAATCTTATAAAAGAAAAAAAAAAACAATACTTCACCTTTGTTCCAGTACAATATGCAATAAAAACAAAGGGAAAGCTCATGATAAAGGTTTTCACCAATTTTATCATAAATGAACCTCACAGCATAAACAGAGACAATAAAGACATAAATTCTTATTTCTTTGTTTTATAACTGTGGTTTATAGATTGACTAATATGGCTTATATAAAATCCATAAAATAATATTAAACTTTCTATTACAATATCTGTTAATGCCAGATGTTCACTGTGAAATCAATTCACACTGAAACTAATGGTTAGTATGTTATTTCTTACTAAATTATTCCTAAGCCCAGAGAATATACCTGGATACACTTCCTTTTCCAAAGTTGGTACCAGTTGACTTGTGAACCAGAATTTCTAAAGGATGGTTGAGGAAAACTTCAAGAGCATCTTCATCTAACCTTCTAAGTGGGTAGTTCTTTATGATGGGGCTTCACTGATGTACCTGTCAACTACGAGGCAATCCAGAGAAGTTTCTAACTTATCTTCAGAGGGACCACCCTGTTTTTATGCTCTCAGTTTATTTTTGGCCCAGTTGAGTCTCAGGAGTCCAAAGTAGTTTTGAGTATTTGTTCTTCAGCTCCAGAAAGGTCTTCCTCATACTAATATATTACAATCTCCTCATAACTGCCTCTCTCACTTCTTAAGCTTGAGTAAACATAGAAGAGTTGTCTATCCCTCCAGATTAATTGTGTTGTATTGAGTCAAAGCCAGGAACTCAGAGATTTGAATTATTCCCATATGGAAGGCTAATTTCAGATTTTATAGCTCTACTGGGGCAGTCCCAGGGGCTCAAACCCTGCAACACATGTTTCTTTACCTTCAGAGAAGTATAAATGATACCAGAGGGAGTACACAATTATTCTCACAATTACTCTATCACATGATGTCAGTTGATAATCAAATTTGATTTGAGTGATGCTTCTAAAAATTAACAAAAAGTCAATGGAAAGTTGCAACCAGTAATATGTCTGGAGATCTAATGCATAGCATAATGATTATAGACAAAGATGCTATATTATAAACTTCAAAGTAGCTAAGAGATTATATTTTAAGTGTTCCTACCTTCAAAAAAAATGGTACTAAGACACAAAAATATTAAAAAAAGATATGATTAAAGATGTTAGCTAATGCTAACATATTGCAGTATGATTAACACTGTAATATATAAATATATAAATGTGCCAAATTAACAACAGTACAACTTAAACTTATACAATGTCATACATCAACTGTATCTCAATATAAATAACTTCTTAAAAAAAGTCAAGAAGTACTGGGTGTTATTCTGTATGTTGGCAAATTGAACACCAATAAAAAATAAATTTATTATTAAAAAAATATAAATAAAAAATAAAAATAAAAAAAGTCAAGAGTTCTGAACTCCTAGAGATCTTAAAAGCAGATAGAATAAAAAGACAGATTACCCAAATAAGCATGTAAATATAAATTATTCTTCACAGAAGACTTCTCAACATTAATGATAATCAAAATATTGTCAAGAAATGCAAGTTTGACTTAATATTTGATAATCTCATATTAATGCATATAACAGAAAGGGAAACATATGATTATATTAATATATGCAGAAAAAGCATTTATTGAAATTCAATAGCCATTCATTACTAAAGATAAAAAGTCTTAGTATAGCCCAGAAATTGACTATACAATGAAATGTCCTCTATCCAAGAAAATATATTCAAAACATAAATAAGTAACCTTAGAATAAGCATCACACTAAAGGCAAAAGATTTGATTTCCCCCCTTGAGTTTCCTAGAAGGCATTCAATACAAGATAGTAGAACAATTAAAAGCTAAGATAATTAAGACAGTGCGGATCAGTTCAGGGATAGAAAAATAGATCAGTGAAACAGAATAAGGATAAAACAAAGTCATATGTGGTGTTCCAGAAGATAAAAGAAAAGGAAACTATAGATGATATTCATTATGAACACTGATGCACAAATCCTTATTAATATACCAGCAAACTAACTTCAACAGCATATTAGAAGGAGTACACACTATGAACAAATGGGATTTAACCTTTGTGTTAGGAAAAACTCAGTCCTTTCTCTTGTATTTCTCATTTACTCTTACACCACTACCTTACTCACAACACTTCTGATACCAGATGTGAGGGTGGTTTCCCCCACCTAGCAATTCTGCACCACCATCTGGGTGTCCTATATATAACTCAATTCTGACACTATCCACCTAGAGATAGCATCACATCCCACACGTTAAGGCTCAGTCTCACAACAGTGCTCTCACTTCGGATGCCAGTCACAAATCCAGGCTGTCATCTGTGCTTCTGATTTATCAGCTCTAAGTCAGAGGTTGCTATATTGTCCTCCTCACTTTTGATTAATTTGCTAGTATGGGTCACAGAAGTCAGAGACACACTTACCTACGTTTACTAGTTTATTAAAAGGTATGATAAAGGATATAGATGAACAGCTAGATGAAGAGATAATAAGACAAGGTCAAGGAAGGTCCTGAGCATAAAAGCTTTTGTCCCTGTGCAGTTGAAGTGCATCACCCTCCTGGTAGGTGGATGATGTTTTCACCAACCCGGAAGCTCTCAACCCAATACAATTGGGATTTTTATGTAGACTTTGTCATTTAGGCATGATCAACGACTAAGTCCATTTCCAGCCCCTTTCCTCTATCTGGAGTAATGGCAGGGGGTTAGGGATGAAACTTTCGAGCTTCTAATTATGGTTTGGTCTTTCTGGTGACCAGTGCCGATCCAGGAGCCCACACTGAGTCATCTCATTAGAATAAAAGATGTTCCTAATGCTCAAATCACTTAGAAATTTACAACAGTTTTAGGAGCCCTGAGTCAGAAACTGGAGGCAGGTATATACATATGTATATTTACTATTAGTTCACAACCCTAAAGTATATGTTTCACATTTGTTCACAACCACAGAATAGTGCTAACATTATTCAATGAAGAAAGGACAGTCTTTTCAACAAATGGTGCTGGGAATATTGGATATCTACATGCAAAAGAATGAAGTTGTATTCTTACTTAACACCATAAATGAAAGTTAATTCAAAATAGATCAAAGACCTAAACTCTTAGGAGAAAATATCAGGAAAAAGCCTTATGACATTGAATTTAGCAATGATTTACTAAATAAGAAACCAAAGGCACAGAGAACATAAGAGAAAATATATTTGTTTGTTGCTAGGAGCTGGGTGAAGGAAGAAGTGAAGAATTACTATTTCATAGGCATAGAATTTCAGTTTTACAGAATGAAGAGGCATGGAATGGATGGTGTTGATAGCAGCAAACAATGTGAATGTATTAATTCCACTGAACTGTACACCTAAAAATGGTTATGATGGTAAATCTTTTGTTATCTGTATTGTACCTCAACAAAGAAAAAACTGGGAAAAAAGAAACCCACATATGATCTATAACAATGTGTGGATAGAATGGAGTTTCTAACAAAGAATATTAGATTATTAGGTAGGCATATCAAGGAAATGTGTATGTCCACCCTATATTACACCCTCTTCCCCCCAAAAATCAACTTTATATAGTTTGTACAATTAGTGAATTAGAAAATATTGCTTTTAGGGCAGCCCGGGTGGCTCAATGGTTTAAATTTTTTTATTGGAGTTCAATTTGCCAACATATAGCATAACACCCAGTGCTCATCCCACCAAGTGCCCAGGGCATGATCCTGGAGACCTGAGATCGAGTCCGTTGATGGAGCCTGCTTCTCCCTCTTCCTGTGTCTCTGCCTCTCTCTGTGTTTGTGTGTCTCTCATGAATAAATAAATAAAATCTTAAAAATAAAAAAATAAAAAAATATTGCTTTTAGAAGAAAACAGAAATATCTTATTATCTTGAAATAGGCTTTGCTCACTTAAATAAGACCACTGCTACCAACAATAATAAAATATAAAGAGCCCCATTGATAAACCCCAATATACATTGGAATTTTTCATATGTCTAATATAGTTTTCTAAATCTGTAGGGTAAATCCATTTTATGCAACTACTGGTGCCAGTAAAACAGGTTACTTATATGCAAAATATATATGAAAAATAAGGTTCAGCTAAATTATACTGAAAACTTAAATGTATAAAAAACAACAAAATGGTTTAGTATATACAATATCTTACATTATATTATAGAATTTAATTTCATATATCATAATCTATATTCTCTCCTCTTTATACATATATATATGCATATCTTCTTATCGTGCTAGCTAGTTATAAAAAAATTAAAGCAGGAATTATCAAATGAAAATACAGAATTACCTGACTATTAAGAAATTATTTTTAACAATCATTGCAAAAAAAACCACAATCACAATTTTTAAAAAATGAGATTAGAAGAAAAAATACCTTGCACAAAAATGGTAAACTCCCCAAAGTACAAAGAAATATGGATCAAGGAAGACAAAACAATTCAAACAAACAGAAAAGTTAGTGAAAGGGTATCTGCAAGTAATTCAAAAGACAGCAATTCTTATGGACTACACATTTTTAAAAAAATGGCTCATTTTATTAAAGAATATTCAATATGCATATAACTTTGAACTGAAATGTAGTATAATACAAGTAATATAAGTAAAACAAGTAATATAATGATTCAGAATTCGCATACAAATAGAAGCAGAGGGGCACTGGCTAGCTTAGTTGGTAGAGCATGTGATTCTGGATCTCAGGGTCATGAGCTGAAGCCCCACATTGGGCATGGAGACTACTATAAAAAATAAATAAATAAAACTCATAGAACTACCCACTAAAAAGGATAGAATTTACACTTCATAAATTATATTTTAATAAACATGACTTTAAAAGAAGGAATAAGGGAGCCTGGCTAGTTGAGTCAGTTGAGTATCTGACTATCGATGTTGGGGTTGTGGGTTCAGGTCCCATGTTGGGTGTAGAAGTTACTTAAGAATAAAATGAGTGAAAATATCAGTGAGGGTGACAAAACATGAGACACCTAACTCTGGGAAACGAACAAGGGGTAGTGGAAAGGGAGGTGGGTGGGGGGGTTGGGGTGACTGGGTAATGGGCACTGAGGGGGGCACTTGGTGGGATGAGCACTGGGTGTTATGCTATATGTTGGCAAATTGAACTCCAATAAAAAATTTTAAAAAAGAATAAAATCTTTAAAAAATAAAATAATAAAATAAATAGAAGCAGAAACTATGTACAATAGTAGTTAGCATAGCAAAATTTAGTGACATAAACTTAAATGTAAATTGAATTCCTGCCATAAGTAATTCTAGACACAGATATTACAACCATTCACAAAAATTAGTTCTAAATGAATCAGACTTAAAAGTAAAATGCAAAACTAGAAAACTCTTGAAAGATAACATAGGAGAACATGCAGATGACCTTGGATTGGGGGATCAGTTTTTACAACACCAAAGGCACCACACATGAAATAATAATTGATTATTAGACTCCAATTAAAATTTAAAACTTTTGTTATGTGAAGGACAGTCAAGAGAATAAGATGACTAGTCACAAAGTGGGAGAAAATATTTGCAAAGACATATCTGGTAAAAGATTGTTACACAAAATATATAAGGAATTCTTGAAACTCAACAAGAAAATGATCAACCCAATTTGAACAGACATCTCACCAGAAGCTATACAGATGGCAAAGAGCATATGAAAAGATGCTCAACATCATCTATTAGGGAATTGCAAATTCAACCAGCAATGATATAGCGTAACATACCTGCTGTAATTGGGAAGATTCAAGACACAATGACAATACCAAATGTTGATGAGGTTGTAGAAGAATAGGAACTCTTATTTGTAGTTTGTGGAAATGCAAAATTGTACACTCACTTTGGAAGAAGTTTGGTGGTTTCTTACAAAACTAAACATACTCTTACCATATGAGTCAGCAATTGCTATCCTTAGTATTTACCCAAAGGAGTTGAAAACTTAAGCCCACACAAAAATCTGCACATGAATGTTTATAACAACTTTATTCTTAATTGCCAAAACATGGAGGTAACCAAGATCTTCTTTAGTAGGTGAATGAATAAATAGTCTGTTATACAAAAAAAAAAAAAAAAGTCTGTGGTACACTCAGATAGAATATTATTCAACACTAAAAATAAATAACAAGTCAAGCCATGAAAAAAACATGGAGGAACCTTAAGTGCATATTATTAAATGAAAGAAGCCAAGGCTACATATTATATGATCCCAATTCTATGACACTCTGGAAAATGTAAAACTAGGGAGACAGTTTTAGCAGCTGGGGGATGGGAAGGAAGAATATGGAGAGGACAGAAGCTTTTATTGCAGTGAAATTGTTCTGTATGATACTATAACAATGGATACACGCCACATGTCATGATACGTTTGTCACCACACAGAGAATGTACAATATCAAGGATTAACCCTAATGCAAACTGTGGACTTTGAGCAATAATCAAGTGCCAATGTAAGTTAACTGACTGTAACAAATGCATCCCCTTATGAGGGATGTTGATAGTAGGGTATGCTATGTGTATGTGGGGTCAGAGAGTATATAGGAATTCTCTGTACCTTCCTCTCAATTTTGCTTCTAAACTAAATGTCTTCTAAAAAATAAAATTTACATAACTAGATAGTTAATAAATGAATTTTTTCTTTAGAAATTGAATGCCTAACAACAGAGAATGAGTTTAATAAGGTCCAATATATCTATACTAACAAATATTTTGTGGAAATCAGAAAGGATTAGATATTGACAGTGGCATTATTCTTAAGTCACTCAGAGTCAGAAAGTGTAGAATATCATGTAAAATATGTATTCCATTTTCAGCAATTTTTAAAACCACCTACATTCTCTTGATTTTCATATTTCTTTTTTTCCTAATATTTCCTTAAACTACAAATAAGAATGGTAAAAGGTATAACAGGATTGACAATTTGGTCACACTACCTAACTTGAGAGAGACTTTGAGACTATATAGGGAATGGTGGTAGAAAATAAAAGGTAATTTCTAGAGCAAAAATGTATACTGTGCACATTATGGAAAATTATAATATTTATGTAGACTGCAAACCACAGAGTTCCATGAAAGGAATACTAACAAAATGTCCATTGTCTTTATTGTCATTATACTGGATTTACACTTTTTTTAAAGATCTATTTATGTATTTTAGGGGGGGAAGGGTAGAGGGAGAGACTTAAACAGACTCTCTGCTGAGTGAGGAGACTGAAGTGGGGTTTGATCTCACAAGCCTGAGATCATGTCTCAAGCCAAAACCAAGAGTCAGATGCTTAACCAGTTATGCCACCTAGGCATCCCTGTGTTTACGCTTCTAGACAAATGTTTTCCTTTTGCCTTTTCAATGTTGTTTGAATTTTCAAAAAAATATTTCAATTGCATTATGAGAAAAAGTATCCAGTCACTGTCATATGGAAATTGTGAATAAAGTGAGATGACCTATATCATATAAAACCAATTTAATAACATGCTGATTTTTAGTTTTAAAAACCAAACCTTAATTTTTGGCTTTACTTGATCTTTATATTAATCTCACTTTATGAAGTTCAAACAAAGCATCCAGCCATACCTCTCAGACACATCACTAGAGTGGCAGCTAAATGAGCACTATTTTAGAGTTTATTTGGTTTGTCATTAATTTTGGTCTTAAATTTCTTCTTACATCTTCAAAATATTTTGTTCAGCTGCACCAGTAGGTCCATAAAATATTATGTTCAAATAATTCTGTTCTTTTAGATAAATAGCCTCCATTTTAAATTCCCTAAGTGCTTTTCTTTTACTTACCTTAGCCTATTTTGGAGACCCTCTAGATGCCCCTACAATTTAACTTTTGACATAAAGACTGGCCCAGCAGAAGACCTTTCTGACCTTGTTTCTTTCCTAGGTTGGAGTCCATTTGCTGCTCACTAAACTTGCCATATAAGCTGTTTAATGTTTTTAATTACTCTTCGGTTTTTCTCTTGAGTAGAAATGCCTATCTTAGGTACTCCTCCTATTTCTTCATCTGGCTGGTCTTTGACTGTGTTGTACTGGGCTTTCAGATGGCTATAAGACAAACTGGCTGCCTCCTACTTCTTGTTCTGGTACTCATGGGGTTTTCAGGAGGGTTATGGAAAATTAATGCTTCATGGAGTTGGCTGTCAATGATCACAAGTGAGAATATCTCTTTGTTCCTCTAGAGGAGACAGATGACAGTCTTCAAGAGTTTTGGTCACCAAAGGACTAGCCTCAGGAACTAAGAATTAAAGAGTCTGTGGGTATTAGGGTCATAATGGTGATTGTTTAACTGTACTTTTGTTGGACTAAACAGTATAGATTGTATAGGGAAAATAATCTTTACAACATTAGGTTGATTCAACTTTCTATAGCCCCACATTTCTGAACAGTAGAGTTCTAAGTCAGTATGTTTTGGTGTCGTGCCAATAAAGTATTACCCATGCAGTACCTGCCTCAGAGATAGCTTGAAATGATCATATTTATCCAGATATTCCCTAAAATTTCATATTTCTCCCAGATATTGCCCAAGTTATATCAGCTTAGTTGATGTTATTTCCTTATCTTAAAAAGGAGGATGATATCTATTTTTCTGGGGTTCTGTGATATTAAAATTAGTAGTATATAAAATAGAATTCCCTATTTACTATTTGACAAAATGTCATTTTATATTTATTATTGTTGCTGTTTTTTTCTAATATTGCCTTTCAAATGTAAGCTTGAGATTTCCATTTCCAAATGGACATGAAGAACTAAGTAACAATGTCAAGCAGTGTAATTAAATTCCCTATTGTGATTAATTGATAGCTTTGGAAAGAATCTTTTAAATTAGTACTGACAATCATTGATGACCATGAAGGAGCAATTATTACCCCAGACATAAGTCAAAATAGACCATTCAATGAGTCATTTTGTCCCCCTTTCTACTACTTCTCCTGTCATTAGTCTTCTCTGTCCAATCTGCTATTACAGACTTCCCTAGACCGTCAACTGCACCACTAATTTTGCATATGTTTATGTTGCTTATGATATCTTCACTAAAGCTTATAGGATAAATGATTTGTCTAATTCAAACAAAAGTAACTGAAGATGTCTCAAAGAACACATTTATAATTGGGAGATTTAATATGTCAACTTGAATGAAAGAGGAAAAAATGTATAATGCTATATAACATATTTTATTCCAGGATCTGAGTTTCCTTTCTCAAAGACCTTTTTCTCAGTGTAATGTAAAAGGCCCTTACTTGATACATAAACTGCAAGTAAAGCATAGTCTTATTAATGTCAAGATATTGATATTAATATCTATTTCTTATTAATATCAGGATATTTGATACTAGTATCTATTCCATAGATAGTCAAATTATAAAACAAATGTGTGAAATATCAGGAATTCTATATCCTATCCCTTTTCTTCTTTTTTAAAAAGATTTAAATAAATAGAGATATATATACATTAATATATAGATAGTAATATATGCATACATATATTTCTGTATCTCTTGATTACTAAATAATCTAGAATACTCTGAATGTAAGGTTTTTAGTCTTCTTCTGTAAACCTGGGGAACTAAGTGGCTAAGATTTATCAATGGACGAACCTCCTTTTATTGTTAAGGCCAGCAGGAGCATCTTTAGGTAAAACTGATGAACCTTATGCTGTAGAAGACCTGGTTTCAGGGTTGGCTTTGCCATCTACTGACTGTACAACCATTTTCAATAATTTAGTCTTTACAAGCTCAAATTTCCTACAGTTTAAAATATGGACCTAGTAGTACATATATCATAATGTCTATATGAAGCTTGAATAAATTAATATAGCTGTAGTGTTAAATAGAATGAATAACATAGAATCACATTAATAAGCAGTAGTGATTAATGATGATGGGAGTTGCAGCCATGATAATAAATGGTACATAGATTTTCTTCTCCTCATGTCTATATGTTGGCATATTGAACTCCAATTAAAATAAAATAAATAAAATACAATAAAATACAATAAAATACAATAAAATACAATAAAATACAATAAAATACAATAAAATAAAATAAAATAAAATAAAATAAAATAAAATAAAATAAAAAATTTCCCTCATTGAAAAGGGAAATCTTCCCTTATACCCTAGAGCCAGCTGCCCTCAGGGGGCTCCAGTTCTGCTTAGCTCTTCTGTGCCCTAAATTTGATATGGGTAAACACCTGTGCAAAGATGGATAGCAATAAAGCCCTGACTGTGAATGATTGGGTAATTATGTCTAGATTTTCTTACAAATAAAAATAGAGGCAAAGTTCATGCAGATGAAAGCAATATCCTCCAAAAGCAGCTCTGCTTTTAATAAAGGTATATTTAAAACAAAGTATTTGCTTTAAAATGCCTCAATAGTCAGTGGGTTCAGAATACAGACAGGGCAGACATTGGTGTCATGTTGCCCCTGGTCCTACATCCCTAAACCAAGTAATAATATTTTCCCTTCCTCTTCTTTTCACTCCACTGTGTGTCTGTAGTATCTGCCAGAAAGCCTCTGTCAGGATTTTCCACTGAGTTTGGGGTAAAAGATGGGGGGGAAAGGCATCTTTCCACATGAAAAAAAATGTGCAGCAACTAATTAGTTCAGATTAGTTTGAGCTACTCTACCCAAAACATGTGTGAATCAGTCTACCCAAAACTGGAGGAAGAACCACACGCAAAAAATTGGGCCAATACTTGAAGCCAACCCTTTTTGAGAAGCCATACTGGGATTTTTCATAATTTATTGTGAAATCTATATCTATAGTCTCTATATAACAATATCACAGTAGACATAGAAAGATATAGGGAGACCAGAGAGTGGGGCAAAATGAGTACTAGATGCTCTGCTTTCACATAGTGCAGCCTAATAACAACAGTTGACAAGATCGACCAATTTTTCAATCTAATCAAGTCTCAGAATGAAGCTTTAAAACAGAAATACAAAAAAATTTTTAGCATCCAACATGGTAAAATATATAATGCCTGGTATCTGTTCCAATTTATCAGTCATGAAAAGAAGTAGAAAAACAAAGTTCATAATGAGTGAGAACAATGAATCAATTGAAACTGACCCAGAAATGATACAGATACTAGAATTAATAGACATAGGCATTAAAAGTCCTTACAAATACATTCTATATCATTGAAAACCAACATTTAAGCATCCAAGGAAAGAAATAAAATTGGGATGGCAGTCCAAAATTCACCACCAAAATAAACTGTCACTATTTGACACAACTGGAAGCTCACTAAAATGCCCCATTAAAAGGCTTGGTTTCCTTTGTTTGTCTATTTATTTATTTGACATGACTCAGAAATCACCCTCTGAGAAAAAGGCATTTGTAGTGGCAATTCTTTAACATTAGAGTATCTTAAGGCAAACTTACTGAGTGGGCTAACAAAAAACTGACTATAAAACTTAAACAAACAAACAAAAAACAGAATGAGATGTCCATAGGAGGATTTGAAAAGTTCCAAAATATTCCTAGGAATCTAGAAAGCCTCATACCTGAGTGCATAGCACATGCACAAGGTTTAAAACAAACAAACAAACAAAAACAAGCACTCAAAATAAAAATCTTGGTTGCTAATTAAAGGCTTGATATCAGCTATTATAAATAAGTTCTAAGAACTAAAAGAAAGCAAGTCTAAAGAAGAAAAAGAAAGTTTGAGAATTATGTGTCACCAAATAGAGAATATAAAGACATAGGAATTATTTTAAAAGAACCAAATATAATGGAAAAGTATAATAAATGAAATGTAAAATTCACTACAGGTATTTGAAAGCATGTTTAGACTTATAGGAAAAAACAAATAAGCAAACTTAAAAAGAGGCCAATTGAGACTATCCAGCTAAAGAAGCAAAAAAAAAAAAAATAGTACAGAGAAATAAAGAGTCTCAAAGATCTGCAGGATACTAACAAAAATACCAACATACTTAGAAAGGAAATCCTAGAATCAGAATAGAAACAGAAATAACATTTAAAGAAATAATGGCTGAAAATTTTCAAAAATTGAAGAAAAAACTTTAATCCTCATATACAAGAAGCTCAGCAAATTTGAAATAGAATGAAAAGAAGATATTCTTCAGTAAAGTGTCAAACTTTTGAAAGAAAACAAAGGGCAATCTTAAAAGAAACACGATATGCTTTCAAACACATTTGATTGTTAAGAATTTAAAAAATCTCTCCCTGATTCTTTTTGTCTTCACACCATAAATAATAGGGTTCATCATAGGTGGAATAAGAAGATATATATTGGCTACAAAAATATGAATATGTGGAGCAATGTGGTGACCAAACCTATGAGTGAGAAAAGAGAAGAAGGCTGGCGTATAAAACACTAAGATGACCCATACATGGGAGACACATGTACTTAAGGTCTTGAGGCGGGCAGCTTTGGATGGGAGATTAAAGACAGTGAAAAGAATAAGGACATAGGAACAGATGATCAATATGAAATCCAACCCCCCTGTAAGGAATGCCACAATTAGGCTGTAGGCTCTACGAATCTTGGTCTCAGTGCAAACCAGTTTTATTAGGGCCATAAACTCACAGTAGGTATGGGAGATGACATTAGTTCTGCAATAGGAAAGCCACCGCAGTAAAAAGGGGTGTGGACTGAGGAGTATAGCTCCTCTGAAAACAATGCCCAAACCCAAACCTACAATCACTGCAGGTGTTAGGATAGTGGAATGTCTTAATGGGTGACAGATGGCTATGTAGCGGTCAAAAGCCATGGCCAAAATAAATCCAGATTCCATAGTAGACAAAGAATGAATGAGGTACATTTGAAGGAGGCAGGCTTCAAAGTAGATCTCTCTGTAATTGAACCAGAAGAGGCTGAGTATCTTGGGAAGTGTAGAAGAAGTAAGCATCAAATCAGCTACTGACAACATGCATAGAAAGAGGTACATAGGTTCATGCAGTTTGTGGTCTGTCTTGACAATTAATAGAAGAGCAATATTTCCCATCAGTGATACTAAGTAGACGAGGCAAAAAGGGACAGAAATCCATGTGTGGACAGCCTCCAATCCTGGAATGCCAAGTAGTAGGAAGGTGGTAGGGCGAAGACTGGTCCTGTTGTAATTTAACAGTAGATATTCCATGACCCTGTCCAAATTTTTAAAAAATCACAAAAATTGTAAATATATGAATACCAATTTTTTCATTATGGGTGGGAGAGATGTTGGCTATTGAACTATTTCTTCAGTAGTATAATCTTGAAATGCATCAAATATATGGGACTATACTTTTTCATGTAAGAAATACTAGTAGAAAAGCATCTATCATTTATCTATCATCTATCTATCTACTATCTATCTATCTATCTATCTATCTATCATCTATCAATCTCTTTGCCTTTTTTCAGAAAGTGTTGCTAAGTTAGCCAGATGCATTTCAGTAGTATTATAGTATTACAGAAGTAGTAAATTTATTGCTGAGTATAAAAATATAATTTTCTACTATTTGAGACAAGCAAAAAAGTGTAACTACCACTGTCATGAATGAGATCAGTGATTTGTGGTATTTTAGACCCTCTTCTTTCTGTCCTTCCTAATGATAGGGCTTATAGGTATAAAGGAAAGATGACTTGGAAAATACTAAATAACAATTGGGGAAATTAGCTAAAAAGGCAGAATTGATAGGTATGAACCAAACTGATATATTTTTAAAGGTGAGTCATCGAGCTAATAAATGAAGGACACTTATCTTTATAAAATCAGTTCAATTGAATGATAAGAAAATTCTTAGCAAAGAACATAGAGAAAATGACCAAATCTGGAAAATATGGGTATTCAAATTACCAGATATTTGTGTTTTTCTTGTAAAAGATCATCGAATTTTTTCCAGAAGGTGCATAATACATTCTTCAATCACACAACACACTTCATACTGACTTTTGTTTCCAGAGTAAACTTTTTTTCCCTATATGCCCTATGCTGTGCCTTTTATTCCTGTGATTTACTCATTCCCTCACTGGAAGCCTCTACCTCCCATTCCTCTTCACTTATTTTGTCCATCTCCCACCGCCCTTCCCTCTAGCAATGGTTTGTTGCCTGTGTTTACAGGTCTGATTCCTGAAGCCAACTTTTAAATGCAACTCTTGGCTCCCACATGTCAGCTTGCCAAAAAGCATGCCTTAGAATTTGTGAAAAATTATTTTGGAAAGGTATCCTAACAATACTAAATTTTGAATTGATAAATCATTATTTTGGTTCAAATATTGGTACATGGTAAGCTTATATAGCATGAGGTATCCTTTCACTCTGAATAGAACTAAGTATGATTTTTTTTAAAGGTTTTGACCAATGCAGTTCAGGATTAAATCCTAGGAGTAGATTAACAAAAATTCTGAACAAAGCTTACCTCTCAGCTTAAAGATTGAGTTCATCTTCATATACCTTACTTTTCTGTCAAGAAGTTTAACCACCTTCCAGAGAGCCATAACTACTTAAGACTGGATCTAGGACGCCATGGTAGGCTCCATCATTCACTTCTCACAGAAGCACTGAATTTTCCCATCCCAACTCAACTACAATTTTGCAGGATATAACCTAATTATCTTACCTCTACAATGAGATGGTCTCTTTGCTCACCCTGAAGGTCAGCTTAATATTGGCTATAACTACAAGAGCCATTATACCTCTTATCCTGGGGGACCAGAGGCTTGTAAAGAATAACTTGCCTATCACCACTCATGAGAATGCTATCTAATTGTAAGCAATTTCAGCAATCTCTCCCAGTCTCTCCAGGCATAATTTTGTCTCTTGAAGGAAATCAATCCTTTGTCACTAGTGTCTTCACCACCTATGCTTTTAGCTTAGAAACCAATAGGAGATGGCCTCTGGATGCCAGATCTGGAGATACTTGACTCATCACACCTCTTGGGCTTAAGCACACACAGGTGCTGTGAATTAATGCCTTCTTACAATTTATATGATGAGAGCTAGGAGTGGGGGATACCAGAAAGACGCATGTTTATGAATTAATTAGGGCATGCATATTAACATCCCCACATGACTCCAGATATATATTTTTTTATTTTATTTTATTTTATTTATTTTATTTATTTTTATTTTTATTTTTATTTTTTGACTCCATATATTTTTAAGTAACTTACTTGAATCTTACTTAGTTCTGAAAAACAACTGAAGCTCCAGGATATTTTCTGGTCATGTTGCTGTTTGTGAATCCCCCTGAACTTTACTTGTTTGATCAATTGTGGGATATTAATTATCCCCATATACAAAAAAAAAAAAACAAAAAAAACATTATTTGCATTTTGGTTGGGATATTATACAAATAGTGGGTATGTTTTCCTTATAGATATGTCCTTCCTCATCCTCCTCTCCTATTTCTGTATTTCAGGAGTGATGATGAGCATTATAGGCTATATTTCCCAGGATCACAAATCACCTATATTTATGCTGGGTTTGTTCAGTGGAGGCACTGGCAAGAAAATATTAAGGAAAAGGAAAGAAAGTCAGGTTTATTTCTCCTTATTTCTCACTATCTTCAACTGCATCTGTCTGCTCCAGGGCTCCAGATCTTTCTATGGTTTCAGCTTCCACTAAGAGACTCATATCTTTGAGCTATGATTGAACTGCTGGTTCCTCTCTCTGTTTCACTGACCTAGAGTTGGTACGGCTTTCCATAGTCCTTTTTTTTTTTTCATTTTTTATGTTTTTTTAGTAGGCCCCACACTTAGCATGGGAGTCCAACATAGAGCTGGAACTCATCACCCTAAGATCAAGACCTGAGCTGAGATCAAGATTGGAGTTTTAACCAACTGAGCCACCCACACACCCCAATGAATACCTATAGTTCTTAATTTCTGGGAGACTTTATTTTCAAATAATTCACTTCTCAAAAGTTCTATAATTTATATAATTATCAGTATTAAATATACCTTGTAGAGTAAACTTTCAATATTCAAGAGCTTTTTGTTTCCTAGTTAGATTCTGACTAATACAAATACATTTCATAATACTATATGGCTTTGGTAATTGGTCAATTTAAAATAATGACAGTATTTCCTTGTTAACTGTTTTTAAATATTAGAAATATTTTTTTAGAAAAAATAAAAAACAACCAATAACCTTGAACCCAACATAATAAAGGCCATATATGAAAAGCCCTTGTGCTAACATTGTACTCAATGATGAAATACTGAACATTTTTTTTTCTCCATGATCAGGAACAAGACAAGAATCCTCTCTTCTGTCCCTTGTATTCAACATAGTACTAGAAGTCCTAGTCAAAACAAATAGATAAGAAAAAGACATAAAAGGCATCCAAGTTAGGAAGGAAGATATAATATTAGCTTTGTTTGTAGATGATTTGATCTTATAAGAAGAAAACCACAAAGATCATACATACACACACACACACATGCACACACACACATCTACTGGAACTGATAAAGAAATCAGAAAAATTGCAGGATTCAAAATCAACATGCAGAAATCAAAAATTGCAGATTTGAGCAATCTGAAAAGGAAATTATATAAACAATTCCATTTATAATAGTATCAAAAAGAATAAAATAGGAATAAATTGAAGAGAGAGACAGATATTTACTTGTACACTAAAAACTAGAAAACATTGTTGAAAGATACCATCGAAGACACAAATAAATGGAAAACTATTCCATACCCATGGATTGGTAGATATAATATTGTTAATATGTCAATACTACCCAAAGTGATCTACAAATCCAATGCAATCTCTACCAAAGTTGCAATGACATTTTTGCAGAAACAGAAAAATCCAATGTAAAATTCATACAAAATCTTAAGGAACCCAAAATAGCCAAAAGAAAAAAAATCTTGAAAAGTAAGAACAAAGTTGAAGTCTCATACTTCCTGATTTTATAACTTACTACAAAGCTAAAGTAATCAAACCAAATGATAATGGCCTAAAGATAGACATATGACCTACAGAATAAAAAGGAGAGCTCCCAAATAAACTCACATATAGGGTCAGATAATTTCTATAAGATCATTCAATGGGGAAAGAATTGTTTGTTTGTTTTCTCAACAAACAGTGATAAAAAAACTATAGATCCACATACAATAGAATGATGTTGGACTCCCAGAATATAAAAAATTACTAAAAATGGATCAAAGTCCTAAATAGGAGAGGTAAAACTATCAAATTGCTAGGAAAAAAAGAGAAAAACATTATGACATTGTATTTGACAACCTCTTGGCTATGACACCAAAACATAGACAACAAAAGTAAAAATAAATTAACTGGACTTTATCAAAATTAAAACTTTTGTACTTAAATACAGAGGACAAACTAGTGACTGCCAAAGGGGAGGTGGGTGGGGTGATAGGTAAAATAGGTGATGGGTGTTAAGGAGTACACTTGCTGTGATGAGCTCCAAATGATATATGTAAGTACTGAATCACTATATTGTACACCTGAAACTGATATTACACTGTATGTTGACCATAATTTTAATTTAAAAAAATGAGCAGAAAAAATACTCTTTTGTATTGAAAGACACTATCAACAGAGTGAAAAGGCAACCCACAGAATGGGAGAGGGTATTTGCAAATCGTGTATCTGATAAGAAGTTAATAGCCAGAATATATAAAGAACTAAAACACAACAGCAATGACAACAACAACAAAACGACTGAATCAGAAAATGAGCAAATGCCTTGAATGAAGATTTTTCCAAAGAATGTGTGTAAGTGGCAAAAAAACACATGAAAAGATGTTCAACATCACTAATTTTTAAGGAACTGCAAATCAAACCCACAATGAGACATTACTTCAAATTTATTAGGGTACTCATGCCTTTAAAAAATAGAAAAAAAGAAAAATTGTTGGTGTGGATATTAAAACACTGGAGCCCTTGTGCATTGCTAGTGGGAATGTAAAATGATGTAGATCCTGTGGAGGAAGGCATGGTCATCCTTTACGAATGAAAACACAGAATTATCATACGATACAGGAATTCCACTTCTGGGTATATACTCAAATTAAAACAGAAACTCAAACATATATTTATGCAACTATATTCAGTAGCATTATTCACAATAGCCAAAAGGTAGAAACAACCCAAATGTCCATCCACAGATAAATGGGTAAACAAAATCTAAGATAGATAGATGATAGATAGATAGATGACAGATAGGAATCAATATCTAGATCTATATCTGTTTTATCTATGTAACTATAGTCCACTATAATATATATATATAGACATATTATTCAACATAAAAAAGAAGGAAATTCTGATGCATTCTACATGAATAAATCTTGAAGATTTTATGCTGAGTCAAATAAGCCAGTGACAAAAAGACAAATACTGTATGATTCCACTTAGATGAAGAACCTAAAGTAGCCAAATTCACAGAGACAGTAAATATAATGGTAGTTGCCATGGGATGTGGGGAATGGGGTGTTAATGTTAATGGGTAGAATTTCAGATGGGGAAGTTAAAAAAAATCCCTGAAGAAGGATAGTGGTGATGATTGCACAGTAATGTGAATGCACTAATTCCACTGGACTGGACAATTAAAAATGATTAAAATAATACCTATTATGTTATTTTACCACAATAATAAAAAAGCCACCAGTAAATGTCCTTTAGTTACATTCCACCTTAATGCTAAAAACATGAGTGATGATACTGGATAGATAGATAAATACATAGATGATAGATCAGTTTTCATTGCTTTTTTTCTTTATAACATTACATACAAATATATATTATCAAAGAGAAACATCAGAAGCATCTTTCCGTTGTACCTGAGCTGTTCCATAAATAAGAATAGGAAACCATCCATCATTTAGTTCTCTAGAGAAATCTTATTTTGTTTACTCTATATATCTTTTTCTCCTTCTTCAACTGTTCACTATTTGTAATTATCCTCCAAAACACACTTAGAAGAAGATTAACAATTTGTCCTTCAATATTTAATAAATGAATAAGTCTAAATAACTTGTTGGATTACAGTTTTTGGAATTCACAGACATATAGTAATAATAGAGAACTTTCAGGCAGTAAATGCAATTCAGCTTGCAGGATTAAGAGCAGCTAGTTATTTTACTTATATCAACTCTTTTATTTCCATTTACTTTGCCAATCCAACTAAAATCAAGCAACTTTGACCTTTAATGTCCTAAGAACACATTCCCGCATCTTTTTGGCCCTTACCCCATACACAATGGGGTTGAGAAAAGGGGGCACCAAAAGGTATATGTTTGCAACAAAAATATGGATGTGTGCAGGCACATTCTTCCCAAAATGGTGAGTGAAAATGGAAAAACCAGCTGTGGAATAGAACAGGAATAACACAGACATGTGACCCACATGTGCCCAAAGCCTTAAAGCCAGCTTCCCGGGATGTCAGGCTGAACACAGAGCGGAGGATGAAGGCATAGGATATAGCAATGAGAATGGCATCAGATGAGCCAATGATAGAAGCCATACTGAGGCTATAACTCTTGGTGGCCCCTATGTCCACACACACCAGCTTCACTATAGCCATGAACTCATAGTAAGTGTGGGTAATGATTCGTGTTCTGCAGTAAGGCAGCTGTTTGAGCAGGATGGGATGTGGAGAAAAGAAGGCTACACCCCGAATCACCACAATAATGCCCATTATGGTGATGTGAGCATGGGTGAGAATGGTGGTATGGCACAGTGGATGACAAATAACCACATGACAGTCAAAGGCCATGGCCAGGAAAAAGCCCGATTCCATAGCAGTAAAACTGTGAATAAAAAGCATTTGAGCCAGGAAAACATCAAAGGCAATGTCATGGGCTCCAAGCCAAAAGACACAGAGCATGCAGGGAAGCGTGGATGAGGAGAAGACCAGGTCAGTGATGGAGAGCATGCTGAGAAAGAAGAACATAGGCTCATGGAGACTTCACTCTGCTCTCACCACGGCCAGTATGGTCTCGTTCCCCACCACAGCCACCATGTAAATGGAGCAGAAGGGGATCCCAATCCAGATATGCAGGTCCTCTAGTCCTGGGATGCTCATCAATAAGAAGGTGACAGAAGAGGTGTTGAAAGGAGGCATGACTTTTTTTCCTGTGCTTATCAGTACTTTTAAAAATAAAGTTGCTATGATAGATGATTACAACCAGATGCAGAAAACATGGAAATCTGATTCAAGAAGATCCTTAATGATCTGTTGCTAAAAACAATTCAAATTCATAAGTAGGTGTATTTAAATTCACTAGGATCATAATACTAAATTTAGTAATAACATACTAAATGACTGTTTAGAAGATAATACTCGTATTATCTTTGGGGTCTATATGTCACCTCATCTCTTCATTTGCAGTAAGATTTCATCTTTAGTCCGACTGATACTTAATTCAACAAATGTTTACTGTGAGGTTAATGAATTTCTTTCTTGAGCTTTCATTCAGTATTTCCCTCAGGTCAATGAGTTTTCCATAACTGGAAGTGATCAGCAGAGGCCTTGTGAAAATATCAAGGAGTTATTGAAAGGACCCTTACAATCCACTCTGCCATTCTCTTGGGGAATAGAAATATATGGTCTTTGTCCCTTTCTGGACATGAAATTGAAGTCTTTGGCACAGATTTTGAAGTAAAATCATCTCAATCTGTATCTTTATCCTTTCATTTGCTGCTCTGCATGTGTAACTAATCTGACAAAATTTAACAATGATGTCACATTTTTCCTATTGTTTCTTTCTATCAAGTCTCACTTAAGAATGGCATATATTACGTACTTTTGAACCAACAGATATCCATTGGTTAAGATATGGTATTTCTTAACATTAACCCTACTGACTACTTTTTATTGTCATTTTTTTTCAGAGTTAGATTATTTCCTTCATTTCTTGATCCAGAAACCCAAATTCTCAAACATGCATAACAGTTTATATACTGGATTGTTAAATTTACCTCATGATGCTTGAGATATCAGTTTCTGACTAAGTAGGTTTCTTTATACTTCTTCCTGCAGTTCCAAAGGACAGTCAAACCTCCATGGCAGAAAAGCCCTGGGATAAAGTGGTTGAGCATGAGCAGGAATTGAGAAGGATGAAGAAAAGAACTACTTTTTTTTTATTATTTTATTTTAGATCACTTTTATTTTCTTTTTTAAAAATGTAGAAAAACATTTTTTTGGAAATATAAATGTCATATCTCTTTACATATGAAATATGGTCTTTTAAATTAAATATATCCATGTGAATTAAAACGCTGGAATATTTCAGTTTGTATTTTTAATTGATTAGTAGCCCATTCAAGTATTACTTTGATTATGTCAATGACTCATAAGCTTTGCCCTTCCTGCATTCACTGGCAGCATAGCTGATTTTTAAAGGACTATTTCTGGCTTCATTGACATTTGTAGTGACCATAGTTCCTTTCAGTCATTTGCTTCCTTTGATGATACTTTTATTGGCTCAATGAAGAACAATATCTTCAGTATTCATATTTGAGTATTCAGAACACAGACATGAGAGCCATAGCCCACTTAACATGCTTAATTATAATAATTCATATGGTAAATGATGCCATTACGTTTTAAATTAAGTTTTCTATTCATGAGTTCAGCAGGGGCTTCCTCCAACTTCAGAGTAAAGTAGAAATCTTGCCCCTCTGCAAATATTTTTGAAAGAAACAAAATATCAAAAGACAAAAACAGCAGCCTCCTTGGCCTTAAGATGATTTATGTTTTGAGCCAGATTTGAATAAACAGAAAAAGCAATTATAGTTCATAGATTATTCAAAACAAAGTAAACATTATTTATTATTGCTTTCTAATTATGCATTTTTAAAATTTATTTTATTGCTTGCTGATTATTTCACAGTCCTGCCACATTAGTAGACATAGTCTAGTTCTTATATTAAACTAATTAAAAGGTATGGATTAAATTTTAATTTCCATTCTACTTCCACTGCAATAATCTGAAAAATCTTCATATTTCTCTGTAAAATAAAACATTAATCTTAGTTACAAAATACTAGTTAGTGTATAAGGCTTCTAGCATTTTAGGACATTTTCTAATTACATATCGTTTTTTTCATGTTATATTAATAGGAAAATCATTCATATATTTTAGTGCATTGTAATTTATGGAGATTTGTTATTAGCTATGGCAATATTAACTGTAAACATAACCCTAGAATGTCAATCTAGCTCTGAAACATAAATCTCGATAGATAAAGGCTCCTGGGTGGCTCAGTTAAGCACCTGACTTTAATTTTTTTTTTTTTATTGGAGTTCAATTTGCCAACATATAGCATAACACCCAGTGCTCATCCCGCCAATGCCCCCCTCAGTGACCATCACCCAGTCACCCCAACCCCCGTCCCACCTCCCCTTCCACTACCCCTTGTTCATTTCCCGGAGTTAGGTATCTCTCATGTTTTGTCACCCTCACTAATACTTCCACTCATTTTCTCTTCTTTCCCTTTATTCCCTTTCACTAATTTTTATATTCCCAAATGAATGAGACCATATAACATTTGTCCTTTTCCGATTGACTTATTTCACTCAGCATAATACCCTCCAGGTTCCTCCATGTTGAAGCAAATGGTATTTGTCGTTTCTAATGGCTGAGTAATATTCCATTGTATACATAAACCACATCTTCTTTATCCATTCACCTTTTGATGGACACCGAGACTCCTTCCAGTTTGGCTATTGTGGACATTGCTGCTATAAACATTGGGGTGCAGGTGTCCTGCTGTTTCACTGCATCTGTATCTTTGGGGTAAATCCCCAGCAGTGCAATTGCTGGGTCGTAGGGCAGGTCTATTTTTAACTGTTTGAGGAACCTCCACACAGTTTTCCAGAGTGGCTGCACCAGTTCACATTCCCACCAACAGTGTATGAGGGTTCCCTTTTCTCCGCATCCTCTCCAACATTTGTTGTTTCCTGCCTTGTTAATTTTCCCCATTCTCACTGGTGTGAGGTGGTATCTCATTGTGGTTTTGATTTGTATTTCCCTGATGGCAAGTGATGCAGAGCATTTTCTCATGTGCTTGTTGGCCATGACTATGTCTTCCTCTGTGAGATTTCTGTTCATGTCGTTTGCCAATTTCATGATTGGATTGTTTGTTTCTTTTGCTGTTGAGTTTAATAAGTTCTTTATAGATCTTGGAAACTAGCCCTTTATCTGATAGGTCATTTGCAAATATCTTCTCCCATTCTGTAGGTTGTCTTTTAGTTTTGTTGACTGTTTCCTTTGGTGGACAGAAGCTTTTTATCTTGATGAAGTCCCAATAATTCATTTTTGCTTTTGTTTCTCTTGCCTTCGTGGATGTATCTTGCAAGAAGTTGCTGTGGCCAAGTTCCAAAAGGGTGTTGCCTGTGTTCTCCTTTAGGATTTTGATGGAATCTTGTCTCACATTTAGATCTTTCATCCATTTTGAGTTTATCTTTGTGTATGGTGCAAGAGAATGGTCTAGTTTCATTCTTTTGCATGTGGATGTCCAATTTTCCCAGCACCATTTATTGAAGAGACTTTTTTCCAGTGGATAGTCTTTCCTGCTTTGTCGAATATTAGTTGACCATAGAGTTGAGGGCCCATTTCTGGATTCGCTATTCTGTTCCATTGATCTATGTGTCTGTTTTTCTGCCAGTACCACACTGTCTTGATGACCACAGCTTTGTAGTATAACCTGAAACCTGGCATTGTGATGCCCCCAGCTATAGTTTTCTTTTTCAATATTCCCCTGGCTATTAGGGGTCTTTTCTGATTCCACACAAACCTTAAGATAATTTGTTCCAACTCTCTGAACAAAGTCCATGGTATTTTGATAGGGATTGCATTAAATGTGTAAATTGCCCTGGGTAACATTGACCTTTTCACAGTATTAATTCTTCCAATCCATGAGCAAGGAATATTTTTCCATCTCTTTGTGTCTTCCTCAATTTCTTTTAGAAGAAGTGTTCTATAGTTTTTAGGGTATAGATCCTTTACCTCTTTGGTTAGGTGTATTCCTAGATATCTTATGCTTTTGGGTACAATTGTAAATGGGATTGACTCCTTAAATTCTCTTTCTTCTGTATCATTGTTAGTGTATAGAAATGCCACTAATTTCTGGGCATTGATTTTGTATCCTGCCACACTGCCATATTGCTGTATGAGTTCTAGCAGTCTTAGGGTGGAGTCTTTTGGGTTTTCTACTTACAGTATCATGCCATCTGCAAAGAGGGAGAGTTTGACTTCTTCTTTGCCAATTTGAATGCCTTTAATGTCTTTTTGTTGTCTGATTGTTGAGGCTAGGACTTCCAATACTATACTGAATAGCAGTCGTGAGAGTGGACATCCCTGTCTTGCTCCTGATCTTAGGGGAAAGGCTCCAGTGCTTCCCCATTGAGAAGGATATTTGCTGTGGGCTTCTATTTTTTTCTATTATGAATTAGAGCCTTGCTGGATAAAGTATTCTTGGCTGCAGGTTCTTCTCATTTATGACCCTGAATATATCTTGCCCACTGTTTCTGGACTGCCAGGTCTGTGGAGAGGTCTGCTTTTATTCTGATACTTCTCATAAAGGTTATAGATTTCTTGTCTCTTGATGCTTTAAGGATCTTCTCTTTGTCTTTGGAATTTGCAAGTTTCACTATTAAATGTTGAGGTGTTGAGCAGTTTTTCTTGATTTTAGGGGGGGATCTCTCTATCTCCTGGATTTGAATGCCTGTTTCCCTTCCCAAGTTAGGGAAGTTCTCAGCTCTGATTGATTCAAATACACTTTATGGACCCCTGTCCCATTCGGCGCCCTGGGGAACCCCAATTAAACGTAGATTTTTCCTTCTGAGGCTGTCATTTATTTCCCTTAACCAATCCTCATGATCTTTTAATCGTTTTTCTCTTTTTTCCTCAGTTTCCTTCCTTGCCATCAACTTGTCTTCTATAACACTTACTTGTTCTTCTACCTCGTTACCCCTTGTCGTTAGGACCTCCAGTTTGAATTGCATCTCATTTAATTGATTTTTAATTTCGGCCCTATTATATCTAAATTATGCAGTCATGAAGTCTCTTGAATCCTTTATGCTTTTTTCTAGAGCCACCAGTAGCTTTATAATAGTGCTTCTGAATTGGCTTTCTGACACCAAATTGTAATCCAAATTTTGTAACTCTGTGGGAGGGAGGACTGTTTTTGATTCTTTCTTTTGTGGTGAGTTTTTCCTTCTAGTCATTTTGCTCAGTGCAGAGTGGCCAAAAACACGTTGTACTGGAAAAAGGAGAAAACAAGAGAAAAAAAAGGAAAAAAGAAAAAAAAAAAAGAAAAAAAAAAGAAAAAACGGGGTGGGGAACAAACAAAACAAAAATCAAGGGGGAGTACCTTCTGATTCTATATACTGTAAATTTCTCGATTTCCCCTGGAACTTTCCAGTGCTGCTTGGTCAAGAACTTGCTTTTCCCCTGTCCTTCTAGCTGGTCTTCTGTGGGAGGGGTCTGCTGTGCTGATTCTCAGGTGTGTGCACCTAGGACAGCTGCCCAGCCCCCTGCCTGGTGCAGGGCTCAGTGGGAGCTGTTTATCCTGTGAGGCCCTTGCTCAGTCCCAGGTACAAGGTGAAACCAGGAGGAGGAACAACAGTGGTGGCATCCAGCTCTCCAGCCCTAGAGTCAGCTCTGGCAGTAACTACCACAGCTTTCAGTCTGCAGGGGCCTGGCGCTCCGGGGACGGGGTGCACCAATCTGCACAGCTCAGGGCTCTACGGGGGCAGGAGTGTCCTTGCTGTCCGGTGCCCTCCGGGCCCCCGCTTGTCCCAGGGGGAGTGCTGGATCTTGGGCGGTGTCCCCCAGCGCCCTGGGTTCCGGGGCCTGCGCCCTGGGCTCTGGGGCCTGCACGGCTGGAATCACGCTCCTCCGCTGCAGCCTCACCCGCAGAGCCACCTCCACGCAGCCGCCTTCTAGCTGCTCCCGGTCCAGCCCTGTGCCTGCTGTAGCCCTTTAGGGAGCTCGGCCAAGGGGTGTGGCACGCTCTCCCTGGGGCGCACCTCCTCTGTTCGTGCCCCTGGGTGCCTGGGAGCATCACCCCGCCTCCTAGGATCCTGCCGCATCTTTCTGCAAGGGCCTCTCTGTCTGGGAAGATTGGTGAAGCTCTTGTTTCTCTTGGATGGGCTCTCCTGTCCTGGGGACACTCGCCCTGTGGCCTTAGCCAGGCTCCTCGTGGCCCCTCCATGAGGGATGCTTTTTTATCTATTTCTTTCTTTTTTCCATCTTCCTACCTTGATAGAAGCCGAACTCTTCTCACTGTAGCATTCCAGCTGTTCTCTCTTTAAATCTCAGACCGAATTCATAGGCTTTCAGGATGATTTGAAAGTTATCTAGGTAAGTTGGTGGGGACAGGTGACTTGGGGACCCTACTGCTCCCCCATCTTGCCCCGCCTCTCCAAGAACTACTTTTTTAAGTCAAGACAAATTCTTCAGCTGTAGAGCAACCCTTGGTTAATAGTTTTCTGCTTTTCCTATCTCCTATTAAGATAGTACTTAGTATGTATATAGTACTGCCATCAGTTTTGAAGGAGAATCTGCCTTCCTTATGTCTCAAACAAATCCTTTTAAATATCATACGTTCTTTTTTTTAATTAATTAATGTATTTACTTTTGTTAGTCACACACAGAGAGAGAGAGAGAGAGGCAGAGGGAGAGGGAGAAGCAGGCTCCCTGCACCGGGAGCCCAACGTGGGATTCGATCGCGCGTCCCCAGGATCGCGCCTGCGCCAAAGGCAGGCGCCAAACCGCTGCGCCACCCAGGGATCCCAATATCATACGTTCTAATAAGACCTTAAACTGTTACCTCTATATATGCTTTCCTAAATCATGCCAAAACACTTTTTTTTCTAGACTTTTACATTTACTAGAATCTGGGTTTATTATTGTTAAAAACAGTTGAAGAACACAAATATGGCTTTTTTCATGATTTAGCTTTAAACAAGTAATTGCATTCTAATTTTAAACAGGTAATTTATAAGGCAAAAAAATTATCCCAAAGGAAAAATAAGGATGAGTTATACAGATATGACAGCAAATTAAGTTTAGTGAGTCAAGAAAAGCCTTCTACTTATGCTGGAATGTGATGATTATATGACTTTGTTCCATAGGATCTGAATATAGATATTTCGATATAGAAATAGATAATGGAATATCTACCTATGTACACTCACATGCACACACATATAAGCAAAGGAAAAGGAAAGAAGCATAAACAAGTTTTCATTAGAAGTACAATTGTGTAAAAAAAAAAAAAAAAAAAAAAAAAAAAAAAGTACAATTGTGAGCATCTACCTTCAGCTCAGGGCTGATCCTGGAGTCCTGGGATCGAGTCCCACATCAGGCTCCCTGCATGGAGCCTGCTTCTCCCTCTGCTTATGTCTCTGTCTCTCTCTCTGTTTCTGATGAATAAATAAATAAAATCTTTTTTTTTTTAAGGAGTAGAATTATGATATAATGAATTAAATCTAGTGTAGTTGGGACTCAAAGGTTACCAAGAGATTAAAAGTGAAATAAAATTCTATGGGTAAACAAGTATCCCCAGACATTCATGGGTAAGCACATAACAGGAAACGTTATAATCTAGACCAATGCAGGGGCTGTCACTCATTTAGGTGCTAAGTGCATGTTGGAGTTACAGGTACAATACAGAGCACTGCAAGAGCAGAAATAGAAAGTGTACACACTCAAAATATGCACACTGGTTTCTAAAACATATTTTTTTTTTAACAAATACATGGTATAATCTTTGTGATATCATGTCCCTGTCAATGAAACCTGTTGTTGAGTATGGAGAGCATAAGGTAATCTTATTTTTGTTCTTTCAATAGGTTCATACAATATGAAATATGGTCTATGATATCCTTAAAAAATCTTTGTTTCCTGGAATCTATCTTTTTCTTCCTTTCATCTTAAGAGAGTGAAAAATATGTATTCCCTCTACTTCAAAAAATTATATCTTCTTTCTTGAATCTAAGACATTTGGAAAGTAAAAAGATGTAAAGAAAATCCCATATCCTTAAAAGTTTTCCTTAGATCACCCAGACTATCTCTTTCTTTCCATCCTTCTCTTGTTTCACAAGCTTAATTAGCTCATAAAGAAACTGATTCAGAACCAAAAAGGAACCTAAACATCTAGTTTCTATATTTAGCAGTTTTAACACATTAATCTCAGAGGATAAGCAGAAATTACATCTGACACAAACAGGTCCTCGTGCAATTGTTGGGAGAGGTGGAGTATTTTTACTCTTCATAAAATTTCTGTTATCTTCCTAATTTTAGGGATAGTAGTATACCTGTACACTGTCTTAGGTTTATAGTTGCAGATGTAGTCATCTTTTAGTATTTTGATATAACTTATAAACCACTTAATAGGACCTGAAGGGAACTGAAAAGATACAGAACACATCCCTTATTCCTTTCATACATCATCTTCATTCCAATGTCAACTTGGAACATATACCTTGCAGTTCAAAAGAGAGGGAGAGGGCAGCCCCGGTGGCGCAGCGGTTTAGCGCCACCTGCAGCCCAGGGCGTGATCCTGGAGACCCGGGATGGAGTCCCACGTTAGGCTCTCTGTGTGGTGCCTGCTTCTCCCTCTGCCTGTGTCTCTGCCTCACTCTGTCTCTCTCTGTGTCTCTATGAATAAATAAATAAATAAAAAGAGAGGGAGATGGTATATTTAAATTATTAGAAAAAGTAATCAAGAATTCCTTATCTAGCAAAATTGCCCTTAAAAATGAGGAGAAAATTAGGACATTCCCAGATACACAAAAGCTGAGAGAGTTCATTATTCCTTACCCTACAAGGAGTGCTAAAGGGAGTCCTTTCTTGAAATTTAAGAAAGCTAGAGAATAACTCCAACCAAACAAAAAATAGAAAGTTCTTCAGTAAAGATAAAACAGATAGAGATATAAAAACCAGTATCAGGGTGCCTGGGTAGCTCAGTGGTTGAGCGTCTGTCTTCTGCTCAGGGCATGATCCCTGGGTCCTGGGATAGAGTTCTGTATCAGATTCCCCACAGGGAGCCTGTTTCTCCCTCTACCTATGTCCCTGCCTCTCTCTGTGTGTCTCTCATGAATAAATGAATATACAAAATCTAAAAAAATATATATATATCACAATTTTAGTTCAAAACTCCACTTTTATTCTTTTACAGGATATAAAAGCCAAAAGCACAAACATAATTATAAATCTAAGTTAATGGGTACACAATATATAAGGATGTACCTTGTAACATTAATAAAATAAAATGTAGCCAGTAGAGATCTAAAAGGAGGAGTAGAATTTTTGTATGTGATCGAAGTTTAGTTGTAATCAGTTTAAAATACATTATTATAACTTTAGGATGTTACATGTAATCCCTCTGGCAATCACAAAGAAAATATTTGTCAAATATACACAAAAGGAAATGTCAAGGAATCAAAAAGTGTCATTATAAATTAAGTAAACACAAAAGAAGGCAGTAAGAGAAGAAACAAGGGACAAAAAAAGTTATAAGAAATACAGAAAACAATAAAATGATAATAGTAAATCCTTCATTATAAATAGTTATTTTAAATGTAACTGTTTTAAAATCCCCAGTCAAGCCAAAGAGTCGTAGAGTGGATTAAAACAATTGGGTCCAGAGTTAGGTGTCTCTCATGTTTTGTCACCCTCACTGACACCTAACTCTGGGAAATGAACAAGGGGTAGTGGAAGGGGAGGTGGGTGGGGGTTTGGGGTGACTGGGTGATGGGCACTGAGGGGGGCACTTGGTGGGAAGAGCACTGGGTGTTATGCTATATGTTGGCAAATTGAACTCCAATAAAAATGTTTTTCCAATAAAAAAAAATTAAAAAAACAAAACAAAACCAACCAACCAACCAACCAACAAACAAACAAACAAAAAAAAAACAACTGGGTCCAGGCTTCAGTTTTCCAGTCTGATATGTAAGAAGCTGAAGTTCACACTTTGACCTAACAAGTAAAAAGCTGAATTAATTGGAAAGTCAGCAATTCTTATTAGACCCATAAGAGAAGCAAGGTTACAGGGCAAACTGTTGCCCCCAACATTAAAGAATCCAGTAAGTTAAGACAGAAAAATCCTAATACACCAGAGCAGAATCTCCATGGGAAGCAGCCAGGATAAGAAAATATAAACTATAATTGACTAATGGCTGGAGACTTAGTATAGGCAAGCCTGAGAGATAACTCCAGGGGAAGCCAGTCATTGATGGGTCCCTACTCTTTTGTGAGTTCTACTTCAGGAGCTCAGCAGGTCCTCACAGTGTCACAAAAGAAAAATTCTCTCATGCTTCCAGCAGGGGGAGGGGAAAGCAAACCATTTTGAATATACTAGAGCATTCTGTTCTTAACAAGGTCTGCCTTTAAGAAAAACTAGTTAACCAAACCCTAACATGCTAGGATTTTATCAGGGTTAAACTTGCTTGGACAAAGGGAAACACAATATTCTAGCTGGTTCTCGCCTTCCAGGTGGGAAAAGGAAAATAGCCATCTTCAGTCCAGCCTAGACACCTGGTTCTTCCTAAGGAGAATGAGGGAGAAACTAAGTATAACACAGAAATTTTAGTATTGAGATGCAAAGGTTTACTAAAAAACTGAGACCTAATCATGTATCAGCAGAATATCTCCCCTCTCCCTACATCCGACTATCACATTACTAAAGGCGTTTTCTTTTTCTTTCTTTCTTTCTTTTGAAAGATTTATTTATTTATTTATTTATTTATTTATTTATTTATTTATGAGATACACACAGAGAGAGGCAGGGATACAGAAAGATGGAGAAGTAGGCTTCTCATAGGGAGCCCAATGTGGGACTCAGTCCCCTAACCTGGAGTCCCGCCCTGAGCCTAAGGCAGACTCCCAACTATTGAGCTATCCAGGCATCCCTTTATGGCAGTTTTCTAACTGAAGACATCAAGTCCTGCTATCAGGAAGAAATTACAAGACATACTAAAAGTCAAAAAACACAGTTTGTAGAGAAAGAGCAAAAGTCAGAACCAAACTTAGGTATGGCAGAGATGTTGGAATTATCAGACCATGAATTTTAAAAACTATTATTAATATACTAGAGGCTCTATTGGACAAAACACACAACATGTAAGAACAAATGGGCCATGAAAGCAGACAGATGGAAATCCTAAGAAAGAACCAAAAATAAATGCTAAAGTTCAAAAATAGTAGGAGAAATGAAGAAAAACAATTATTAGTAGACTAGACAAAGCTAAATAAAGAATCTCTAATCATGAGAATACCTCAATAGAAACATCCAAAACCAGAAAGAATGAGAACAAAAAAAGGGAAAGAACCAAAAAGAAATGAGACAAAATGAAAGAAGAAAGAAAGAAAGAAGGAAGAAAGAAAGAAAGAAAGAAAGAAAGAAAGAAAGAAAGAAAGAAAGAAAGGAAAGAAAGAAAGAAGAAAGAAAGAAAGAAAGAAAGAAAGAAAGAAAGAAAGAAAGAAAGAAAGAAAGAAAGAAGAAAGAAAACATGCAAGCAATGTCCAACGACTGTGGGACAACTATATTTACACATAGTTGTTATAATTATTTTGAGCAAAGTATCACCTGTTAGATAAATACATACCCATATACATGTGTAAACAAAATGAATGCCAGCAGTGATACAAGGCACGGAGAGAGGTATTAAGGTTACTTTTTATTATAAGGTGCTTGCATAGTGAAGTGGTATAGTGTTATTTGAAAGTAGACTTGGACTGGTTGTAAATGTATAATACAAAGTCTAGGGCAATAACTAAAAAGAGTTAAAAACAGAAAAGTTAAAAAAAGAAAAGAAAAGAAAAGAAAAAGAAGTACAATTGATATGTTATAAAATAGAATCATCTAAAAAATGCTGTTAAAACTACAGTAATTAGGGTAGTAAATTCAAGCCCTGCATAGTCTACTTTTAAAAAATTGGAAAAGGAATTAAAGACATCCAAATTGGAAAGGAAAGTGTAAAAGTATCTGTTCTCACATGACATGAACTTATATGCAAAAACCTTGAACATTTCACCAAAAAAAGTTTAGAAATAACAAACAAATTCAGTAAAAATTCAGGATACAAACTCAATCATCAAAATTTTAGTTGCATTTTTTTAAGGATTTTTATTTATTTATTCATGAGAGACCCACAGAGAGGCAGAGACATAGGCAGAGGGAGAAGCAAGATCCCAGGACCCCAGGATCAAGACCTGAGTCAAAGGCAGATGCTCAACCACTGAGCCACCCTGGTGCCCCCAACTGCATTTTTAAACACTAAAAAATAACATACCAAAAAGGAAATTAGAAAATAATGCAGTTTATGGAAAAATAAAATACCCAAATAGTGTGGTAAAGTAGATGGTGGTAACAGTTTGGAGATAGGATCAAAAAGAATAAAATATTTAGGTATAAACTTAATCAAGTAAGTGAGAGATTTGCATACTAAAATCTGGAAAACTTTGCTGAGAGAAATTTAAAAAGACACCAATAAATAGGAAGATGTCCCAGGTCACAGATTGGAAGACATGATATTGTTAAGGTACCTGCTTATATTAGTCCTCTCTACAAGTAGATCTACAAGTGGCCAATTAACATGTAAAAAAGATGCTCAATATCTTTGATTAAAATCCCAATGAGATGACTTCACACCATTACAGTGGCTATAATCCAAAAAAAGAAAGGAAAGAAGGAAGGGGAAAGGAAGGAAGAAGACCAGAAGGAAGGGATGGGAGGAAAAGAACAAGTATAGTCCAGCTATTATGAAAACAGAATGAGGGAATTTTATTCACAGAAACATGTTTATATATGAAACAGCAAAGAGAAACAGGGTGTGGTAAAGTAGATGGGTGATCATAATTTGGAGATAGGATGCATTTTAAATGTTATGAGACAGAAACTACTTTAAGACCTTAGACCTTCTAAGACCCCTGCATGTGTAGATGGAAGTAACAGTAAATAAGGCAAGACAACTTCTTAAGAATAATATTAACAATTCAATAACTTGGGAAATCAGGAACTTTCTTTTTCTACACAAATATAAGCATGTTTGAAGGGGAAGCATAGACATCAGAAATATCTTGCCCTGATTTTAGAGAAGAGTAATGTTTAAAAACACTACATGCAAATTTACAATCACTTGAATATACTCAGTATTTATTGTGTGTATATTTTGTGTACGTATATGTGTATATATTTTGATAGTATCTCTGTCTTTTTGTGTGTTTCTCTTTAGTTTGCTTCCTGGAGAATAATGTCAGCCCTTACCAAGGAGACTTTGAGATCATGGTTCTAAAAGCCATGGCCATAAGGTGATAATGATTTGGGTTTATTTTCAGAGCTGTCCCTTAGGAGACGAAAGGCAGGAAGGTTCAAACTCTATTTGATAGGCATAATAGGAACTGTAGTTTTCATTCCTGCTGGCGATAGGTTATATGTTGACCAAGGAATCTAAGTGAGCCTTAGCCAGAATCTCTTTGCTCATAGGTAAGGAGGAGGTTTTAATTAATTTTTATAAAGGAATATTGTGCATCTACCAGGGCTCTGCTCTATAGGCTACTGACCAAGAGTGAGGTCTTGGATGACGACCTCTACTACATTATTCACTCAGTACTCAGTAATAGGAAACATGGAGACTGTTTTAGTACTTTGTAATTCTTATTCTCTCTGACAACTGCAGGATAGTAAAGATAAGGGCCCTTCTTGCAGGAGAAAAATCCAAGTTAGAATAGGACTGTGGCTGAAAGTAAGCTCAAACAGCAAACACCAAAGGAGGCAGCAGGGAACAAAGAGTCTTGGAAGAGGGACTTCAGCATCTTCTTACTACTGTCAGAATGTCAGAAGACCTCAGTTAGCCAGTTTGTCAGTATTCCTAAGGATCTTCAAGAAGATAGATTTATCATAATTTGGGGTTTTTATTTTCTCCAGTTACCGTAAATTTAAAGAAGGACTGAAATTTTTATTACTCTTTCTTGCATTTACTCTTTCCTATTTTCCATCTAGCCTCCCATGTTTCTTCCCTCTTTTATTTCCCCCCACCCCATGCCTTACTGCTTCCCCCAAATATCCACCTCTTTCCTGGTTTCATCTGATTTTCTCTGTTAAGCATGTATTATCAGAGATAGGGTAAAAATCCCCTGGATATTTGCTCAGGGTAAAGTTAAAACTGTATTAATTATTCCTGACCTGGGAGAGGTATGGTATGTCCATGATCAGTTCTTCCCTCAAACACCTTTATTTCAACTTACCTGACTCTTATTTCTCTTGGATGTTCCCCTTGTATAGAATAGGGCAAAACCTTTGTTGCCTTATGCTCAAGTTATCTTTGTTACCTCATGCTTTATTTACTATGATCTAAGCAACAAAGGGATTCACATTGTTCTAGTAAGAAATGTCTGGGGTCTAAGTTGTTCTTGTCGAATGCCTGTGCTTGTCTCCATTTAAGCTTTGTTTAATGGTGTTTATCTACAAATGTTTACTGGATGCTTTAGTGAGAAATACCTGTTGGTTTGGATGGTGACTTTATATATTTGAATGCATGTAAAAAGTAGTATTAAATAAAACATACTGAAGGCATTTGACATGTAAGGTATCATTATATATGTGGTTTTTTATCTGTTTATGTAAGTGTGGCCACTTACATAAAGTGTGTATCTACACATTTTTGTCTTTGCTTTTATTTGTTGTTTGTCCTCAACATCCTCAATCTGGGAAGTCATTACATTTTGTATTAAGCCAGATACCATTCTTTACTCATGAAATAAAGTACCAGAATATAAAATATTTTGCTTCAGAACTGCATAAGATGTCATATTATCTTTAAGCATTGACTATGCTAGTAATCATCATAAATGATACATCCCTTGAATTTAATTGTGTCCAGTATTAGGGATCTTCCTTTTGGTAAATTCAGTTTAAGAAAATGGGTAAAAAACAATATCACTGCCTTCTCTTGCACTGCAAGAAAACAAAAACTAACAATTTGAGAGTTTTCTTGTGCTTTTTTTCTTCTTCTTCTTCTTCTAGGAACAGACCATACATATCTCCTCCTATTCCAGCCAAATCCAGAATGACCCATCAAAATACAACCATGTTTCATCCACCCACATTTTTTCTTTTAGGCATTCCAGGGCTTGCAACTGCCCATGCCTGGATTTCATTGCCCTTCTGTTGTATTTACTTTATTGCTCTCATAGGCAATGTCACAATCTTGATAGTCATATGGACAGAAAGAACCCTCCGGGATCCAATGTTCTTCTTCCTTGTCATTCTATCAGCCATAGACCTGGCCCTCTCCACAACCTCAGTACCACGAATGTTGGGTATCTTTTGGTTTAATGCTCATGAAATTGGCTTTGGAGCTTGCGTGGCCCAGATGTTTCTGATACACACCTTCACAGGAATGGAGTCTGCTGTTCTGCTGGCTATGGCCTTTGACCGCTATGTTGCTATCTGCGTCCCCCTCCACTACACAACCATCCTGACAGTCCGAGTGCTGTCAGGAATTGGAGTGGGTGTTGTCCTGAGTACAGTTGTGCTCACATTGCCCATGATCTATCTAATCTACCGTCTACCCTTCTGCAATGCCCACATTATTGCCCACACCTACTGTGAGCACATGGGCATTGCCAAGTTGGCTTGTGCCAGCATTCAAATCAATGCTATCTATGGTCTCTTTGTTGCTTCTTTCCTCGTTCTTGTCCTGGTACTGGTTGGAATCTCCTATGGCTACATTCTGTGTGCCGTATTCCGCCTCAAATCACAAGAGGCCCGTCACAAGACACTGAGCACTTGTACCTCTCATGCTGCAGTCATGTTTGTTTTCTATACACCCTCTCTCTTCTCCTTCCTTACTCACCGATTTGGCCGAAAAATATCCCCTTATATCCACATTCTTGTTGCCAATATCTATGTGGTCCTTCCACCAGCTCTCAATCCTATCATCTATGGAGTAAGGACTAAGCAAATCAGAGAGTGTGTGATCCGAGTATTTACTGGCAAGTAAGGAACACTATACTCCTTGATCTTTAGGGATAAAGAGCTGCATCCAGGGACAATATTAACCCCACCTCCATATTAATACTTGATATTATTTTAAATCCGTTTTTAAGTTCTCATTAGTTTTGTTGAAAGGCTGCAGCCTCTGACTGTGGTAGCTCATTATTCTTGAGGAAAAGAGACATCAGGAGACTGGCAGGCGGGTCCCTATAATTTAATGTTTGCAAGTTTCTCTAATTAACCTTGGTGTTCGTATAACATAACAGAATTCTGCATAAAGCATCTACTGGTAAGTCTAAGCTTATTCCAATTATCTATTGTAAACATCCAGATAAATTTTGGAGTATATAACAGTACTATAATATCCTTTTCCAGAATATATAGTTAAATCTTTTTTTCAAATTTATTTTCAAATTTCCTAATTTCCCCATTTTACCTAATGAAGATAATCTTAGGGAAATAGCTCAAAGTTTTAAAAAACAATCAACCCTTCCCCCAACTCTCCCCCAAAGATGATCTAAGTATTAAATGTCAGCCCACTCACAGGTAAATTATAATTAAATAAAGAGCCTTGAGAGTGCAATTTTTATTCTTAATAAAGGAAAACTGATGTTATATATTCAAATCCAAAATCATCCCATCTGTTGGAGTTATTTTAAGTTTTGGCAGTTATCTGTACAGCCTCCACATGAGCCTTCATCTTGTTTACCAACACCATTCTGTTGTGAACATAATGGGTTTCTAATAGAAGTGAATGTCATACCATGGTAGATAAGAACCTGGGAAATAATTTTTTAGAGTCTGCTTTGATTAGTGATTTGTTGGAATTTTTTGGCAGTTTTTAGTGTAAGCCAACCCTTTCTTTTCCAATGAAGATTGGTAAGCAGGAATCAGTTCATTTTCCTTCTTTGCTCCTCTGGTAATAATATAAGTAGATATATTGAATATCTTGAACTAATTGCCATGGGGCTGTCTCATGTTTTGTTTGGTCTCCTACTTTAGTGAACAATAATGGTCAGGCTCCAAGTGGCTAGAAACCAGATACAATGTGACCATCACTGCATGGTTCATGTAGTTTATCTCCTACCTAAAATTAAAAAGTGGGAATCAGTTATCTAATAATACGGTGATATACATAAGCATGTGGAGCCTTTCACTGCCATTTTCTTTTATTTTTAAGATTTTATTTATTTATTCATTAAAAAAATTTTTTTAACAATAATAATTTTATTTTTTATTGGTGTTCAATTTGCCAACATACAGAATAACACCCAGTGCTCATCCCGCCAATTGCCCCCTCAGTGCCAGTGCCCATCACCAGTCACCCCAACCCCCGCCCACCTCCCCTTCCACTACCCCTTGTTCATTTCCCAGAGTTAGGTGTCTCTCATTTTTTGTCACCCTCACTGATATTTTCACTCATTTTCTCTCCTTTCCCTTTATTCCCTTTCACTAATTTTTATATTCCCCAAATGTTTGTCCTTTTCCAATTGACATATTTCACTCAGCATAATACCCTCCAGGTCCCTCCATGTCGAAACAAATGGTGGGTATTTGCCGTTTCTAATGGCTGAGTAATATTCCATTGTATACATAGACCACAGCTTCTTTATCCATTCATCTTTCGATAGACACCGAGACTCCTTCCACAGTTTGGCTATTGTGGACATTGCTGCTAGAAACATTGGGGTGCAGGTGTCCCGGAGTTTCCCTGCATCTGTATCTTTGGGGTAAATCCCCAGAAGTGCAATTGCTGGGTCGTAGGGCAGGTCTATTTTCAACTCTTTGAGGAACCTCCACACAGTTTTCCAGAGTGGCTGCACCAGTTCACATTCCCACCAACAGTGTAAGAGGGTTCCCCTTTCTCCACATCCTCTCCAACATTTGCGGTTTCCTGCCTTGTTAATTTTCCCCATTCTCACTGGTGTGAGGTGGTATCTCATTGTGGTTTTGATTTGTATTTCCCTGATGGCCAGTGATGTGGAGCATTTTCTCATGTGCTTGTTGGCCATGTCTATGTCTTCCTCTGTGAAATTTCTCTTACACCATACACGAAGATAAACTCAAAATGGATGAAAGATCTAAATATGAGATAAGATTCCATCAAAATCCTAGAGAAGAACACGGGCAACACCCTTTTTGAACTTGGCTACAGCCACTTCTTGCAAGATACATCCATGAAGGCAAGAGAAACAAAAGCAAAAATGGATTATTGGGACTTCTTCAAGATAAGAAGCTTCTGCACAGCAAAAGAAAGTCAACAAAACTAAAAGACAACCGACAGAATGGGAGAAGATATTTGCAAATGACCTATCAGATAAAGGGCTAGTTTCCAAGATTTATTTATTTATTCATGAGAATACACAGAGAAAGAGAGAGAGAGAGAAAGAGAGAGAGAGAGGCAGAGACACAGGCAAAGGAAGAAGTAGGCTCCATGCAGGGAGCCTGACGTGGGACTCAATCCCAGGTCTCCAGGATCAGCCCCTGGGCTGAAGGCGACACTAAATCGCTGAGCCACCTAGGCTACCCAAACTGCCCATTTTCTTAGAGACTTTAAAGTTTTAATTGTCCCCAGTTCCTCCCGAATGCTTTGACAAAGGCTGTAATGTATTTTTCAATGTGTTTGTAAGAGAACATAATGAATATCACCTCGTTGTTTTTTAGATTTCACTTTAAGCAAAATGAATTATAATAATTTAAGAAGAAGGAATGTATAATAATATATCAAGATAAGGTACACATAATGTGTGGTGATTCTTTACATTAGTACGTGATGTATTTCAATTTTTAAGCTTAATACTTCAGTATAGTACAACCTCCCTCAAAATATTCTCATGTATTAGAAGCATTTACACCTCCTTTCTGGTAGTTTTGGAAATTTCACCTCTACCTAAATGTAGTTAAAAAAAAAAAAAACACTTCAAGAAAAACTGAAGCTCTTACTATAAAGACATGTATTGGCCTGACTGTGGAATAGATTTCTCATCTCCACTCCAAATTTATTTTCTTTTTTTGTTTGTTTGTTTAAATTCAATTAGTCAACATATAGTACATTATTAGTTTCAGATGTAGAGTTCAATAATTTATATTCCATATAACACCAAGTGTTCATCGCATCACATGCCCTCCTTAATGCCCATCATCCAGTTGTTACCCCCTCACCCTACCTCCCCTCCAGCATCCCTTAGTTTGTTTCCCAGAGTTAAGAGTCTCTCATGGTTTTTCTCCCTCTCTGATGACTTCCCCTTCAATTTTCCCTCCCTTTCCCTATGAGCAACTGTGCTATTTCTTATATTTCACATATGTGTAAAACCATGTGATAATTATCTTTCTCTGATTGACATATTTGGCCACATACTACCTTCCAGTTCCATCCAATTTATTTTCATTTGCATTCAAGACAAAAAAATGACTCAGTAGAAAAGTCCTGAAAATACAATACAGTCTTATACTTAATAAATTCAGCTACACATATACTATAAAATCTTACCAGTGGAGGGATGAAAAATCCTAGCATTTTTTGGGAGTGGCAGCTTAGAAGAGAACACTGGCATAAGGCAATCTTAAACTTTGATAACACAGAAAACAATCTAAAAGTAAAATTTACAGAGTAAAGTAAAAATTCTTCAAGAATGTCGTAAGTTAATAACTATATAAAATAAACCAACATATAGCACAAATGATAAAGTAATAATTAAAAAGTATGCCATTAGGGGCATCGGGTGGCTCAGATGGTGAAGCATCTGCCTTTGGCTCAAGTCATGATCCTCTGGTCCTAGGATCAAGCTCAATGTCAGGCTCCCTACTCTGCCGGGAATCCACTTCTCCTTTTCCCTCTGCCTCTCTCCCTGCTTGTACTCTCTCTGTCTCTCTCCCTCTCAAGTGAATAAATAAAAATTATTTTTAAAACAAATGTGCCTTTAATTAAAATTTGAATTCTTCCTTGCCAGTACAGATGCCTTTTCTTTTTGTTGTCTGATTGCTGAGGCTAGGACTTCTAGAACTATGTTGAACAACAGTTGGTGAGAGTGGACATCCCTGTTGTGCTACTGACCTTAGCAGGGAAGCTCTCAGTTTTTCCCCATTGTGGATGATATTAACTGTGGGTTTTCATATATGGCCTTTATCATGGTGGGGTATGTTCCCTCTATCCCTACTTTGTTGAGGGTTTTTTGTCACGAAGGGATGTTGTACTTTGTCAAATGCTTTTTTTTTTTTTTTTGCATCTATTGAGGGGACTATATGTTTCTTACTCTCTTTTATTAATGTGGTGCATCATGTTGATTGATTTGCAAATATTGAATCTACACTAGTTGTAGATTACTTGATACTCTATATAGAAAACCCAAAAGACTCCATCAAAAAATTGCTAGAACTGATATACAAATTCAGCAAGTCTCAGTATACAAAATCAATGTACAGAAATCTGTTGCATTTCTATATACCAATAGAAATCAAGGAATGAATCCCATTTGCAATTGCATGAAAAGCCATAAATTACCTAGGAATGAACCTAACCAATTAGGTAGAAAATCTGTACTCTGAAATACTATAAAGTCTTAATGAGAGAAATTGAAGATGATATAAAGAAATGAAAAAAAAATTCCATGATCATGGATTAGAAGAATAAATATTGTTAAAATATCTACACATTTAATTAAATCTTTATCAATATACCCCCAGCATTTTTCAGAGATAGAACAAACAATCCCCAAATTGTTGTTTGTCTTTTCAAACAACCTTTCATTAAAGACCCCGAATAGTCAAAGAAATCTTGAAAAAGCAAAGCGAAGCTGGAGGCGTCACAATTACAGACCTCAAGGCATGTAACAAAGCTATAGTCATCAAGACAGTATGGTACTGACACAAAAATAGGAACATACATCAATGGAACAGAATAGGAAACCTAGAAATAGGCCCACAATTATATGATCACCTAATCTTTGACAAAGCAGGAAAGAAAATCCAATGGAAAAAAGTTTCTTCAACAAATGGTGTTGGGAAAACTGGACAGTGACATGCAGAAGAATGAAACTGGACCACTTTCTTAAACCATACACAAAAATAAAATAAAAATGGATAAAAGACAAATGTGAGAGAGGAAATCATCAAAATCTTAGAGAAGGACACAGGCAGCAATCTCTTTGACGTTGGCCAGAGCAACTTCTTACTAAACATGTCTCCAGAGACAAGAGAAACAAAAGCAAAAGGAAACTATTGGGACTTCATCAAGATAAAAAAACTTCTGCATAGAGAAGAAAGCAATAAACAAAACTGAAAAGAAAAAAAAATGGAAAGGAAACTTTTGGAATGGGAGAAGATATTTGCAAATGGCATATCTGATAGTTAGTGTCCAAAATCTATACAAAACTTATCAAACTCACCACCCAAAAATCAAATAATCCAGCTAAGAAATGGGCAGAAGACATGGATAGACATTTCTCCAAAGAAGACATCCAGATGGCCCACAGACATATGAGTAGATGCTTAACATCACTTACCATCAGGGAAATGCAAATCAAAACTACAATGAGATATCACCTCACACTAGTCAGAATGGCTAAAATTAACAACATAGGAAACAACAGGTATTGATGAGGGTGTGGAGAAAGGGGAGCTCTCTTACATGGTTGGTGGGAATACAAACTGGTGCAGCCACTCTGAAAAACATGATGAAAGTTACTCAAAAAGTTAAAAACAGAACTACCCTATGATCCAGCAATTTCACTACTGGATATTTACCCAAAGGATACAAAAATATAGCTTTGAAGGGGTGCATATACCCCAATGTTTACAGCAGCATTATTACCAATAGCCAAATTATGGAAAGAGCCCAAATGTGCAACGATTGATGAATGGATAAAGATGTACACACACACACACACACACACACACACACACACTAGAATATTACTCAGCCATAAAAAATAATGAAATCTTGCCATTTGCACTGATATGGATGGAGGTAGAGAGTATTATCCCAAGTGAAATAACTCAGAGAAAGACAAATACTATATGATTTCACTTACATCTGAATTTAAGAAACAAAACATATGAACAAGGGGGAAAAAGAGAGGCAAATCAGGACACAAACTTTTAACTATAGAGAACAAATTGAGAGTTGCTGGAAGGGACTTGGGTGGGACTATAGGTAAATAGCTGATGGCAATTAAGGAGGGCTTGTGTGGTGATGTAAGTGTTGTATGTAAGTGATGAACCACTAAATTCCACACCTCAAACTATCACACGGTATGTTAACTAACTTTAATTTAAATAAAATCTAAAAAAAGAAAAAAGAAAACAATCTGAAGGTTGTAATAAATTAAAAAGAGAACTACCTTTTGATTCAGCAATCACACTCCTGGGTATATGTCCAAAGGAACCAAAAGTAGTATCTCAAAGAGTTATCTGTAGTTCTATGTCTATTGTAGCATTATTTACAATAGCCAAGATATGGAAACAATCTAAGTATTTGTCAATGAGTGATTGGATAAAGAATATGTGCAATGTAATATTATACAACCATAAAAAGAAATTCTGACATTTGCAACAACATGAATGAATTTGGAGGGCATTATGCTAAATGAAGCCAGACAGAGAAAGATAAATATTGCATGGTATCACTTATATTTAGAATCTTAAAAAAAAAAAAAGTTCATGGAAACAAAGAATAGATGTCAGGCCTGGGGAAGGGGAAAATGGTAGATATATGTCAATGGGTATAAACTTTCAATTGTGAGATAAATAAGCTCTGAGGATCTAATGGACAACGTGGTAGCTAGTTACTAACATGGTATTTATACTTGAAATTTGCTGAGTAGAAATTAAACAATCTTACTACATACACATTTAACTATCTGAGGTAATTAATATGTTAATTATCTTAATCTTGGTAATCATTCCACAATGATTATATGTATATCAAATCATCACATTGTGCACTTTAAATATATACAATTACATTTGCCAATTATCCTTCAATATAGTTAGGAAAAAATTAAATAAAATATAATGCTATTAAAATGTGATTATAGGGATCCCTGGGTGGCACAGCGGTTTAGTGCCTGCCTTTGGCCCAAGGCGTGATCCTGGAGACCCGGGATCGAATCCCACGTCGGGCTCCTGGTGCATGGAGCCTGCTTCTCCCTCTGCCTGTGTCTCTGCCTCTCTCTCTCTCTCTCACTGTGTGCCTATCATAAATAAATTAAATTAATTAAATTAAATTAAATTAAAAAAATTTAAAAAATAAAATGTGATTATATTTGTTCTGTTAACAATCATTCAAAGGCTATCTCTTCTATAAAGAATAAGACTAAAACTTGTCATTATATGTACACATACATATACATAATAATTGCACACTCTACCACCAATTTCTTTTTCTGAATGCATCTCCTACAAGATTCCACTCAATATTTGAACTGAAATAACATCAAAGCATGTATATATATCCCTTCTTGTTTCATGACTCCCTTCTTTTGTCAATTCTATTCCTCTGCTTAAATTCTTCATTACATTTTCTACTTAATTTGATCCAAATTATAATTTAAGATTCAATGTAAAAGAAATCCAAGAAAAAGTAAATCTTATCTTTGTTAAAAATCAGGAAATATTTTCCTGGAGGGAAAGAACAGAATTGGAGAATGACTGGAATGAGGCATGAGCAAGCTTTCTGGGCTAGCAGAAGTTTTCAATCTTATTCTAGATGATGGTTACACAACAGTATACACATACCAGATATCATCAAATTGAATGCTCAGGATCCATTGTCCTTTTTATGGGCTATGTTAGATAATGGCCAGTATGCAAAAGCTGCTATAAAAATCATAACATAAATCTTCTTATGGACTTATGTATTTGTTTCTCTTGAGTGCATACCAAATAGTGGAACTGCCTGGCCCAAAAGCACATGTGTTTCTTTGCAGGTCAGGTTTCACTAGAGATAAAAAAGATGAACATGAATCCATATTAATGTGGTTTATAAAAAAGAATAAATGAATATAAACTATTATCTGACAAACTTAGTCATAAAATATAATGGGCAAAGTCTCTTGAATATTTTTGGGTAAAAGAGAGGATGTATTATTTTTATGATAATTTAGTATTTGCATATGCATGTATGAGAAATGACAGGGGTTAAGTTGTTGTACAAGAAGCAATAGAGGACTGATGAGACATGATTCTGTGGAAACTGAGCTAGACTAACCGAAAAGATAAACAACGCATAAACAGATTCCTGAGGAAAAAACTGAGAGGAAAAAAGAAAAGATTAAAGATGGCAACTGATCTGTCTGCAAGTATTTTCTTCTCCAATTAAATAGATTTTTGCACAAATACCGAGGCTGGAAGAATGATTCTGAAGCTGGACAGTGGCTCTTGTCTTAAAAGCACTGAACATAAACTAACTAGTGATATTTTCACAAGAAGCTGGAATATGTCAGGCAGTTGAGCCATATACAGAGGAAAAAATATCTACAGGAGAGTCATGCCCACATTCTGATCATTATGATCTAAAATTCTGTTATCTGGGAGTCTGCTAGAGGAAAGCAGTTTGCTAGCCTCACACTGCAATCAGGGAATTATTGGCTTTCTATGGCAAGGGAGTGAACTACTGAAACTCTGAAGTTAGAAGAATAGTCTACATTTAAAATATCCCCAGACTGCTGAAAGGGAAAACATATTATGGATAATATTCTATGCAACTTATTATCTGGGGATTTTGAATGGATCATGAATGCCATCAGATAAGCACTGTCATTGCAATTGATCTCAACTGCTATGGAGACATAGAGGTGATATTGGTAAATTATCTAATATGTCAATTAACAGAGGGAAATTGGAAAATTTCCTGAAAAAAAAATTCCTGAAAAACTGTATTCAAATTTCATTCATATCTGAAAGCTGCTATAAATTTTTGGGAAACAGAGTTGGCTGACATTCATTAAAGTAGTGGTGATGGTGGTGATGGTGGTGCCATAACTCTATTTGTAAGCACAATACAATTATATTATATAGCCCCTCATGGCAGGATTAACTTGCTCTAAATGTGATCCAAGACCAGATATTACCCAATTCTCATCCTGAGGAATCTCCTTTTTCTAGAAAACACAGCACTTTCTGACACTGTTTTTTTAGGTTTGATACCACCTGGCCTGCTGGGATGGCCAACTGGGATGAGAAGAATAATCATACTCTAGGGGCATCAGAAGAATAGTGATGCTTTGCAATCAACCCAGGCACATGGGAATATCAAGCCACTCTTCTATTAATATGTACTGGAAATTTTGATGAAAACAAATTGATGCAACCATCTCATTCATATGCCAGGCCAACTCTTGGCTCCTTCCAGGTAAGTTGTTTTCCCTACAAATTGGGAACTGGTAGCTGGGTTTTGATGGCACCTTCTTTTAGTAAAAACTGATACAGTAGGGGTTTTAAATCTTGTTTTACTTAATAATTTCTCTTTCCATATTTTCTCTGTAATTAAAATTATTTTAAAAACATGAGGGGCTACATTAACATAATTTAGAGTTGAAAGATTTTTGTAGGCAATTAAGTCATAGTTTGTATTTCTGAATCCCACGCAATCAAAGGCATAAGCAAGGTTGTTCCCAAGATTTCTGGGTTCTGACTGACTAGCTCCTTGTTAATTCTAATGTTTCCTGGTTATTTGAAAACAAAAAATGGTAATTTAGAAGTAAACTGCCATGTGGTAGGTATTTGAGGAATGTAGAAAGTAAAGGAAAGATAGGAGAATCATATGCTTTGAAAATATTTAGTATCTGATCCCAGCAGCTCAGTCTTCTTTGAGGCAAAGTAAAAAGGACACTGCAATCTCCTTTTTACCCTCTTGCCTTTCGGAGATCACCAATTATTACCTTTTCTTCTTCTTCTTCCATTCAAAAAATAGGAAGAAGAAAACTCCTTATGTGATGAGAGTTAGATTACTTTTTAATAGCTAAGGATAATCGAGCTCATGACTTGTTGTCTTTCATAGAAATTGGACTTAATGAAATCTAGATGCATTCATTTTTCCCACTTTTGTTCCATGTACACAAATCCAGTGAAGAGGAAGTAATTATTACAAGTATTTCAAATACTTATAATACTTAAATACTTAAAATCATATGACTTTAATTGCAGAAAAAGTCTGTAAACTAGTTAGATTATCATTTTATTATTTCAATTGTGTTATTTGATGACTACTTGAAGTAATGACCAATCTTAATATGAGATGATGGAAGAAAGCTCTTAGAGTCTAGAAATTTCCTTTTTTCGTGGAGTTTTCATTTCTATTATGAGAAAATTTTCATATCTCTGTGTTTTGTTTAACTTCTCTTCTCTATTCCACAGCCTGTTTCTGCCTTGACAAAAATACTAGACTTTTTATTAGCTATCATATTTCGAGCATTTGAATTATTCCTGATACGATATGAGCTCGTTTAACACTGAGCCAAATGAGGCTAGCGTCCTTAACTTATAAGTAAACTGTGAGTAATAAGTATGGCTCTTTAGCAAGAGTCCATAAATGGTAAAGGATCCCGAATAGGTAGACAGGTCATCTGACTTTCTGGTCCTTGATTTTAACTACTTGCTGAATACTAGGTGAAAGGAAAACATACACATTGTTTTTCTCTCTACAATCACACCAGCACTTCTCACACTAGATGTGCATGTTTGCAGTGGCGGTGGTAGGGGATTCCATATAAGTAATTCTCCAATTTTCTGCAGACACCAATTGGGTGTCCTATATATTCAATTCAATTCTGACACTACCTGAAATTAGCATCAGATTTCTCAGGTTAAGAGCTCAGTCCTGTAAGACTGCCTTCCATCTCAGAGACTAACTTTAGATTACCTAAAAGTAGTGGACTCTTAGGCTACTGGGATACTGGGAACTCATGTCCAGTTTGGCTACAAAATCTGGGGTTCCCATAACCTCCTTCTCGAGTTTAATAATTTGTTAAAGTGGCTTACAGAACTCAGGTAAATGGTATACTTAACAGCCAGATGGAAGATTTTGCATAGGGCCAGCTATGGGAAGGAGTATGGAGCTTACATAACCTCTCTGGGCATGTCACACCCTCATAAACTCTACATGTTCAGCAAACTGGAAGTTCCCAGACCTCATACCCTAGGGATTTTTATGGAAGCTTCAAACAGAAGTGTGGTTGATTAAATCATCAGTGATTGAATCAGTCTCCAGCCCCCCCCTACTTCTCCAGAAGTTCAGGGAAGGACTGAAAGTTTCAACCACTAATCACAAGTTTCGTTACTATGGCAACTAGCCCCATCTTGTGGTTATCTAGTGGCTTTCCAAAAATCTCCTTATTAACACAAACTCAGGTGTGGTTAAAAGGTGCTTAATAGGAATAATAAAAGACACTCCTTTTACCTTTATTGCTCTGGGGCTATTTCAAGAACTGAGGACAAAAGATCAACTATTACAACAAAAGATGGTCCCATTGCTCTTATCACTTAGAAAATGACAAGAGTTTTAGAAGCCCAGTGCCAGGAAAGGGGATGGAGACTAAATATATATTTCTTATTATAAGTCACAATATCACACAAGAAAAGTAATATGATAAAGGAGTTCTCATCAAGTAAGTAAAGTATAACATTTATATTTGCTTTCTATCAATCACTGAATGTTTTTTAAAAGTTTTTATTTCAATTCCAGTTAGTTAACATACAGTGTAATGTTAGTTTCAGGTGTACAATGTAGTGATTCAACACTTCTGTACAACACCTGTTGCTCATCACAGCAAGCACTCTCCTTACCCCCCATCACCTACTTAACCCATCTCTTCCACCTACCTCCCCTCTGGTAACCATCAATTCTCTGTAGTTAAGAGAACTTGGTTTCTCTCACTTTTTTTTCCCCTATGATCATTGGTTTTGTTTCTTAAATTCCACATATGAGGGAAATCATATGGTATTTGTCTTTCTCTGACTTATCTCGCTTAGCAAAATGCTCTGTAGCTTCATTCACATTGTTGCAAATGGCAAAATTTCATTCTTTTTAATGGCTGAGTAATATTTCATTATATACATATACCACATCTTCTTTATCCATTCTGAATGATTTTTAAGGAAATGCTGATGTTTCTAACTTATAAGATCTTTTTCCCTCTCAGCTTCTATTATTTCTGGCAACTTGTGCACATAAGTATTAGCAATAATGTTCACATATTTCACTATTTTCACCATGACATACTCCCGGATACCACAGGGAGGTGTCAATGGAAATTATTTTTCACAACAATGTTTATTGCTTTCACAGTTATCTATTGTGACTGTAGTCCACTTATTAGTATTGTTGCAGCATCACTGGTAATGAGATATGTCCTTCCATTATTTTTTTTTCTTTCATATAAGAATTATCTCACCAAAAACTCCTTTTTATACCCACATACATGTATTCCATGGGACCACGAAACAGCTACTTATCTGATATTTTTCAAGAAATTGGCATTGAGAGAAAAAAAGAAATAGAGACTTCTACTACTTCATAAAGGATTTCTTTTTTCCAGCATGTATGGAAGTTCAGATCTGAGGAAATCTCTGTGGGAGCACTGGGATCAGTGTTGAGGCATGGACAGAATAAAGCAAAATGTGAAACGTTTAAAATATTAGGGAGCAATTAATGAAACTGAGACCAAAGGGAGAAAAAAGAAAGGTTTTGTCAAATTGATTTGAATTCCCCTAAAAGGAAAATGAGTCAAATCTGGAAAGACTGTAGGACTAGGGAGGTATTAAGAGCTGGGCATTGTACTTAAAGGTGCTTCGGGAACCAAATCATAGCTAATCACTCATTGTACAGCATAAAAATATCAAAAAGCAAAAGTAAGGAGTCTACCATGCAAAATAGGATATGTAATCTTAACAAAAGCTCAAGGAGTTTAATGATCTGCTGATATTTAACCACTGGGAAGAAAATATAATTATGGTAACCTAGCTTCAGAGCAGGTCTAAACTAACCAGATTCTGCTTTTTTTTTCTTTTTAATACACCATCCTATTTTAAACTGTACATTCTTCTTGAATTTGGTACCTCTGCAATCTTCTCTTTCCTCCTATTTCATACTTCCTAATCCACAAATCTACCTAAATAAGTGAGCACTAATTATTTAGAGAATGAATTTCATCTGGCCATATCTGTAAGACAAACGCCCTCTTCAAATTTCCTCTAAGGTCCACTTTTTGTGCCCTGAAAATCAGTAGTTTGTTCAATATTCTGATAAATAAAAATAAATATTTGATAAAAAAATATAAGGAAGACAAACTCTTCTAACAAATCTCTTTGAGAACCAATGCCAACAACTCTGAGATAAATAATGCCCTCCCTTACACCAGGAGTAATGTGGTTAAAACTGAAGGCTCTCATAGGAATATAAACTAATGCACACACGGTGACATAAAAAGGATTTCTTCTGGGCATCAACACCAGAAGAATTTCCAACTGCAATGAATTTGAGTTTGCCTCTAGGTAAAGAAGGAACACCTAATGATGGCTTTTCAGGCAAACGGGGCTAGAACTTAAGAAATATAAAATCAGTCTTCTCAGTTTCATGGTTTTCATTTCCACAAGAGTTAAGGCAGGGATTCCAAAATTTTCCCATTTTTTAGCTCTGGTATGGTCTACAGGATTGTTTGCTTCTGCCATTCAAACATGTACTTTTGAACTTCATCATAACATTCTGGCCATCTGCCGTCCTAAGACCTGAACTTACCCGTCCAATGCTCAGTATAGTAGAATGATAGTAAAGGATGAAGCCTTTCCACTTCTCACTCAAATTTTCTTCTGAAGGTGTCAGAACCTGCAGCAAGAAGACAATACCAACCTCCATGGCATCTATCAATACATCATATTTGAACCCCGAAACAGTAATCTTGATTGGAATTCCTGGACTAGAACATGTGCAGTTTTGGATTGGGTTTCCTTTCCTTGCTGTGTGCCTAGTGGCTCTTTTGGGAAATATCGTTTTACTAATCATCATTCCTACAGAACACAGCCTGCATCAGCCCATGTACATCTTCCTGGCAGTGCTGGCAGCCACCGACATAGGACTCTGTGCAGCCATTGCTCCCAAGATGTTGGCCATCTTCTGGTTCAGATCTTGCTCCATGGCCTTTGACACCTGCCTAACCCAGTTGTTCTTCATTCATGCCTTGCAGTGCATGGAGTCTGGCATTCTGTTGGCCATGGCTTTTGACCGCTATGTTGCCATCTGTGATCCACTGAGACACACATCCATCCTCACATCTTCCATTCTGTGTCGCATGATAGTAATAGTGGCAATTCGAGCTACAGTGCTGGTTGGTCTGTTACCCATTCTAATCAAAAGATTGCATGTTTTTCATTCCATTGTGATTGCTCACTCTTACTGTGAGCACATGGCTGTAGTCAAGCTAGCTGCAGAAGATGCCCAAGTCAATAAAGCATGTGGTCTTTTTGTGGGTTTTACCATACTGGGATTTGACATGATTTTTATCCTCATTTCCTATATCCTTATTTTCCAGGCAGTTTTTCATCTACGCCAAAAGGAGGCACGGCTCAAAGCATTTAACACATGTACAGCTCATATTTTTGTTTTTCTTGAGTTTTATATTCTTGCCTTCTTCTCCTTCTTCAGCCACCGTTTTGGACATGTTGCTCCCCCTACCCACATTCTTCTGTCTACTATCTACCTCCTTGTGCCACCTGCACTCAACCCTATTGTCTATGGTGTAAAAAACAAGGTAATTCGTAAGCGTGTGGCACAGATTTTTCTTCTGAGTCATATATCCCACCAGTGATCTATCAAATGTTTGTGGTCATGTAGACAATACTTTCGTTTCGTAGAGATGGAGTTTGGACTCTGTGTATTAATCGTTGGGAATTCACATGCTCTATCTTAAAGGCTTTTATTTTCAAAACCACAGCTAGGTTGACATAAAAGTCATCCAAATTAACAGTGATGACACTTGTTCTTTAACTGTAATGCATTTGACTTCTAATCCAATCTTTATCATTTCCTTCCTTTACTTTCTTTTGTGTTTCATTTGCAGTTCTTTTTACTCCTTCATTAAGGAAGCTTTGATTATTGGTTTCAAGCTTTTCCCTTTTGGAATAAATGTATTTTCATGTATGGATTTATTTTAACCATTGCTTTTTTTTTTGTATTCCATACATTTTGATATTCTGTGTTTTCATTTGTTCAATTAAGAATAAGACTAATATTCATTATATTTCTATGTTACCCATCAAACACTGAGATAAAGTCATACATATATGGTCAATTGATTTTTGAAGATGATATGTAAGCAATGCAATGGGAATTAGAAAGTCTTCCTGAAATGGAAAGCTGTAACAACTAAATAATTGTATGAGAAAATGAACTTTGATGACTACCTATATTCCAGAGCAAAATTAACTTAAGATGAATCATAGACCTAAGCATTACAGAAAAAAACTATAAAACTCAGGTCTGCAAACCAGGCCTCATTAGAAAAGGAACAGCCTTGGATTACTGAAAGACAGGAAAGTGGCTGTGATACTGCTCCAGTGGAACTTGCCAGAAATCCACCTTCCAAGATGCCAGAAAAAGCTGTTCATGGGTTTCTGAAGGACCGCTAGCCACTGGATGCTGCTTGCTTCATTTACTACAGCTTTGGGCCCTAGAAAATTTGCAAGAGTTGCAGAAGCCCACTGTAGACTAGAGATGGCATACAAAATGCACGGAGTCTATGGACTGACCAGCCACTAGGAACCAGGAAGCAAAACCCTCTCCTCTTGCAGTGCCTTACCAGTGCCCTCCATTGACAAAGTTCAGCATTGCAACCAGCTCAGAGAGTAAAAGTACTCAGAGGGCCAAGGTGTATTTTCACAGAGAAGGCAAAAAGTGAACTTGGAGCTGAGAGGCAATCATTCATTAACCAGCACAACTTGCATGGAAAATAATAAATAAAGTTGTTGGTACATGTACTGGGAACACAATATGCAAATAGGACCAGTCGGCCATTCATCTTCAGTGTTAGTTCCCACAACAGTCCTCACCTATAGAGCTGACAAATATATATTCTCTTTGACATCTGCTAAAGAAGAAAACAATACCATAGGACAAGATGAGCAAACAGAAGTTCATCTGACTCTGATATTGTTGACAGAAGTAGGGTAAGAAAGCACAGACCAGTATAAATACTAAGCTCTCCTAAAGTCAAACATGAAAGTATTTTTAAGAGCTGAGATGCCAAGGGCTATTGGCCAGCTATATTTCTAATTGGCTATCCACTATGAAAATTAAACTTGTGGGTTGATGTGAATGATACTCCTACCTTGCTAATTACTGGATATTTATTTTTTTTAATGAAGGTTGTGTACAGAACTTTTAAACCTCTTTTTCTGCACATATTGATAGGAATTTTTCCTTCTGGTTAAATCTCTTATTAAAATATCCAGAGCAAGTTCTTCTTGCCACCTCATATACTACCTACTACAAACCATTCGTTTTCTCTGGACATTTGCAGTCACAATGTAGAACGTTGTATTATCATTTCCTAATGTTTACTAAACTTTCCAAATAATGTCATCCATATTTGTCCTCTCCCTGTGAGGACTATTGTGAGCATTATTATTCCATATTAATCACATCATGTGACTTTCTTTTGTCAAGGAGATGTAAATAGACTTGTGTCACTTGTGAACTAATGATTTAAAATTCATTATTTACTTTCATAGTGTCTTTTTCTCAGTGACAGAACAATAGCAGGGGTTCACAAAGGGGCTCCACTTTTAGCTGAAACCTCAGGTTAAAGTGGCAAAACTGACACATAAGCAAGAATATACTTTTGTTATTATGAGTTCCTGAGGTTTAGGGAATTTATATTATTACAACATTATGTAGTCTGTGTTAATTGATACAGATTATACATTGTTCCCTGTCCCAACCATTTTCCATTTAGGCTAATTACCAAAGGAATAGCCAGACATCTTACTTAAATACAGTTCAGAACATTAATACTCCTCTACTAGAAAACCACCCTAAATTTCTCTCCCTCCCTCCTTCCCTCCGTTCCTCCGTCCCTCCCTCTCTCTTGAACCTAAGTGTTACAATTGCTACAAGGGCATATATTCTCTGTACCACTATGATCTTTCAGAAATTATCTCTCGGGGACAGTTGGGTGGCTCAGTGGTCGAGCATTTACCTTTGACTCAGGTTGTGATCCATAGTGCCTGGGATCAAGCCCTCCATTAGGTTCCCTGCATGGAGCCTGCTTCTCTCTCTGCCTGTGTCTCTGCCTTTCTTTCTGTATCTCTCATGAGTAAATAAATAAAATCTGAAAAAAAAAAGAAATTGTCTTTTATAAGCTTATTCTTGCTTACTCCTTTCCAGTTACCTACACTTAGTATGTTCAACTTCAGTGTCTTTGGATTTTCTTTTCCTTGACTGCAACACCATAGCCAATATCCATGAGGCCCTTACTTACCTTATACTGGAACACACTATTGCAACTTACATGTGCTCTAATCCCTGTATATATTCTTATTTACACATGTGTGTACACCCACATATGATTCAAAAAGAGAGAGATTCAGAAGAGTTGTTCCTACAGTTTTAACCCTCAGCACTAGGAGAACCTAACATATATTTTGAAAATTAATTCACAAATGAAGGAATGGTGAGAGAATTAAAAAGTGAAGCATTTGACAATGTGGGCATAAAATAAACATAATAAATAATTTCAAATTTAGGTGTTATCCATGTAAAAAAATATGAGCATGTTAACTTCTGTGGAGACAAGGAAGTACTTGCTCAGGTTGCTAATATAAACATGGATGCCTTTAACAAAGTGAGGTAGAATATTTACTAGAAAGGAGACAATATAATGCTGTGATGAAAACAAGAGCAATTGGGAAATGAAAACTTTTATTCTCTGGAGACCTTTTAGTTTCCAAAGAGGTTATTTTCTTCTATAAGAGTTGGATAGACTTGCCTGTTTAAGGAAGGAACAAATAGAGAAGAATTACTTGAAGATACAGAAGAAGATGCAGTTGATGGAGAACTGACCATGAAGTAATTCATAAAGAGAAAATGAAAATTAAGGAAGAAGAAGACATCATGGAGACAAAATAAAGATGATATTTGCAGAACAGAATTTAAAAGGTGAGTAAGAAGGAAAACAAATGCAATAAACTTAAAAGTCAAATTTGTGGAAACTGGCCACAGGTCTGGTAGGGGGAAAATAAGGACATAAAATATATGAAAATATTTTACCCATCTATTTTACTTCTAGTAAATATTGAGTATATTTTTTTCTGAGATATACTGCCATAGATTACTTACACAATCCCAGAAGTCTGATCATATACCCAACAACTGAGACATCAACCTGGTGGTTATAGTTAGGGAGTTGGCTCATACCCAGTCGAACATCTTCTAGAACAATTTTCTTTTTTTACATTTTCCCAGATTGGTTGAGGTATAATTTGCAAATGAAATTGTAAGTACAATGTGATGTACAACATGATGATTTGATATATGTATATGTTGTGAAAGGATTTTGCCCATCAAATTAATACACATCTATCATCTCAGATATACACTTTCTTGTTGTTGTTGTTGAAGACATTGAAATTCTACTCTCTTGGCAAATTTCATTTACACAATATAGTGTTACATGACCTTAGGTATAATAAACACCACATTATCAAACATGCAGCATGGAAGGAAGACAAATCTTAATAAGGGAGGACACTTCACATAGGAATTTTATTTCCCACTTTTAAGAGAAAGAAGGAAGATCTCTCCCTGACGTGGCAACAACACACTCCATTCTCAGCCAATGAGAAACCATCACAACCTCGAACTCTTGTTCTTCTCCAACAACTTTTGTTCAAAACAACCCTCCCCAATTTTCTCCTAAAAAATTAATAATAGCTAACCTTCCCTTTGTCTCTTCAAACTTGTCAATGGTTTACCATAGTTTGCTTGTCCTGAATCAAAGGTCCTCTGCTATTCCTGAATAAATTTATTTTGCTAGTAAGATAATTGGCTATTTTATGTCTAAGGCTGACAGAGTAAAGAAGAGGAAACTGTTTTCAGCTGTAGTAACATTGTATTTATAAAGATAAACATCTTTTCTGTTCCTTTAAGCCACAAGTCTAGCCATAGGCCAGAAAGTGAACTAAATTGCTGTCTTTTGTCTTCAATTTACAAATTTTCCATTTCTTAGATTTTTAAAAAATATTTTACTTATTTATTTGAGAGAATACGGGGTAGGGGCAGAGAGGGAAGCAGACTCTCCACTGAATGCAAAGCCCCACATAGGGCTGGACCCCAGGACCCCAAGTTCAGGACCTCTGCCAAAGGCAATCAACTGAGCCACCCAAGTGCCTCCATTTCTTAGATGTTTTTTTTTCCCTCACATTTCTAATGATCTCAGATTTACCATGATCTGAAAGTGACCTGTAATTTGAGATTTCCTGTTTTCATTCCTTGAAAATAACTTTGTGTGCAGCAACAGTGCTTTCTGGCTTTGTGCCTCAGGCAAGGGATAGTTTCTTCTCCAAAACAGAGCTGAGTTTCAGAATGTGATGAGCTCTCCAGGGCCAGGTCTGAAAATTGCCCTGGGATCCCTCAGATTCAAAGGCCGAGAAAAGCAACAGCTAAAGACATATGATAAAAGACACTTAGCTATTAGCACCACAGTTCCAAATCCAAAGTCTGGCAGGAAAAACAAAAACTGTTCCATCCATTGATCTCACATTCTATCAGCTGTTTTTTTTTTTTTAATTTTTTTTATTTACTTATGATAGGCACACAGTGAGAGAGAGGCAGAGACACAGGCAGAGGGAGAAGCAGGCTCCATGCACTAGGAGCCCGACGTGGGATTCGATCCCGAGTCTCCAGGATCGCGCCCTGGGCCAAAGGCAGGCGCTAAACCGCTGCGCCACCCAGGGATCCCAGCTATCTGTTTCTCAGAGTGAGTTACTCCTCCATGCATTGGGACCTGGGTATGGCTCTGTGTTTCTAATTGCAACAAATTTTAAGACATAAGGAAAGGATAGTGAATTACATCTTGCATCTCTCAGTAACATGCTTTCCCTTTGGCACGTCACTTTATTTTTTCTGACCCAAGTATATTTATCAATAATATGAGGGATGGACTAGATCCAGTCATTTAGAGGTGGAAGAGATGCAAGGATAATAGCATCTTTTTAATCACATGTGAGTGAAATTATGAACTGACATCCCAGTTAATTTGATGCAGGGCAAGGAAAATAAGGTTTTCAGGCTCCTACTCAAATGCTGTCTACAAAGTAGTCCTAACATTGCTTGGTTTGTCAAAAAGACGACAGTTCTGTGTTTTGGAATGGTGTGTGTGTGTGTGTGTGTGTGTGTGTGTGTGTGTGCAGTTGGAGCTGGAGAACCTATAAGATGTGGGAGAGAAGATCAAAGATAGGACCATCCTATTTATTGCCTTTACTAGTTTTGCTATTTGGGCTTGTAGCCACTGTAATTACAGCTCATATCCCATTCCCTGAAATATAGTTTTCTCTTTATTTGGGGCATCAAAATCTTATATTTTTGTCTCTTCTCTCTTATACTTTACCCTGCCTCCATATAAGGTATCTTTCCTTTGTCACTCCTATTTCACTCAGTGACCAGGAATGAACATTTTCTGATCTGATTATTATAGAAAAACATACGCATATGCATATCTTGCATAAGATATACGTCTCTGGTCTTAGAGGCTATTAGAGACTGGCTTTCCTACTCATGTGTTTTTCAATGACCTAATAAGACTTTAAAGCAGACCATGATTATTCCTCAGTGAAGTGGGCAAATCAATTTAAATCAGTGAGATGTATGGGTCCACCAAAGTCTGCACCTGATTGCAAAGTTATTTTTCTTTTGTAACAGTGGTCCTCTCATCTGCTTCCATAAATGTCCAGTCTTGTGGATCCAATTGGGGAAGGTCATTCCACTCCAGAAAATTCAACATCTCATGAATTTTTAATCAATTCTTTCTTCAGGAAATTTTCGCATTTCTCTATTTTTGTTTTACATTTTGTTTTGTCTTTTTCAAGAAGACAGTGATGTGTCTGACTTTAAAGAAGTTCTCTATAGGTTCTGAAAGGCACTAACTACCAAACATTGAGTGACTACTTTCTTCCATACTTGGTGTTGAGTTTTTCACATATAAAGTAACACAGTCCTCCCAATAATTCAGTGAGTTAACTGCTATTATTACTCCCATTTATAGTCGAATAAACTTAAGGAACTGGGGTGAGATTCCATGTAAGGTTAGTTCTTGAGCCAGCAATAGATGATATGTCATATTTCTAAATTCCTATCCAATGATTTTACATAGTTTTTTAAAAAATCTTTTTGTGAGGTTATCAGTCTGAAGCAGTGACAAAAAGAAACGGAGGAGAGCTAAGGAAAACAGAGGTAATCATATCAATAGGTCCTACAGACAGGAGACACAGATACCTTACATGGCCACACAGAAAATCACCAGGGTGATCAGGAAGCAGAGGAGAGCAGAAGGTGGGGAGGGTGGGGCAGAGCCTTTAGGTGCTTATGCTGTGGCCTTTATTGGGAAGTCAGGGAGGTATGAATAGTTTAGAATTGGCTACTTTGAAAAATTCTGGTGGATCTTCAGGTAGAAGTATAGGTCTAGTTTCCTGGTATTTAGCCCCATGATGATTAAGGCATAGGAATGTTGCTTTCAGGTATAAAAGGGCCAGAGAAAAGAGGTGAGGACTGCTTAGTTTGTCTATCAGAGGCATGCTCTTGACTGGGCCCTTTGTTATCTTTCAGAATTAACTGGCCCACCCTGAGAGGGGTGGGTATCCCCTGGCTAGAAGGGTTTTGTAAAATGCCAAAGCATCATTATACGCAAAAATTTACCTATATATAGTAATATATATAAAGCACTATATATAATATATATTGTACTATATACATTTTACTTTATTTTATTTAAAGATTTTATTTATATATTCATGAGACACACAGCGAGAGAGGCAGAGACATAGGCAGAGGGAGAAGCAGGCTCCCTGCGGGGAGCCTGAGGTGGGATTCCATCCCAGGACCCTGGGATCATGACCTGAACCAAAGGCAGACACTCAACCACTGAGCCACCCAAATGCCTCAAATTTTATTTTTACTATATATATATTATATATTTGGACATCCATATATTTATATAAAATATATATGATATACAAATGTATATATACATTTATCCTTACATTGTCAGACACTTATAAATATATCTAGGACATATTATCTTTTACAGTTCCTTTAGAGTCTGCCTTTATCTTCCCATGCCACCTTAATAAGATATATTCATGTTTATCAGCAATCATTTCTAGGGAATCCACTTGCTCACCTAATCTTATTTATTTAGGCATTATAGGGAATTTCTTTTCATAAAATTTCTAATTATTTTAATATACAGCTCTTTATTCCCTTGGTCATAGTCCATTGATATATGTAGCTACAGATCATATAACTATCTCCTACTCTCAATCAACTAGTATTCTAGATTTTACTGCATTAGGGACTTCCTACTTATATCCATATACATATTCCTACTGACTATGAACCAGCCTATTTTTTTCTATAATTTTACAGCAGTAATCCTTCCAGCTTCCCTTCAAAGAAAAATACATAAAATCCTAGTCAGAGTGATATTCCCTATTTGACAATTTGGCTATGACAAAATCATAAGGAAAACAAAATGAAACTTTGTGATGACTTTAAACTCGAATGGTTAATGAAAAAGTAAAAAAAAAAAAGGTACATAAAGTTATCTCAGAGTTTACTGAATAAATTTATAAAGAGAGAGAGCAGGTAAATTATAAAATTTCAGAAGTTTGGGGTGAGAGTGAGGTGGGATACTGTAATCAAAAGTAGAAAATTATTTTATTGGTCAACTGACACCAGTATAATGAATGAAAGCACCTTGGTTTAGGTCAAGCTCCATTATGGACAGTATAGTGGCTCATTGACTTTTTGCATCTGAAACACATTAATGTCATCAAAACATTTAAAACATTAAAACATTGAAACATTTAAGCTACACTGGTTTTCCAATACATCTGTATTTGTATGTTACCATCCTATTCTAATTTATGGTACTTCTTTATTCAATTGACTTCCTTTCAGTCTTCTCAACTTTCTGTCTCCTCTAAGATCTGTGAGTAGTTACATCACCATCTATCTCATCCTGCTTACATATCCACTTTGAAAGCTAACTATCCAGAATTATCCCAGGAAGTCAAATATGCTCTGCCTCTACTGATATATATATATGCTACCAAAGCGAGCACTCTGCCTCTACTGATAAAAGAACAGCTCCCCCACTTCAGTTCCAAGAACTGGATAATGGGTCTGTACATAATCAACTCAATCAACATTTGCCGAGAGAACAAATCCCTTCACTCCCCCATCTGAGAATAACTTTCTAAGATTTGTAGGGAGGTATTTTACTCCCTAAACCAGAGAAAATGAGAAGACTGGGAAGGGCTGCCACTTTCTGGAGATTCTGAGCTTTAACAAAATGGACAGGGCTACAGGATTGAGAATGGATTATATGACTTCAAGTGCCCCAAAGGATTTCATCTAATCTGAAATGTTCCTGGAATTTGGAGATGGATATAGACAAAAACGTTGATGCTGTCATCTGTAGCACCATCTGAGGACACTTCAGAATGTAGCAAGATCAATGCTTTTAGAATCATAAATTCCATTTCTACAATTTTCTCATGCACAATTACTCACATTGGCTCTGGGAAAAGATATTCAAAATAGGAAATATCCTATTTAATACTGACTTAAGTTGATTACCAAAGATTCAAAGTCATGTGACCACATTTTCATCCATGTTTTACATGTTATAGAAGAAGTGATAAAAATTTCCTTGTTCCCTTTCATCTATAATTTTTCTCTGAATTGATATCAGAATCAGTGGTGAGGAAAGGATTTATTGACCTGATGGGATCTATAAACATGTCATATTTGAACCCAAAGACAGTGACCCTGATTGGGATCCCTGGACTAGAGCATGTGCAGTTTTGGATTGGATTTCCTTTCCTTGGAGTGTGCCTGGTGGCTCTGCTGGGGAACATCTTCTTGTTAATCATCATCCCTATAGAACGTCGTCTTCACCAACCCATGTACATCTTCCTGGCAGTTTTGGCAGCCACTGACCTAGGCCTCTGTGTAGCCATTGCTCCCAAGATGTTGGCCATCTTCTGGTTTGGCTCTTACTCCATGGCTTTTGATGCTTGCCTCACCCAGCTCTTCTTCATCCATGCCTTGCAGGGCATGGAATCTGGTATCCTGTTGGCCATGGCCTTTGACCGCTATGTTGCCATCTGTGATCCCTTGAGACACACATCCATTCTTACACCTCTCTTTCTAGTTCAAATGGTACTGATGGTGGCCATCCGGGCAACGGTGCTAGTTGGAATTTTACCCATTCTACTTAAACGCTTGCAACTTTTCCATTCTGTGGTTATTGTTCATTCCTACTGTGAACACATGGCTGTGGTCAAGCTGGTTGCAGAAGATGTCCATATTAACAAATCATATGGGCTCTTTGTAGCCTTTGCAATTCTAGGTTTTGATATGATCTTTGTCTTCATCTCCTACATTTTGATTTTTCAGGCTGTTTTTCGTCTTCCCCAGAAAGAGGCAAGACTCAAAGCATTCAATACTTGTACTGCCCATATTGCTGTCTTCCTGGAGTTTTATATCCTTGCCTTTTTTTCCTTCTTCAGCCACCGTTTTGGACATGTATCACCCTATGTTCATATTCTCTTGTCTACCATCTATCTGCTTGTGCCGCCTGCCCTTAACCCCATTATCTATGGTGTGAAGACCAAGGAGATCCGCATGCGGGTTGCTCAGATTTGTATTCTGAGGTCTGACAATGAGTAGTGATCCAAAAGTTCTATGACACAGGAAAAATGTGTATTTACCCATTTAAGATGCAAACTCCTTGTACTATGTCTATGCTGGTGAAACTTTTACCTAATAAGGATCTCTTCTAAAGAATTTATATTCTTTTTTTTTAAGAATTTATATTCTCCAAAGAACTCAAAATGTGAGAAAAACTTGAATGAAAAGTATAAACATATCTCATAAATTCCTATCATCTCTCCCATTTCTCTCTTTTATATTTTCTTATTGTCTTCCTTCCTTTCATCATTCTTTCTTGTTTTTTTGTAATCCTTCCTTGTTTACAGATCTCTTATATCTTTCTGTAATACGAAGAGGTAGTTTATCTTTTGATGTGTAACAGTGACAAAGACATATTCCATGATGTCAAAAAGCTCACAAAAAAAAAGCTCACAATATAGTGATGATATAAAAATACTGAGTAAATATAATTTAATGTTATTTAAGCCATGGTAATACAATAGAAAAAGATTTATTTTCACTTGTGAAAAGCAACTAATTTAGATTTTAGAAAAAAAAATCAGGGAAGACCTTGTATAAGAAGTTATGGAAAATGTGAGGTTTGAATAATGCATTTTACTTAAAATGATGAAATGTTATTAACCAAGATTTCAAGTTTTTAAAACACTACCATTAGAACTCATATAGGTGTAGAGAAGTATATGCAGGTGTGTGTGAATCTAATCTCCTTAAGCAATGGATTCAGGAAAAAGCAGGCTCATCTGTGCCTTCATCAGTGATCAAAATATACAAATCATTCTGAAGTAGGGAATACTATATCAACATATCAATATCTGATACATGGTTTTATTTATTTGCATAAATGTAGTCCTTTTATTGGGTAAATAAATAATTCCACTCTCAGAGTTACCACTGATTAGCTAGCATTGCTAGTGATGGCCTTGGAAGGAGTTCATTTTCTGTATAGTGTGGCAACTCATTATGAACTTTTTTTTCCCCAAAAAGGTCATTAGGAGATACTTTGGAAAGTTTTGAAGCATAACCCATCAATTTGAGCAAGTTCTCTAATGAGGACATAAAACAGCTTCTTGCATCCCATTCTTATCCTTACCTTTCAAAAGGTCTGACAAGCTAGCATAGAAAATCCATAGGCTTTAAGTTTAGCCAAATCTATTCACCTTTCGATGGACACTGAGAGAAGATGTGGTATATATATACAATGGAATATTACTCAGCCATTAGAAATGACAAATACCCACTATTTGCTTCTACGTGGAGGGACCTAGAGGGTATTATGCTGAGTGAAGTAAGTTGATCAGAAAAGGACAAATATTTTAATGGTCTCATTCATTTGGGGAATAAAAAATTTAGTGAAAGGGAATAAAGGGAAAGGAGAGAAAATGAGTGAAAATATCAGTGAGGGTGACAAAATATGAGAGACACCTAACTCTGGGAAATGAACAAGGGGTAGAGGAAGGGGAAGTGGGTGGGGGGTTGGGGTGACTGGGTGATGGGCACTGAGGGGGGCACTTGGTGGGATGAGCACTGGGTGTTATGCTATATGTTGGCAAATTAAACTCCAATAAAAATTTTTAAAAAAATGTTTAGCCAAATCTCCTTTAGTTCCCTCTTCATATCATGAACTACCAACAAAACTACCTTTTTGTTCAATGTCTTTTTGTCTTGAGAGCATATGGACCATCATTATTACCACGTGGACACCAATAATCTTAATTCAGTCCGTTTCTCTATTTACCACAGTGTTTTAACCCCCTCCTCTTGATGTTCCAGCTAATGACTTATAATATTACTTACAGTACGAAGAGAAGATTAAAGTTTACCCTATGATCATCTCAGTTTTTAAACAGGTGAATATGATATAAGAGGTCCTATCAGGGGTTCCCCCAAAAGCAAACCAAAGCAATAATATTAGTGTATGTGGTATATTTGGGAATTGATTCAAGAAAAAATTTTGTAAGGGACTGAGCAAGAAACATAGTGAAGGGAAGAAAGCCAATAATGTGTGCATGGCTAAACAATTACTGCTATGGACTACAGAGCTCTTTCCTGTTGGAGGTACTTAGAAAAAGGTAAGGATCACACCTCAAAACTGTCCCATTGAGGGGCTAGAAACAGTGTATTTATCTAGCAATCTCCATCTCTTATTAGATGGTAACTCCTGAAATATCACCTTCTGACATTTCTCACATGTAGCACTCATGGACAGAGCATGCTCTCAGGTCTCAGACAGAATCATGGGAATCAACTGGATGAACAGAGACTATTTATAGGCGATTTATGGGACAGGTTAGAGTATGTGTGTAGTCTTTTTAAATGTAGCCAAAAAAAGTTTTCTTGGATAAGCATGCAAAAAAATAAATAAAGCACAGAAGACATTCTAAGTTCTAAGTCCCCTCATGATGTCAGAGAGGTAGGCAGGGAATGGAACACTGATGGATGCTGCATGGACTATAGTCCAGAGAAAGAATCCCTATGAAATAGACTTTTGGGAGAATTAATACATTGGCATCAAGTACCAGGCAGTCTCATATTCATGACAAGGATTCTAATTGAAGTATCAACTGTTTAGAAGAGCAACTGGAAACACCAGCTTTCCAATACATGGAGAATTTCCCCATTATCTGATTCAGTGAGAAATTGAGTTTGGTTAATATAGCCTTTTCTACTAGGAGGGAGGGGGCATCCTTAGTTTCCTAGGCAGACAACATAGTGCTCACTGGATGATTTTTATTTTTATTTTTTTTTATAATGCTTGTCTTCACCATAAATACTGATACATATTGCATTAAATTCTTATCCTATAGTAATTTTGTGATTCTTGTATACCTTTTATGGGACTAGAATTCCATCTACAGCCTTTTAAAAGAAAAAATATACAAAAGATAGACCAAAAGAGTAAGATTGCCAAATAAGGTAAAGTAGCTGTCTTCAAACAAAAGTATGCAATATAAGACTGAAGGAAACTTTCAATCCTCCTCCCCCTCTCTGATCAAGACCCAAAATGGGTATAAGAGCTATTTATCATTTCTCCAATTATTGGTTCATTCACTTTGCTTTAACTCAGTATCTATATTGTGCACATAGTATGAAAGGCTCTGAAAGACTAAAATAATGTTCATGCAGTCTCTGCCAACAAGAAATTCTCTTAAGGAAAATAGTATGATAAAAAGATTAAAAACATGTATATTGTGATAGGACAGATCTAGGCTTAACTTCTGACTCAACTATTAACTGTGTGTTACAAAAAGAAAACTAAAATATTTAAAGTGAGCATCGTTTTCCTCATCTTTATAATTGGGACAATAACAATTGCCTAAAAGGACTATTGTATGAACATAGCAATTTAAGATGTGTTTTAAGTATAGCACATAATGATAAGGTGCTTAAAAAATAGTTATTATCATTATTAAAATTGTTAACAATACTAATGAGGCAGGCATTAAAAATGCAATATAAAATGCAATAGGGACCCCTGGGTAGCTCAGAGGTTTGGCGCCTGCCTCTGACCCATGGCATGATCCTGGAGACCCAGGATCGAGTCCTGCGTTGGGCTCCTGCATGGAGCCTGCTTCTCCCTCTGCCTGTGTCTCTGTGTCTCTCCTGAATAAATAAAATCTTAAAAAAATAATAAAATAAAATACTATAGAGTAATTTCTACAATAGCTGTGTGAAAAAAGAAAAATTAGAGGGAGGGCAGCCCAGGTGGCTCAGCAGTTTGGCACCTGCCTTCAGCCCAGGGTGTGATCCTGGACACCTGGGATCGAGTCCCACATCGGGCTCCCTGCATGGAGCCTGCTTCTCCCTCTGCCTGTGTCTCTGCTTCTCTCTTTCTCTGTGTCTCCCATGAATAAATAAATAAAATCTTTAAAAAAAATTAGAGGGAATAGGGAAGCACTGTGTATTTTTTGTTGCTTTCATTGAAAAATTTTAATGTTTTAAAGAAAATCTTGCTATATTAAAATCTGGAGGCACCTGAGTGGCTCAGTGGTCGAGCGTCTGCCTTCGCTCAGGTAGTGATCCCAGGGTCCTGGGATCGATTCCCACATCAGGCTCCCCACTGAGCCTGTTTCTCCCTCTGCCTGTCTCTGCCTCTCTATGTGTTTCTCATGAATAAATAAAATCTTAAAAAAATTATATTCCTTTTCTAGTCTTGATATATAGCTTCTTGTTCTTAATTAAAATAAGAATACTATTTTTAAAGAATACTTAAAGTAATGCAAATTTGTTTATTTTTTATTATTTAAAAACATTTTAAGGAAACAATCAACAAAACTAAAAGGCAACCCATGAAATAGAAGAAGACATTTGCAAAGAACATATCTGATAGAGGGTTAGTATCCAAAATCTATAAAGAACTTGCCAAACTCAACACCCAAAAAACAAATAACTCAGTTAAGAAATGGGCAGAAGACATGAATGGAAACATTTTCAAAGAAAACATACAAATGGCTAAGAGACATGTGAAAAGATGCTCAATATCACTCATCATTAGGGAAATACAAATCAAAACCACCTCACACCTGTCAGAATGGCTACAATTAACAACATAAGGAACAGATGTTGGTAAGGATCCAGAGAGAGGGGAACCTTCTTGCACTGTTGGTTAGAATGTGAACTGGTGTAACAACTCTGGAAAACAGATTGGAGGTTCCTCAAGAAGTTAAAAAATAGACCTTATGATCCAGCAATTGTACTACTAGGTTTTTACCCAATGGATATAAAAATATAGATTCAAAGAGGTACATAGGAGTAGAGATATCTCTTTGATATTCTGTTTTCATTGCCTTTGGTTATATATCCTGAAGTATGATTACTGGATTATATGGTAGTTCTCTTTAATTTTTTGAGGAATCTCCATACTGTTTTCTATGGTGGCTATATCAATTTACATTCCCACCGACAGTCCATGTTTCATTTTTATTCTCTTATTGTTTTTTAGATTTATTTATTTATTTTAGAGAGAGACAGAAAGAATGAGAGGGAGGCACAGAGGGAGAAGCAGATAGAGAATCCCATGCAGACTCCCCACTAAGTGCAGAGCCCAACACATGGCTCAATCCCACCTGAAATCATGACTTGAGGTGAAATCAAGAGCCAGACACTTAACTGACTGAGCCACTCAGGCACCCTGCCCCACCCCCCCACCATGTTTTCATTTAAAAATAACAAAAGTTGCATCATATTATACATATTTTGGTAAAAACATGTCTTTTTTCTCTCTAGTTGATTTCAAACTGCTTGAGAATCAAACTTTATTTGTCCCAGATGTTTGAGGATTAATACAATATTATTCTAGGTTGATGACATCAGTCAGATAAAGGTGCTTTACATGCTAGTTGTACTTTGTACAAGGGAAATCATAGCTAAATGATAATGCAGGTAAGAAGGTTGTAGGGATAGCCCAGATAAAAGGCTTTGAAATATTGCATGTCTGAGATACATTCAGAGCTTATTAGATATGACCTTGGACATGTTGTTTTAAGCTGTATGCTTTAATTTCCTCATCTGATGAAAAAAATAATACAAATCTTGCAATCATGATAGGACAGCTAAATGGCATAACTTAGTCTTGTCCCTTAATGGTACTAAAAAGTACAAATGTTATTTCTTCCCTTTGAGGTGGAAAACTTTGTGTAACGTGCAAGCTAAACAAACTAAATAAACTGGAATTGAAAGTGATTAATGTTACTAAAGAACTTAGAATTCTTAACATTATGAAAGCAGAATTTGAAGGCTCTGGCAACTGTCTATTCAATTAATAAAAGAATCTGCTGGACAAAGTTTATATTTCTTTTGTGGCCACCAGAATTTATCTATTTCAGGAGTGGATGATAAAAAGAGGTAAATTTTAGGTCTCCATTGCTACAAACACCATGGAAACACACAACCAGAGTGTGAATTATGTAAATAATGTAAATTGTGCCACATAGTGCCATTGTGTGAGGGAAAAAAATCTATCAACGGAGATTTTCAAATAGCAAGTGAATAATCCTCTATAAGAATGGACATTGTTCATGTGGTAGATGGAATTGGAAGAAAATCACAGCAGCTCTAAGAGCCACTGGATGAGTTGAGTCAGAGCTACAAGGAATGATGATTATTTGCACTGGGAATGAATGGTTGTTGGGATATTTAATTAGTGAGAATATCTGAGTACTTCTTTCTTCTATATGACTTTACATTCTGTATCTATATTCAATCCAACTTTTTTTTCTGGAATAGAACCTAAAGTCGATTGTAAACCTTTTCACAGTGGAGCAGGGAGAGAAGCTAACCTCTTGAGTTATGGGAAGAAGACTGCTGTAGGGCAGAGTAAGGCATGCTGTCTCAGAAAGAGATGTGTATTGCTGTGTGCTGGCTTTCATGAATCCCTATAAATTTCTGTATACATAAGCCAAAGTGTTTTGGCTACCATGGAATATCTAGAGAATAAAACTAATTCACAAAATTGAGGATAGACTAACTAGGTATATGAAAGTTAACATGGGAAGCACTGGAAAATAGTTATGAATGAGAAATGATAGAAATGTTTGGGAACATAATATAGAACTTTTGAGAGGAAGTAGAAACTGAAGAAACATTTATGATGGAAATGAAAGAAAGTTGAGTATAGTAAATTCTATTTTCCAAGAATGGCTAATAACTGTATCTTCTATTTCACACATTTTTCTACTATATGATTTTGCCATTCGTCAGTCAAGAATGGACTCTTCCTAAAACCTTTGAATATGTTTGAGACCCTTCAACAGCCATGAGCACAATAGAAGTCAAACTGTGTCAGGTCTTGGCAGAGTCCTTAACTGATATCACAACTTTTCCTATTTTTATGATGTGTAAGAACCCCCTGAGTTCTAATCTGATGGAATAGGATTCAGTGTGGAGGTAGACTGAGGTGCATAACATCTGAGCAAAGAAGAAGGCTTGAATATCTAGTCCTAGATTCCTATCTGCAATTGCTTGAGGGTACCAAGTGAAAACTACACAGCTGAGTCCAGGCAATCAACAGAAATTTGAGGAAAAAATCATAAAATATTATTTAAAGCCACTGAGTGTTAGAGTATCATATTATAAAACACTAGCTAAAATATAAGAAAAAAATGGCATTAAAAGTTGGATTCTGCAGTAATAAAAACCCAAAACGTGAAGCACTGGCTCTGAGTGCATGGACAGAAGCTTGAAGGTACTCGTAATACTGTTAATGAAGGCTTTATTTATTTATTATGTATTTATTTATTTTTAGATTTTGTTTATTTATTCATGAGAGATACAGAGAGAGAGGCAGAGGCATAGGCAGAGGGAGCAGCAGGCTCCCTGTGGAGACCCCAGTGTAGAATTAGATCCCAGGACCCTGAGATCATGCCCTGAGCCAAAGGCAGATGCTCAACCACTGAGCCACCCAGGCGTCTCTAGTAACAGCTTTAAATAGAATGACAGAGTTGTTACTGTGTACCAGAGAAGAGAGGGTTTTTGCTTTGTGATGGTGGAACAACTGACAAAACTGTCACTTTTGTTAAGGTAGAAAATTAAAAAAATATACATAATGAATTGATGGGTTTCATGAAGGAGCTTTCAGCTAATGTTGAAAGTGCCACCTGTAGTAAAATATATATAGAGAAAAAGGAGTTAAATAAGGGTCTAACTTTCAAATAGTACTTATAAAAACCATAAAAGCTTTGGATATTTATGATCTTGAACACAAAATTTTTTCTCATTCATGTTTTCTCTATACATTATATACTCCTAAAGTAAGAGCTAGCTTCTAAATAACAGTGTGCAGTTTTAAAATCCTTTATTAGAAGAACTGCCTGGTTAGACTGAAAAGAACAAAGACAGCTCAAAATGAAAAGTACCATTGGAGTCCCCAACCTATAGGCTTAGAAAGATAAATGAAAACTTGGCCTACTTCTTTTAGAAAATGAATGATTATGCAGAGTACAGACCTTAGGTTTCTGAAAGTAAATCCAAGAACCACAAAGAAATGGAATTATCCACATGGAGCAGGAAAATGCCTTAATCAAGAAGCTGGGAACATGTACTTAGATTTCAGTATGTCTGGCAGGCCGGGTGGCTCAGCAGTTTAGTGCTGCCTTCAACCCAGGGTGTGATCCTGTAGACCTGGGATCAAGTCCCATGTCGGGGTCCCTGCATGGAGACTGCTTCTCCCTCTGCCTGTGTCTCTGCCTCTCTCTGTCCCTTTGTCTCTCATGAATAAATAAATAAATAATCTACAAAAAAAAAAAAAAAAAGAAAGAAAGAAAAAAGAAAAAGATTTCAGTGTGCCATGGACCAGCAACTACCATGCTCCATATTTCTTCCTCTTTTGGAATGGGAATGGTTTTGCAGTTATCCTATTACTGTATTAACATTATACACTGGCAGTGTAGGAGGCAGAAGACTTATCTCTTTAGTTAATAGGTGTTCAGAGAAGGAGGAACCATACTCAACTATATCTAAGGAACCAGGTCTATGAAGCCTCACCTATAACTGGATATGATTTACATGATGAAATTCTGGATAGATATCAAAACAAGATGAGACCTGGAAGTTTGGAGGAGGTGTTAAGTATATGTTGCAAATGAAAAGAATGTGAACTATTGTAACTAGAGAGGAAACTGTACCATACTGGACCTGTCAAAGATGGCTATAATAGTATTTTCTAAACTCCCTGTTCCTCTGCAATATAATCATGAGGAGTAAGTCTACTTTCCAACCCCTTGACTTGGTCAAATCCTTTGACTATTTCAAGCAATAAAATACTACAAAAATGATGTTGTGTAAGGCTTGGGTATAGAACATACCTGGCCTTGCAACTTCTGCTTTTTACCTCCTGAAGCCCTGAAACACCAGGTAAAAATAGCAGGCTAATTTTATGGAGAGCCCAGGAGGAAGAGCATGGTGGTACCAGCCTTGTCAGTGAAGCCATATTGGATGTCCATCCGCTGAGGTGAAAGAACATGCTCTAAATAATATTCAGAACTAGAGTCAAAGAGATTTGACTATGAAAGGATCCTCAATGAAGAAGAATCCTGGCCAGGCAAATGAAATGCTTTTTTCCTTCCTCCCTCCTTTTCTCCTATCCTTCCATTCTTAATCATTATCCACTTCCTGCCCCTTTTCTCTACCTTCTTTCTTTTCCTCCTTTCAACGTCCCTTCCTTTATTTAATTTTTAGTCATGGGCTGAATGTATACATCTATGCATTATTTTATGATCTTGTTGCTTCATCAAAGACAGTTTTTGAAATAAGACTTAATTTATTAGATAGATATTTATTAAACTAACATGGAAATTCTAGATACTATGGAAACAAGTTTAGAGAAAAACATTCATTTCAGTATAGAAAAAGATTACTAAAGAGGCAATTATCATATTCAGTGATATGTGTTATGATTGAGAAAGGATTGAGTAACATTGACAGCCACTGAAAATGAGCCCAATATAAAGTGGAGGAAAAGAGTAGAGAGATGAGGAAAAGCTCACAGAGAAAGTACTGCATAAGATAAGTCCCAAAAGTTGATAAAGAGCATGTGGTGGTGAGAGGTAGTCATTCTGAGAGGAGTCATTAATTTGCTTGAGCAAACTTAGGTTTTTGAAAACTGGTGCAGGCAATTGTGAGGTGAGTAATAGTGTGAGAGTAATAGTGATTTTACATATTTATAGAGGTAATGAAATGTACATAATGTATACATGCACGTACATGTTCTTGTGAATGCTTGTGTATTTTAGGTACAATATATGAATTATGTAAATATGAATATGATAGCACGTTACAGAGAGAGACAGACAGAAAGAGATGTTTATAGGCAAGTAAGATGATTGGAAGCATGTATATGAAAGAATATATATATTTGTATATGTTTGTGCAAAATAAATATCACGTATATGATGTTTGTTCTGGGTAGACTTAGGGATAATTTATATTATGAACATTAGAGATAGAAAGATGGGTCTGATTTACATGTATAGTCATCCATTGGTTTATGAGTTGATGTTTTAATACCATTTGTGAAAAACTAAGACAAGGAGAATTACAACCTGCTTATGGGCAGTGCAAAATTCAATTTCTCAACATGTCCTTAAAGGAATGTTGGTGTAAGAGTAATGGCAAGATGTGCAGACTGGCATTGAAGCACAGGGAAGGGATGACTGGGTGGCTCAGTGGTGAAGTGTCTGCTTTCAGCTCAGAGTGTGATCCTGGGGTCCCAGGATCGAGTCTTGCATCGGGCTCCCTGCATGGAGCCTGCTTCTCCCTCTGCCTGTGTCTCGGCCTCTCTCTGTGTGTGTCTATCATGAATAAATAAATAAAATCTTTAAAAAAATGAAGTACAGGACAGATCACAGACAAATGAATGTCAAAGAAACCTAAAGTGCCTGGCAATACGGAAAATGACTGGTTTATATCATTTGAAGACAGGTATTAAGGAAAACAAATTGAAGAAATGGTCTCTTGAGGTGGGAAGAATTTTGAGTAAGAAAGATCAAAGGAAAATGGCTCCCAAATAGCATGAAGAATCAGCTAACATAACAAGGAATGTGGAGGGTTTTTTGGCAAGTAAAGCAGCTAGGTTTAATTGGATTGCTGCCTATTCTATGATTTAGTGATCATAAAGCACCTGGCCAGGCAGACTGGAGTCAAGTCATGCAATAACTTTTGTGCCATGCTGTAGAGTGAAGACTTTCTCTTGAGGAATAGGGTGTGAAGATTTAGGTGGACAAAATGATATATTTGCTTGGGAAAGACAATAATGTTGCAGTGTTGATGACAACTTTGAATATGAGATATACTGGGCATGGAAAAGTTAGAATCTGCAGTATAGAGACTGACAGTGATAAAAGTATGAGATAGAAAGAAGGGAGTGGAAATGTGCAGGAAAGTTTGGGTCATAGGATGGATGAAGGAAAATAAAAATAAGTAATTTCAAGATTTTTAACTTATCTTAATTCAAGTCAAAAGAAAAAAAATAGGGAATACAGAGGGTAATCAAGCTGGCAAGGAGACTAAGGGTTTAGTTTGGGAAGGTTTGAGTTTAAGGTGTATATGTAGACTGGTTCTTAAGGCTATTATTCTGGAATACAGAAATGAATAAAATAATTAAAACATTCTGGAATACAGAGATGATTCAGAGTTTAAGATACAGATTGGTAAATTTGTAAATATGTGAAAGCATATGAGGTCAGATAGGTGGAAAGGAAAAGCAAAGCTAGTGAAGAAAGTATCTTTACTAGGTCTTTTTTTTTCCTTTGTAAAATGCTTACCTATCAAGCCTAATCCACTGTATATTAGTTCCATAGTCTGTAACCATATCCATACTACCTCCCTAAAGATGACTCTTCTCTATTAAACCCATCAAACCAAAAATGAGCTCATTACTCATAGACATGATCATAGATATTTACACATGTTTATTCTCATTAGGATTATTTTCCATTATATGATTCCATGTTGGTGAAATATCTGAAACATAACTGTGGAAGGAAAATGATGAAATCAATAAAAATTTGGATAATTATTTTTGCTGATAGGTCTTGAGACTATGACTGATTTCACTTTATATCATTTGAAAAAAAATGTGCTTACAATTTATTTGAAGGAATTAAATAATAAAATTAATGATAAAATATTCTCCTATTTTATTACTTGCATAAACATTTGGGGAAGGTTCTGCTCATGTAGGTTTTACAATGATAACCACATTCTGATGGAGAGAACATGCCCCAGTTATATTCCCACACTGACTAGTCCTTCTCTTGTCTTGGCTATTCCTATTTCCATGAAGCCCCTGATCTGCCTGACATTATCTCTTCCTCCAACCTAACAAGATTTCCAGCTCTGTATCACAGATTTCCTGTCCACCTCGGATTCACTCTCAGTTTCTATGACAGTGGAAGATCCGCAGCATCCGCTCCCGCATTTGCTTAGTTCGGGCCCCATAAATCAAGGGATTGACCATGGGAGGCACTAGGAAGTAGAGATTGTCAATGATAATTTGTAGATGAGGAGCCATATGGTAGCCTAAAATCTGGGCCAGGACAGAGAAGACAACAGGAGAATAAAAAAGAGCTATGACACAAAGGTGGGAGCCACATGTATTGAGAGCTTTGCCCCGTGCCTCCCAAGAGGGTATCTGAAAGACAGCATGAAGGATCAGCCCATATGACAGAATGATAAAAAATAGATCAAGTCCCACGGATGCTACAAGAACCATGAGGCCATAGAAAATGTGGTTGGAGATGTCTCCACAGGCTATCTTCACCACAGCCATATAGGCACAGTAGGAGTAAGCGATGATGTGGGTTTGGAACCTTTCCAGTCTTTCTGCCAGGATGGGTGCTGGAGTCAGCACTGCCACTGCCCTTGCCAGGACAGTCAGTGCCATCTTCACAAGTACCTTGTTAGCAAGGATGGTTGTATATCTCAGAGGAAACCAGATAGCCACAAATCTGTCAAAAGCCATGGCTAGGAGGATCCCAGACTCCATGACGTAAAAGGAAGGGATGAAAAACATTTGTGTGAGGCAGGCATTGAAGCTGATTTCTTTGGCATTCATCCAGAAGATATCCAGCATGCGGGGCACAGTGACACTGACCAGGGACAGGTCAACAACAGATAGCATGGCCAGGAGGAGAAACATGGGCTCATGAAGACTCTTCTCTACTCGGATGATGCATAAGATGGTGGTATTCCCAAAAATTGTAACAACAAAGACCAAGAAAAAAGGCACAGAGAACCAGCCATGGGAAGATTCCAGGCCAGGGATTCCAGCCAGAACAAATATCAAAGGTTGAGGAATGGAGTTGTTGCAAGAGGTCATCCCTAACCTGAGCTCTTCAAAGTCTGATTCCTAGGGAGAAAGAAACAGGGACATTTTGAAGTCACTGAATCATTTGCACCTAAAATGCTGGGTATTTTAGTAGCGTATGGTGATAATCATAATTATATGATACAAACTAATGATCAAATGAATGCTTCAGCTACTTAGAGTGTGGAGGGAGATAATCCTAGGCTACTCTCTCTGCAGAAGCAGTCTTAGGGATAAATGCTCAATAAAGACATATCAACTGCATACTTGAGATTCTCCTATGGCCCTGATCCAATTTAATAATCAATGTGTGCAGTCCTGTGGGATTTTTTCCGAGATACAAGATTTGACAAGAGACCAAACATTTTCAACATTATAGGCAAAAGGTGGGGGTAAGAACAAGCTATAAAGCATGGTTTTCATTCAAAATTGAGGAAGTTGAATTTCTTCATCCTACTTTTTAGTTCTTGAGACTGGCCTTGGTACTTAGGATTCTTTTCTGGACTCTGTTGATTTTGACAGGGAACCTAGAAATTCTGCTGATTTAATACCGGGAAAGCATTATGTTATTCTGGAGAAATAACTGATATTTTGGATGATAAATGTGGAATCCAAAATGCCTCAGTTGATAATAATTTAGTATTAAGATTACAGATTATTCAATAAAGCATGGTTGGTGAGTGGACAAAAGTAAAGGTAAATTATTAATCCTCTGTATATATGTGTATTTATGTAAGGAATATAGTTAAGATTAATGGTAATACATATTTCTATATAAATTAAGACTATCGCATTTGCTAAATATTTTAACCTACAATTGTTTTGAATCAAAATACATATTTAAAAATTGGGGAGCCTGGGTGGTTCAGTGGTTCAGCACTGCCTTTGGCCCAGAGTGTGATCCTGGAGACCCAGGATCGAGTCCCACGTCAGGCTCTCTGCTTGGAGCCTACTGCTCCCTCTGCCTGTGTCTCTGCCTCTCTCTATCTCTCTGTCTCTCATTCATGAATAAATAAAGTCTCTATAAGATACATATTTAAAAATTTATAAATAATTTGACGAAAGTTATAAAGAGTATACTTAATACATTAGAAGTAGAAGCCAAACAAATGTATAATACATACAAAAATAACAAAGGAATAAGACGTTTTTCTTATTACTATGATTGAAATTAAATTCCACTATTAAGGTTTAGATTCCATATTTTGTTAGAAACATTCCACCTATATATTTATAAAAGATAATCACAGAAGAAATAAAGTTTCTATAAAAGCTTAAAATAAAGAGATAAAAAACTCATACAAAGTTGCTCTAAAAGGAGAATTGCAGTAATATTAACTCTGTGTCCTTTTCTGTTTTTTTTTTTAAGATTTTATTTATTTATTCATGAGAGACACACACACACACACACACACACACACACACACACAGAGGCAGAGACATAGGCAGAAAGAGAAGCAGGCTCCATGAAGGGAGCCTGATGCAGGACTCCTTCCCAGGACTCCAGGATCATGCCCTGGGCTGAAGGCAGGCACTCAACCACTGAGCCATCAAGGCATCCCTCCTTTTATGTTTTTAGTTGTCAATGGATTTGGATTATTTGTATTTTTTTTTTTTGCTAATTAACTTATTCTAAATATTTAGGAGCCCAAAATAGAGTGGCATATCTGCCAAAATACTACTGTATCATTTATATATCATAAATTGAGTCATTTAGATCTAAGTATTTAATATATCAACTGCATTTGGCAAAAACACACCATAGCCCAATGATAGGCAGATCCTGGAAGATTACATGATACAATGAAAACAGTCAACTCATTGAGATAACACATGTTGGGGATACAATCTCAGTCCTGCCACTTAAGTGACTTGACCAAGCTGCTTAAGACTTGAAGTCTCATTTCCTCATCTCAAAAATGGTTTACCTTTCAAAGCTTGCAGTGAGGATAGAATCCATTATTAAATTCCAACATTGTATAAAATATGCAACATGCTTTGGTGTCCTATAATAGTAAATCTTTTTCTTTTTCTTTGAAGTTTAACTTTTATTTGTGATACTCAAAAAGTGATGTTCTTTTTGTTTTTTTTTTCTTGGAAAGAACTCTAGGATGATGAACAGTCTTGAATTGACACTATAAAGAGGAATATTTGATGGCCCTTGTAATTTTATCCTCAAATATTTTTAGACTCATTAGATACTAGAGAGCAAAAAAATACTTAGTGTCACCAGAAATAGACATCTGGCCTAATAAAGGACACTAAAATTTTTTTAAAAGTACATTTTAGTTCAATAGGGGAAATGATCCTTCACAAATTCAAACAGAAAGGACTACCCTGTGAAACCAAAAGCTCACTACCAGTGGGAGATTCCAGGTAGAAACTGAATAATGATCTATGAGGAATAATGTAGATGAAAATTCTCCAAGTGATGGGGATATTAGGACATTAGAGTTTTAAGCAACATTGTAAAGTTTTGTCTGAGTGATCCTGGAACAGTTGCCAGGAACAAGTATATCAACATTAATTATAAGTAAAGACCATCAGTTTAAACATAAAAATTAGAAATGTACTTATTTTTCTACAGAATGTTACTGGGAATTCTCAAGATTGAAGACCCAACCACAGTTCTATAAGTGTTGGTGATGGTAGTATGTGGATTAAAAAGATTTGAAAATCTCTTTTTCCTTACATGACTGTGCATCCCAGGATTTTCTGATTTTTTCTCTCCTATTTCTCCCTTTTCCTAGAGTATTACCTGTATATGGTTTTTGAATCTGGTCACAGTAGGGCTGGGGCCAGCAGAGCACCCATTTGCTTGAGGTATGAGGAAGATCTGTTGACGACCAGAATAAGATGGAGTGTCTAAGTTGGAGGCAGATTTATGCTGGTTTGTTCTGATCTTTCTGGGTCCCTAGTGGCCTCTATATTGGGCAAAGTGACTTACTAGCCTGGATATTCGGGAAACAAATCATAGAGACAATCATTGATGATACCACCTGAGGATAAGAGCAGATATTAAGGAACACTATAGATCTAAGTGTTGGTATGGTATAGGAGCCCTAGGGAGAAAGAGTAAGGACTGGAGACTCATTTAGGATGGAAATTAAAGAACACCTGGAGTAACAGGTAGCAGAGCTGCTACAGCTATAATTGTATAAAAATTGATTTCCCTTGTTAAGAACCAATAGTTTAAACCATTTTCAGTTCCAGTGTCTTTTGGAGACTCCATGTACAAAACTTAAGCTGAAATTAAGAATCTTGATTTCTGGGGTGCCTGGGTGGCTCAGTTAAGCATCTGACTTTGGCTCAAGTCATGGTTCCAGGGTCTTGGCATGGAGCCCCATGTCAGGCTCTCTGCTCAGTGGGGAGCCTGCTTCTCCCCTTCCTCTATCTGCCACTCCCTCTGCTTGTTGTCTTGCTATCTCTCTCAAATAAATAAGTAAAATGTTAAAAAAAAAAAAGAATCTTGATTTCCTAGATATAATCAAAATCCACAAGAAGCTGGCAAAAAGGGAGATTAAATATGTTGGCCTTAATATATTAAACCAAACTATAATAAAAAATATACCAAAAACCAAAAAAATAAAATAAAAAAATAAAAAGCATGAAAAAAAGGGAAATTAAGACCATACTTATCTTGATGAGAACTGAGAAATGTAAAGAATCATCATATTGTACACCTGAAACCAATTAACACTGAACATTAATTATACTTCAAAAAAAGTATGAAAAATCTTAATTGATTAAATTAAGACCATAGTATGGTAAGTAAGATATATAAAAAGAAACATCAAGGGGTGAGATAAAAGTAGGAACAAGAGAGGAATTCTAGAAAGAAAATATTGTAAAATATTAGGTTTAGGAGAGACTGAGTTTCAGAAAGACTGTTGGTGGGAGTGACAAGCTCAATTTGAAAGCAAATGGTAAAGGGGGATCTGAACTGCAGGCTATTTTGCCAGTGGTCAAATGTAAACATTCTAATGATAGTGACTGGCCCTTGTTTGTTTGTTCACTATTATTTCCCCAGTGCCTGGTAAGTTGTAGGTCTTCAAATATTTTCATATGAATAAATGTGTATCTCTGCCCCTACACCCTGCCCCTACACAGGTCTTCATCAAGCATCCACTCTAGACTTTAGGCCGATAATAACACTGCAAGGGGAAGCAATGGTCATACTCCAATGAGCTTATCTAAGTCTTCAGTAAGCCATGTTCCCCCAGCCTAAAGTATATTCAGGGTACTCAAATCAATTTAATTCTCTTGTGATTTCTACAAACTTGGATCAGATTGTTATCATATTGTTCTAGGTAACTTTTATAACATCCTAAAAGGTCTTCTGCATTCATTTATTCATTCCATTCTTGTCTCATCCCATTTTCTTCACTGCAGCCATAATGATCTTTTCACTTAAAAAAAGATTTTATTTATTTGAGAGAGAGAACGAGAGAGCTCAGGCAGTGCATGTGTGAGTGGGGGTGGGGGGTAAGGGGTGGGAGAGGGCAAAGTAGACTCCTTGCTCATCAGTAAGCCCTATGCAGTTGGATCCCAGGACCCTGGGATCATAAGTGGAAGGCAGCTACTTTACTGACTGGGCCACCCAGGCACTCCACAATGATCTTTTTAAAAACACAAACCTAGTATGTCACTCCTGTGCATAAAACATTCACAGTCTCCCTCTTATTTTTAGGATAAAATTGAGAACCCAAAAAATGGCCTATGCACTTTTGCGTGCTACTGTCCCAGTCTGAGGCACCCACTTTTCACCTCCTTCTCTGTCCTCCAGCCACAAAATGGATTCTGGTCCAGTTTTCCTACCTTAAGATCCACACATGTTCACGCATCCTGTTCTCTCTCCCTGTAACATCACCAGTCCCATTTCATGACCTCTGTCTCTTTTCTCAGCTGCTTATGTGCCTTCTGGGACTCAAGTAAATGTCATTTTTAGGGAAGCTTTCCTTGATTGCCCTAGACTAGACATCTTTGTTTCCACTTGACAGCACATAATAGCCAGTGTAATTATGCATTTGGGCATCACTTGATTATTTCACCTCCACCAGAATGTAAAGTCCCTGAGACGTGGACTTTGTTTTGCCCACCCTTCTTAATTCTTCAGAATTAAGCACTGGGTGATGTATGGAAGTGTTTAATTACTATATTGTACACCTGAAACTGAGATAACTCTGCATATTAACTATACTAGAATTTAAAATAAAATAAAAGGAGCACCTGGGTGGCTCAGTGGGCTGAGCATCAGCTTTTGGTTTTTGCTCAGGTCACGATCGCATGGGTCATGTGATGGAGAACAGTCTGCTTAAAGATTCTCCTCTCTCCCTCTGCTACTTCCCCCACTCTAAAATAAGCAAATCTTTAAAAAAATAAATTAAATTAAAACATAAATAATAAAAGTAAATGGGGACTTAAACATGGGATTAATTATTTTTATTTTTATTTAAATCCAGATACTACCACTTAGTCAATATATGACATTGAGCATATTATTTAATCTCTCTGAATCTAAATTACTTACATGTTAGATCAAGACCAACAATCCAGTGATTATGGTGATAATTATAAAATTTTATTTGCATGTGTATATATAGAGCTATGCATTATGCACATATATATGCAAATGTATACCTATGTCTTACAAAGTCTGACTTATAATAAATACACAAAATTGTTATGATAATCCATGTGTTAACTAATAAATGCTATTATAAGTGTCTTATATGTGTGTGTGTGTGGCACTATTGTAAGTGTCTTATATGTTTTCATTTATTTAATCCTTTAAGCTCTCTGAGGCAGGAAATCATATGATCCTTATTTTATTGATTTTTGACAACAAGGCCCGGAAAGTTTCAGCAACTTGTTTGAGCACACAAAAGCAGAAAGTGGAAGAGATGAATAATGAACTCAGACACTCTGCTTCTAGAGCCAGTGCACTTAACTTCAAACCATACTGAGTTTACTTGGCAAAAGGCATATTAAGAATTTAACTAAAATGTATCATGACATTTTCTACAATAAAGGTAGGGAGAATTTTTAGTTAGTTTGCCCTGAGGGAAAAAACTTAATCTTTCTGGGGTTTCTGGGTGGATCAATGGGTTAAGCATCTGCCTTCAGCTCAGGTCTTAATCCCAGGAGTTTGGGATCAAGATTCCCCAGGATCCTGGGATCTAGCCCTGCATCAGGATCCCTGATCATCAGGTAGCCTGCTTCTTCCTCTCCCTCTACCTATTGCTGCCCCTGCTTGTGTTCTCTGTCTCTCTCTGTCAAATACATAAATAAAATTTTAAGCAAAATAAAAGAAAAGAAACTTAATCTTTCTGATAAAGTAGGGGAGTTTAAATAAGACCTATATCTTGAAGGATAATTAAACTCTTCCCAGGTAAAAAAGAGGATGAGTCAGAGAGAAATATTTTGAGCAAAACATAAAGATATGGAGAGACCTATTATTTGAGAGTTTTCTGTTTTTTTTTTTTAAGATTTATTTATTTATTTTTTTTTTGGAGGAGTGGGCAGAGAGAGAGAGAGAGAGAGAGAAGCAGACTCCCTGCTGAATGCAGAGCCCCCGAGACCATGACCTGAACCAAAATCAAGAGCTGGATGCTTAATCAACTGAGCCACTCAAGCACCCCAAAGATCTATTATTTCAATGAAGGTGGGAGTCTTCATGAACTGGCAATGAGTTCAAGGGATATATAAGAATGAGAAATAGCAGAAAGAATTTCATTAAGCTTTGCTTTGCTATCCTGGTGCTTCCATGGGTCTGACATATCAATTCTGTTTGTTTTTTAACTTTTAGGAGGATAACTATGATCTCAATGTGAAGGGTGTGTTGGGCATAGTAATTAAAAGCTAATGCCTTGAAAATGTCAGTGGCAACTGTTGAAATAGCCCAACTGGGAAATGATAAAACCTTGAACAATCATGTTTTAGTAGAGTCTAAGGAAGAGGAATGGGGAGAAGCAGCCCCAATATTTACCTCTAAGAATCTCTTATACTAAATAGAAGGAAATTACAGAGAAAAGAAAGAAGACACAAATAATACTTTACAAGTAACAAATCACAAAAAGAGAACATCAATTCAATGAAATTCAGGATATTATTTATTGACTCTGGAGTAATTTCCATTTTGTATAAGCAAAGAAGTGAAGGAAAGAGTCATATTTTTAAAGATAAAATACTCATATTTTTTCCAATAAAATACTTGTATCATTTTTAATAATTTTATTTTTAATTATCACTAGTAGCATAATCACTTTTATTAAATTGAGTTTTTATTTTATTTTATTTTATTTTACGTTTTTTTTTTTTTTTTTACTT